>NC_043702.1:165299427-165345593 GCF_006229205.1 Suricata suricatta
GATGGTGGAGGGCACTTGAGGGGAAGAGCACTGGGTGTTGTATGGAAAACAATTTGACAATAAAATATTTAAAAAAAAAAGAGAGAGAGAAAGGTAGGATGGACGGAGAAGCTTGGGCTGCAGAGGAAGAAGGAAGGGAAAAGCTGCCGCTGGCTGGGGTGTGCACTTCCCACGCTCTCTTCCGGTTCTAGCTGCGAAGTATAGTCCGAGACGTTGTCACTAATGTATAAGAGACGTTATAACGTTCCCCAATGGGGAAGTCATCCTTTCCTCCCAAACCAGGTAAATGTAGCCAAAATACAAAACACACACACACACACACACACACACACACACACACACACACATATAGGGTCTCCCTCTCTCTCTGCCTCCCCTGCTCTTGATTTCGAAAAACAAAGCAAATAAGTTTATTTGAAAAAAAAAACTTTTATTACACTTTGTTGATGACAGATTACACTTTATTATGCTCATACTAGATTGTAACCAATCCCTGAGCTGGGGTACCCAGCGCCCCCAAGTCTTTAAGCATGTCCACAGTGGAACCTTTCCATACACACTCCAGCCATTCTCTGGACTCTTCCTGTCCCCAGGGGAGGACGTCCTGGTTTTGCAGCAGATTTGGTAAGAACAGACCTGGGAGCAGGCAAGGGCTACCTGGCTATGATGAGTTAGCTGCTTCTCTGGAACTCGATTCTGAGCACCCCAAAGGCACAAATACCACTGCACTCCTGTGTCCTCTTTCTGCCTATTGCCCTCTGCCCATCATGACACAGGTAGAGCACATAGTGTATACTGCACATCAGTTAGTATTTACTGCATGGAATGTATATTGCATGTAGCTTGCAATGCCTGTGGTGTGTAACACACATAGCCTGGGGGTACCCAGTGTGTCATGTGCCTGGAGCACAAGGCACCTGAAGTAGAAGGCACCTGGCATCATACAACGTGATTGTGTCTCATTTCACAGATTGTGATGTGGGCACCACCACCGCTAAGCTTTATCTTCCTCTGCCAAGATGCAAATTTCATGTCAAAATCTTTTACTATTTTTTTTAGCTATATGCAGCTTTCACCAGCAACTCACCCTCCTTTCATACTTATTCTTTTTATTTTTATTTTTGAGAAAGAGAGAGAGCAAGAGCAGGGGAGGCAGAGAGAGAGGGAGACCAGATTTAGAAGCAGGTTCCAGGCTCCGAGCTGATAGCCCGACATGAGGCTCAAACCCATGAACATGAGAATATGACCTGAGCTGAAATTAGACACCCTCAACTCGCTGATCCACCCAGATGCCCTTCCTTTCACTTTACTTAAGGGCAGTTTCTTCAGGAGCCTCAAATAGCCAAACAAGAACCGGAGTACATTTTTCAGTACTTCGCCCCCTCTCACCCTCCCCTGCTGGCCAGTGCAGCCCCGTTTGGGAAATGCAGTTTCTCTCCCACTGTTAACACTCCGAGAACACAGGGATGGGATTCCTTCACCTCGGCTGGCTCCCCGCAGCCTGACCTCAGGGGCACACACGGAGGGCAGCGGGTTCTCCGTGAGGTCGCTCTTTAAAAGTTCCCCTCGGCCCTTTGTCTCTGCGCCGCATGGCCTGCCAGCGGTGATGTTTAACGTCTCCACTTGGCAGCCCGGGCCTCTGAGGTCATCTTTTCACGGAGCACTGTTTTCCTCAGCATTTGGACTCTCTGGCTGCAACTCAATGTTTACAAATCACATCAACCTGCAAGGCATGCAGTATCGAAGAACACGGCCCTTGCTGGCACCAAGGGAAGTGTGGACATGTTCTTGGGGGAAGGAGGGAACCAGGGAGCCAGTGCCAGGCTGGTGGGGATACCTGCATGTGGGGCGTTCGCTCCAGCTCTTGGCAGGACATCAAGTCCTGAAAGGAGCTGAACGACCCTTCATGTCCATCATGTTCGGTCTAGTCCATGCTGTGGCTTGGAGGGTAGAGGGAGCTGTCTGTTCACAGGCCGAGGTGTGCAAAGGCCCCATGTGGCCCATACATGTGCATGGCCACCCACGATGGCGTCCACACAAGAGGAAGAATCTCTTGGGTAATGTGCACCCTGTAGGACAGGAGGGGGTGAAAACATATGCACCACAAACCAGTCTTGCTTGTAGAATGGGGAAAATGCAAAAGGAAGTGCGTTGTGATATGGAGGTGAAGACACACAGAAAAGGTCATTAGAGACCGAATGAAGTCCCTCTAATTGCAGAGGACGGTCTGCAGCGGAATATTGTCAACAGTCTCTAAGTCCAGTGAGCTCACAAATTTCATTCACACGATGACTCGAGTGTGCACACACATGAGACACAACTCCTTGTTTTGCCTGTACATATTATGGTTTCTTTTCTGATGACTCAGTGACCCCTTAGAGTGGGGGAAATAACGTAAGTCCTTTCAACTTCCAACCTGGCTGTGTCTGATCATTGAAACAGCCTCTTCAGTGAATGCTTGCATCACATGCTAAGCTCTTGGCTCCCTCCGTCTTCTGCCTCCCTCTCTGGGAGGTGGCATCTTCAGAAGTGGTGTCTGGGTCATGACACTGCCTTGTGGCAGAAAGAACTGTGGGTACTCTGGCCTCTCTACTTCCTAGAGAATCTGACCCTTCCCCTTCTTGCTGCCATGGGCCCACAAGTATCCGTAGGGGGTTATGCTGTAAGCTCCCTGGCGGCTATTTCCAGGTTCTGATCCTCACATAGAAGAACCAGAGTGGCACCTGCAAACTAAGGTTTAAAGTCTCCTGTCATCAGATCATGTAACCTGGTGAAGCTGACCTTGATGGGGCTGTCCCTGGGCCAGGATAAATCCACCTTGTCCCAGAAAGCCAGTAGGGAGCAGACCAAGAGCTCTCATTCTCAATATCTCTTCTCTCCCCCCACTGTCCCTCCACACCTCTATTTTATAGCTCCTGCTTTCTGGGCCTCACAAACTTAAATATCCTGGAACCCAAGTTTAAGCCCCTAAGAAAATAAGGACAACCCAGGCTGACACAGCGATCGTCAAGTCCAGTGGTATCCCAACCCAACTTAGAGACATATCGCTTTCAAATAGTAATAATAATCTAATTTGGAAGCCTTGTTATGGCAAACTATGGAGCAGTGCCAGCCTGTTGAGGCAGGTAGAGAAGGACGAGAATTTACAGGATATGAACTTCCAGACGTCACATGTATTATATATGAAAACCACTGATCTTTTTCAAACTCATCATCTCCTAGATAGAGAAGCTGTACCTAATGAATGCAAGTAAATTGTCATGAAAGTAACAAATAGCAGAGCCTTGCCTCAAAGCCTCTCTCTGAACTTCTCAGTCTATTATGCATTTAGGTTCCCCCAAACCTTAAGCTGATCACAAGAACTCTATGCTGCTGATGTTCAATGCCAAACCCACATTCTGATGCTTCCAAGAGGCAGTGAATTTCATTGGCAAGAAACAAGTCACTATCAGAAACAAATAAATACTCTGAGAACCATGCTTCTCTGCATAACAAGTGAGAAATTCTAACGTGTTTCAGTATGACTAGTCTTCACTTAATGACTTCCTCATGTCCGGCCCTAATGAGGCATCCCCATGAAGCTTGCTGGAAGCACAGTCATGACAGAGTCACAGAGACAAAAGCAGACACTTCCTCCTAAATACTGTTTAACCTGGGTCCATTCTGATTACTATACTACTGAGAAGAGCTTGGACAAACCTGGGAATGTTAGTGGTGTGTTTTGCACACTGGCTGAAGAAAAGCTTACTTGAGGTTTACAGAGCAGAGGAACCAATCAATAACTTCAGGCCATGATTAGAATGCCCTTCCAAAATGACATGCCGGAAGTGAATTTCAGGGAGGCACTGAAGACAACTTATTTATTTATTTATTTATTTATTTCAAAGCCAAAAAGCAAGGGTCATTTATTGCAGGTTCGAACCCAGGCCTCTGCTCACTCCAAGCTGGTGGAACGGAGAGAGCCAGAGAGCCAAGACAACTTTTTTAAAGTGTCAGGTACTTTTATTCCCCTATCAAGCAGCCTGGCACTTGAATCTTCAAAGTGCATGCCATGGTTGGCTGGGGCGTAATGGGAATCAGTGGGCCATTTGTTGCATGGCCCTTGACTTTTAAACACATCTTGTCACTACGTGTGTTCAGGTACTTGCCCCTGCAAACTACCTAGTAATTAAAGATGGAATCTCATGTGGGCTGTCACTTGGGGGACAGCAGCTACTTCCTCACTTCACTGCCATGATCACATCCTCTTGAGATGACCCAATGCCATTAGAAGCCAAGAGGTAGGTGATCCATTTATAGAACAACTGACTTACTGAGGGCAGATGGTTCCTATTCTGAGATGGTTCAAAGCAGTTCTTCCTGAGGTGAGAGGAAAACCATAAGTGACCAAGGAACCATGTCTGAAAATGCTTAAGTCCTAGTGCCCATGTGGGGAGAACATTTATGCAAAAAGTGTCTATCCAGTTTGGGCAAAAAAACAATACTTACAAAAGATCTGTCTGGCTTTGGGCACTGTGCTGAGTGTTTTATGTCTACTTTTTTATTTAATCTTCCCAACTAGTCTGGAGGAGAGATGTAATCATTTGTATTTTACAGCTCCTGCATCTCGGAAAGATAAAAGAATTACCCCATGTCCCCTCTTGCTAATGAATGGTCCCATTGGGACATTAACCCACATTTTCTACCTGCAGACCTTGTGTTTATTCTTTTTCATAGCCCTCAGGTAGACAGAGGATAATTTAAAGATGTAATTTTAGCCTTCCAGGAGATTGTTGTTGTTGTTGTTGTTGTTGTTTTCCGAGCATGAGCAGGGGGAGGGGGCAGAGAGAGACGGAGACACAGGATTGAGGCAGGCTCCAGGCTCTGAGCTGTTAGCACAGAGCCCGACGTGGGGCTCGAACCCACAAGCATCATGACCTGAGCCGAAGTCAGAAGCCTAACCGACTGAGCCACCCAGGCCCCCCCAGGAGATTGTTGAGAGTAAAATGACTAGAACAATTAAAAGTGGCTCGTGAGCTAAGACAAAGGCTACAAGGTGGATTAAAGACAAGATGCCAAGAGAGAGTTAAAGTTATATGGTCTATACATGCACAGCCAATCTAGAAGGACATCCTAAATGGATGTGAGGTTTATTTTTTAATGGATGTGAGTTTTGAGCCAAGTTCTAAAAAATATGAATGACTATTTCATCTACACAAGTGTTAAGTTGCTGTGGTTCTATCAACCTACCTCTGTGCCTATTGGAAACAGGCATGGGAATGCTCTCCTACCCTTAAAAACATGATGTGGTCAAAATCGCTGGCAGGTGGAATCATATTTTAACTGCAAATCAGCTGCTCAAGAAAAGCCTTGGTGAGGGACCTGATTATAGGTGTTTGATAACTAGAGTGCCAGTATCTTTTCTTTACCTTATCATTTTAGAGAATAGTGCAAAGCTAGGAGATATTATTAACACCAGTTATCAAGTTCTATGCAAGTTCTGCCAGTATGGAGACCAGTAGACCAGGCATAGATGGGGAATATTTGGAGCAGCTGTAACAATTCACACATGAACTCATTGCTGGCCCTAGAAAGAAATAAGCGCTTAGAACAGGAGTCCACTTTCTATGAGCATGAAGAATCTTCAAAGATTGGTTGAGTGAAAACTTTCTTGTCAATATCAGGTAGTAGATACATGATTTGGAGTAAGGAAAAATAAAAGGAAAAGAAAGAGACCTTGTTTTCTCTGTTACCAGCAAGTAACACTCTTCTCATTTACATAATTCAACTTATACAATCTACTTATATGTGAAATATAAGCAAAAGTACTTTGTCATCTCAAGAAACCCTTTAGTCATACTGTACTGTTCATACTCTGGATCTTTGCTGTACAATTTCAGATTAGTGAAATTCACATATTCTTATAAAAAATATCAAATATTTTCTCATTTATAAGGAAAAATAACTGTAATCCAGGAATAATGTTTCATTTAAAATAATGGATCATTATTCACAATAAAAAAATAGTTTGAGGGGCACATGGTGGCTCAGTTGGTTAGCTGTTTGCCTCTTGATTTCGGTTCAGGTCACGCTCTCATGGTTGGTGGGATTGAGCCTCGCCTCTGGCTCTGCCCTGGCATTGCAGAGCCTGCTTGGGACTCTCTCTCTCTCTCTCTCTCTCTCTCTCTCTGCCCCTCCCCTGTGATCATGCTCACTCTCTATCTCAAAATAAATAAATAAAATTTAAACACTATTTTAAAATATCTGTTAAAATTTCTAAGGCAGTTATCCTTCTCTAGAAAATAGCTGTTATTCACAATTAAAAGCTCTAACTTGCCATCCATGGTGACAGATAGTGAGCAGAACATAATGCATAGCATTGTCGAATCACTATGTCGTGCACTCGAAATTAACATAACTGTGTGTCAACTATACTTCAATTAAACAATCAAATAAATATTCAATTATGTAGCTATATTGAGAATGATGACTGAGATTCTTCCTACAAATAGGCTTCAATTTCTACCTTTTTCCTTAAATGCATGTTGAGATTTTTATCCAAACAAATTGAAACCTATTTGATGAACAATTACATAATTTAAAAATTCCAAGGTGAGAAGTGCCTGGTGGCTCAGTTGGTGAAGCATCCGACACGGGCTCAGGTCATGAGCTCTTGGTTTAGGAATTCAACCCCCACATTGGGCTCTGTGCTGACAGCTCAGAGCCTGGAGCCTGCTTCACATTCTGTGTCTCCCTCTTTCTCTGTCTCTTCCCCACTTGCACTCTGTCTCTCTCTCAAAAATAAACATTTAAAAAATTATAAGAATATAAATAAAAGTTCTGAGATGAAAAATTGTTTTTGTCATTTTGTGGCTTCTAACAAATAGTTCACCATGGATTGGGCAAAAAGCTTTCAGGTCAATAAATTATAAGTCTTCTTTATATTAAAAAATCAGTCAAAAGATCATGATAATATAAAAAAGTAATAATACAAAATTATTTTTTGAGTGTTTAAAAACAAACAATCCAATTCTATGAGCTTGAAAGCATGGTACTCAGAGAGTCTAGATCATGGCAATGTAAAAAATCTTAAATTTTTCTTTATTTGCATTTTTCTATCAGTTGAATGAAGGTGTTATCACTGACTTGGCTAATAACATTGGTAAGTAGGTTAGCTGTACTGTACTATCAGCAACACACTTATAAACTATCCTGATTAGATTCCCTGAGCATAGAATGAGAAAAGATGAGATAGTATTTGTTGTTAACTGACCCTACGGTGTCTCAGACAAAAGAACTACATAAGCCCCAATTCTGACATCTTCCAGAGTAATGCTAATGTTCAACAATATGCCTTTTTTCCTTTATTTTCTTCCAACAAGGTTATGTTCAATTTTCAATTGATACACCCGTTTGAGGAATGCCAGTGAACCCTCTCCTCCCATGTTGTTGATGAAGGCTGCAAAGTCAAGCCTACTTTGTGGTGAGGCAGCACTGTTGTTACATCAACTGAGTGCCCTTTCACCCTGTTCCTTGATCCAGCCCCATACCTGTTGTTCTGTGAATCACTTTCCAACCTAATTAACCGGAACCTGATAAATGCATCCTCAGCAACCAGACGGTGAGAGGAGGAACTTGGCTTCCACCATGACGTTCAGCCCTCCAGGGTGGCACTCAAAGTAAATACTGGATCCCAGACTTCCTACCTTCGATAAGCCAAGCTGGGAAGCAACACATAGAATATGTAGGTGTGAGTGCCAGCAGACCTGGCAAGTTGCTCAAGCACGGTTATTAGCCTTTGTTGCCTTAGCAAGAGAAGCAAAGCCCCACAGGAGTAAAAAGAGTAAACAACTGAAGGAAAGGCTACTCATAGCTGGTGGGGAGACTGGGGGTGCAACCTAGGGTAAGTTCAAGGATTACCAGCAATTTCTTCAAATTAGAGTTTGGGGAATTTTAAGCAAATGAAACTGGGCAATTTGTTGTTGCTATACACACACACACACACACACACACACACACACACATATTTAAAGTCTACATGTCTTATCATCATGATCAGTTTATTTCATTGCATGGCTGATGTAGGAAATACCCAAGTAAAGAACAGAATTGAAAATCCCAGCAAAAGAATGCTGAAAGAGGGAGACCCATGAAGGTCGAGTGCCTGTAGACCTCCATGTAGGGAGTTTATGGCTCTGAGGACCTACTTCTCAGGCCAGGAGCCTTACCACTGGAGGAGGAAGGCTCCTCCCTCCAAGCCCAAGGGATCCAGCAGCTTCAGGAGAAGCTCTGGGTGCTCATGTCTCTAATGGTAAAACTCAAGAAAATTCCAACCTTGTCTTGTGAACAGGTGTGGTCTGTGAGGGGAAAATGTCACACCTATGACAGGAACAGTCCCTCGGAAGATCACTTTTGTGCTAAGAATCCACCTCACTTTCTCTCTGCAGTCAGGCAGGCCACAGACAGACATACTGGTCAGGTAGCGACTTCTTCCTGTGCCACCCCAGTACTTCTGCTGCTTCTATCAGAAGTTTCCACCTCTTGAAACCCTTGATTCCCTGTGTCACACCTGCTTGTAGGAGGGGAAGAAACGGCAAAGGTAAAAATCATAGTGGTAACAAACCATTCGTAGCTCTTAGTCTCCAACCCACAGATGTACTGAGCAAGCAATGACCCAGTTTCCATCCCTCCTTGTGAGTGCCTGATTCCAGCTGTCAAAGTCTTGTTGAAGATTTGTCTCAGTTTGGGTCTCTCCTCACCTGCAGAAGGATGTGTTGTGACAGAAATTAGGGAACAAGTAGTTTGTTTGGGAGGAGATTGCAAAAAATCAATGGGGAGTGGGGGCTGGCAATGTAAGATTGATAAGAGAAGGTAGCCAATAAAGAGTAAGGAAGTAAGTTACCACTTTGGGCAACTGAAGTTCAACCCTGTGGGAGAACTCCATGGATCACTTGTGTCAGTGGACATCCCCCAAATGTCCAGAGGGGTGGGAGCCATAGAGTATTGATATACTAACTCCATTGGTGTAGGTCAAAAGCTTTTGTGAGGGCGGCTCAATCAGTTAGCATCCAACTTTTGATTTCAGCTCAGGTCATGATCTCAGTTTTTGAGTTTGAGCACTGTCTGTGCAGAGCCTGCTTGGGATTCTCTCTCTCTCTCCCTTTGCCTCTCCACTGCACATGTACATGCACTCATGCTCGTGCTCTCTCTCGCTCGCTCTCTCTCTCTCTCTCTCTCTCTCTCTCTCTCTCTCTTTCTCAGAAACAAACAAACAAAAATTTTAAAAATGCTCTTGTGAGGGGATCATTTATTCCCTGGTATTTCTGACCTGTGGCACAGGTGGCAAACCAGTCTCTGATGGCCAGAGAAAGCCATCAAGCAAAGAAATGCAAAGCCTGATGGTTTAAAGGTGGCCCTTGCTCCCCATTGAGAGCAGGGGAAGAGCGGGAGACGTAGGTCTGGGCACTAATAATTTCCATCACAGCAGGACAGTTGCTCACTACTTCTTGCTCTACAGACTGTCTGTGACAACCAGGTGCATTGATGATTTCTACCTGGGAACTCCTCCTATAAAATGATGGCTGACATAGGAGAAGGCTACTTCCCCAATAGGGTTAGAATTCACTAAAAGGCTCTCCAAAGTGTGGGCACCTTCTCAGTTTTCTTAGAAAACCTACTTCCAAGGACCTCAGCACAGGTTCCCTAAGCTGGGTTACATGGGTTAAATTTTTTTGTCACCAGCCAAGGTTCCAAACAAAATTATATTTGGTGCTGAAAACCACCCGGGATCCTGGATACAGAAGGCATCAAGGCGCGATGTTAACTCACCTAGTGATTCTCAGAGGTAAGCTGGCATCGTCTATCCTCTTCTTTTCTAGGATCTAAATCCCAATTTCCTGGGTCCAATCCTTGGTCTCACATTCTATGTAGCTATTACCCATCCTGGAGTCCATCAAACACTATGGCGGGTGTCCAGAGGTGGGCATGCTGTATAGACCTCCTTTCGCCCCACATTTCCACATTGCTTTGCATCACTCTCCAATCATGCTATGGTCTTCTGAAAGATTGTTCTGCTGCTCATATGTCTTTGTACTCACCAAATACAATCTCTGACACTTGAGGAGAGTCAGTAACTTTTAGCTAAATTGACACCCAGGAAAAGCCAGAAGCATATGGTCTCAGGGTTCTACCCCAGATCCTTGTGGTTCAGGACCATAGCTGATCCCACTCCATCACCTCAGACACAAGAGCCACCCCTACATGATCCTTCTGAATGCTGCCATGTTTTTGAAAAAACAAGTGGGGAAAGGCCACTTGATTTTGAAGCTTTTGTTTATGACATGAAAAGAACAGATGTCAGCCGAATGAGGCATGAAGGCAGAAAATAGCACTGTAGTCTTCTCCACACAGACAGAAGGAGGATGTGAGCAGGGAGACAGCCTGAAGCACTTTGGCAGCTCCAGGTGTGTTGCTCCATTGGGTCCATGATCTTCGGAGAAGACCTCTATGGACCAGCATGGCATGGACACTTGCTTAGTTTCTGAAGAATGGAAGTAACGGAAGCAATGACCTGGTGCTCAGGACTCATATTTGTTTTGTTTTGCTTTAAATAGTTTATTGTCAAATTGGTTTCCATATAACACCCAGTGCTCTTCCCCACAAGTGCCCTCCTCCATCACCACCACCTCTTTTCCCCCCTCCCCCTTCCCCTTCAACCCTCAGTTCATTTTCAGTATTCAATAGTCTCTCAAGTTTTGTGTCCCTCTCTCTCTCCAACTTTCTTTCCCTCTTCCCCCCCCCTTGGTCCTCCATTAGGTTTCTCCTATTCAGGACCCATATTTGGTTGGGAACTTGGAGATTGTGAGATCTGCTTATTTCACTTTTCAGTTGAGAACATGGAGGCCCATAGACGGACAGTAACACATTCAACGTACTCAAGGTCACATGCAGTAGCCAATCACAGGGAAGCTCTTGCTATGGGAGATGCTTTCAGGTTTCCAGGCCTCTTGTTTAAGGGAAGACCTGTCAAAGGTCCATGTCCTCTAAATACATACCTAATGTGTCATATAATCTCGGAATACCATTTTGCTGTGTGTACAACTTGCTCAAAGACATCCCTGAAACTAATCTCTCCCTCTCTGCCCCCCCCCTCTCTCTCACATCAACACAGCTTTGACACCCTTCTATCTTGGCTGTGTTAAGAACATCATCCCAGAGATAATGGACTGGGTGGTGTGTCTGGGATTGGGGAAGTTTATTTCTCTGTTTCTGTCTCTGTCTCTCCTTGTCTGTCTCTTTCTTTTTATTTGTTTAGCTACCTTCAGGTATTCGGGGATCACCTATCTGTACCTACCGCTATAAAAATTGCTAAGATGCACACCAGAATATCTCTAATCCAACAGGAATATGTTCTCTATCTTTGGGAAATTTGATGGCTTAACAGCCAAGAGCAGACCC
This sequence comes from Suricata suricatta, assembly GCF_006229205.1. Classification (NCBI taxonomy): domain Eukaryota; kingdom Metazoa; phylum Chordata; class Mammalia; order Carnivora; family Herpestidae; genus Suricata; species Suricata suricatta. The sequence continues at coordinate 165,310,864 of NC_043702.1, forward strand.
CGCATTCCGGAGACAGTATAAAGCAGAGTATCATTAAATGCTGAAACAGGTAGTCAGTGCTGGAGAAGCGCAGAGGTGGATGAACTTCCTGGTGGCTGAAGTGAGCAGAGAAGGAGTTACAAAGAGGTGAAGGGATCAGGCTAAGAAGCTTCTGCTGCTACACAGGTAGGGGCAGAAATGAATTCTTTGTGAAACCACAGGCACAGGGATGGGAGGAGGGCAAAACCTCAGGTACCTACCACTCCCATTGCCAGGTCAGACAAAAATCATGGCTACCAGGCAAGGGACAAGGTTGAAGGGACCTTGCCTGCCCCACTCTGTTCTCCAGTGGGAAGAATCAGGCTATGTCTATTGTAAGTGAAAGAAGTCACTTCATACCTGCTCATTACCTCAGGCGGAGGGTTAATTAATGCAGGACTATAAAATACAGCACTCAGTTCCTGAAAGGATTTTGTTAGATAGCAATTCTCAACTTGTGTGACACTGGGTTTAGAAACTTCATGAAGATTTATCTAAAGTGTAAAGCACTGCCACAATTGTTAAATGAGAAAATCTAAACGCCGAGAATGAGTGGCAGGGGAGAATGGAGAAACTATAAATCTGCCAAATGTCTGAGTCAACATCATATTGGAAGACAAATTGAAAACATCTGACAGGAAAACACCATGGCCGCAGAGTGGATTTGACAAGCTCTTCGTTAAGGTTGTAGTAGTTCAAGAAGTTGAGACCCAGTGCATTTGATGGTTTTGTCTTTTTGCCAAATTCCCCCAGCCCAGAAAGGATTACTTTTCTTAGTAGGCCAGATGGCTTGGTGAAGAAAGGGCTGTCCATAAACTAAACATAAAATAAACATCAAATAAAAAAATGTAAAGACCATATATAAACATCTGGATGAAATGTTTAAAAAAATAGGCAATCTATAATTCTGAATATGGAGTCATTTAGATGATTGACGGAATTCTCATTTATTTCTAAGCACTGGATATTTTATAGAAATGACTTCCGTTAGCCTACATTTACTCATGAATATTTGCCCTGCATAAGTTTTATCCTGGTAATATTTCTCTCTATTGGAATGGCAGCCAAAGGTGTCTATAGATTCTTATTTTGGAAAATGTGTATTGTCTTTAGCAGGACGAACATGATTAAGTCAAATGGCAAGAAGAGGTTTATCCATGTGAGGACTGGAGGGAAAACCAGTTAACTCTCTCTCTTCTAGTCTGGACTAGTTATCCTTCATGTTGCCACCTCCCAACTTTGCCCAGTTGTTAGCTGTCTTTAAGAACACGTTACCAGCACAGAGGAGTGTCTCTGTCTCTGCTGTCCCATCCATTAGACACTGAAGTTTTAGAGACTGTAACAGAGAGACATGGAGCATGAGTGCACTGCCTTCTTCTTTTCCTAGATATCATATTTAATTGATAAATTTAAAAACAGAATGAGAAAACATCTGAGGGGTAAATACTACATAACCATCCCAAGAGAAATGGCTTGTTATAGAATAAGGCAGAAATATCTAAATATCCTATTTAAATCACTTTGGAAATTTTGAGCTGAAAATCCCAAAGAAGGAAACAATGGACATACTCATTATCCAGAAGCATATAACTCAACCACCTTAGTAACGGACAGACAGACACACACAGATGAGTACATTAAAGATTGTTGATGTACAGTGACTCATCTGGACATAAAACTAATTAGAAGCAAAGCTAGGGCTAGAACTCAGACCTCTTAATTTTTCATGCATTTTGTCACCGCACTGTGCTTTTGGATGAGCTCGAATAAATCCATCCAAACTTCAAAATGACTCGAACTATTTGAAATGAGACATTTCCTTCCTTTGCTGTCTCTGCCCCATCCAGGTCATCCCAAGGTGCAGAGCTGATCACCTTCTTTTCCTTTGACAGAAACCTACCGCGGCTCTTTATTTCCCACCAAGAGATCTTGCAAAGCCCTTCTCCCTGCTTCCCCCTAAGGTCATTCCACTCTTTCCAGTGCTTTTTCTCTTGGAGTGTTTTGCAGCCAGATCAAACCACCTGCTGCTACACTTCCTCCTCCACCCCCTGTACCTCTGCTCGCTGCCTCCCCCAGGAGACACCTCCCCACACAACCAGTCTTCGCTGTGAAAATTCTACTCATCCTTTCAAGCCAGATCACGCGCTGTCTCCTTTGGGAAGCCTTCCAGGAGACCCAGCTGTCTGGGACTGGTTCTCTTTCACTTCGCCGGTTTCTCTGCATCAGCTGGTATCACTGTCTGCCACCTGCTCCTCCGTAAGTCCTTTGAGGGAAAATCCCTCTTACTCATCACTGCGACTCCAGAGCTTTGGACGGTGCTAGACACAAAGTAGGTGCTCAGTTAAAGCACACTCTTGAATACATAAATGTGTTGTTTTATTAACATTACAATAGCCCCACCCTCTTCTGTTCCAGAATCAGTGTATTCACATAAAAATAATCCAAACATGGGACATCAGCGAACAGATCAAGTAAGTAGCCAATCGCCCCCTTTCTTTTATTTTACAAACTTGTTTCGCATACTGTCGGCATAACCCTGGCCTCTCAGCAGAACTCTCAGTAACTGGAAATGTAAAGTCAACTGCAAACTCAAACACAACACACGTTGTCTTTGATAGAAAAATACATAATTCCATACTAAATTCCCAGTTATGTCACACGGTCACACTTTGTTACCATTCATTTCAATGACGCCACAGTGCCACAAGAAATGTCATATTCCAGAACTTTTCCAATGGCTTTATATACAGTATCTGCTTCCCAAATTGCTCATTAAACATTGACATCAATAAACGCACTTTGAACATTAATGAAGAATAGTTTGGGGGAGAAAGCACTAGCTAGAGAAGGGGACCGTGGAGAGTTGGAGGCATGTGTGCCTACCTAATATATGGTTATGGTGCAACCAAGTTCAGCAGCTAAATATCTGGGGAGGCAAAATTATCCTCTTGGATTTTGCAATTACAACCTACAACTGCGAACATTGATTTTCCCTTCTTGAACTGCACTGTGGGCCCAACAGAGAAAGCATAGTGCCTGGGGATCTGAGGCTGGTCCCTTATGCTGCACACGTTCAAGGTGAAAGGCAGGGTCCGTGTAGCCCAGCGCACACTGGTCCTAGTCTTTCTCCCTACTTTTCTCCTTTCTGATGATCTTACTCCTCCCAATACCCAGGGGCCTGGTCTGAGCATGATTCTTGTTTCCCACCAGGATTTCATACTCATAGATGAGCTCACAAAGTCCCATCTTTCAGGAAAGCCCATCAAACTCCTCCTCTGGAAGTAATTTGGATTTCAGGTACTCTTTGAAAAGACCAGAACAAAAAAGAAAGAAAGCAACCCTTCAAATCCCAGAGAGATGTCACTGTCATGGTGGATTTCCAGGTGTCTAGAGTTAGCGTGTTAAATTGGGAGTTATTCAATCCATCTTTCCAGAAGACACATTTTGAACGTGGAAACAGGTCGAGAAGGCTCCAGAAGGGAGAGTTTGTGGGCAGAGGATGCTCCACTGCTCCGTTGCTCCACACCGGAGCAGGGTGAGGAGTGTAACTGAAGACGTGGCTGTCGCTTCTGAGAGGCCGCCAAGGTCTGTGTCATCCCTGGCCTTCTAGACTGTTGTTCTGCCTCATCCAAATAAATGCATTCTCCGCGGGTCTTGGAAAGGCAGGGTTTTGATGCACACCTCCCTCCCAAGTGGGGCAGACCAGCTACACTGCATTAAATTAATTGTGATCTGAGCTGATTCTGCTTTAAAATGACTTCCAATTAGCATACAGCAACATGGGAGAAGATTTCCAAATAGATCAATTAAATAGCCGCATTGTGAAGAAATCATTTCCCATGGGTCTCATTTTGTTGTCCTTCATGTGTTGGGAAAATTTTTTTTCCTGTAAAAGATGACTCCGCTGTAAAATATGAAATGATCTGATTAAAATGTTGCTTTCAAATGCTGCATTTGGAGGTTATGGAGACTTTTGCTTTTAATTCTCTGGCTGACAGTCATTATCTACCAGGCTTTGAATCGTAAAGTGCACCTTGTCACCCTGACCTCTTTCTCCCAGGAAGATGAACACAGCACAGGTTATTACAACGTCAATGTGTACCTGAGTAGCTGAAGGATTACAAAATACCCTCAGTTCATTGTTTAAGATTCACAGAATAGAAACAGGCACACATATTACTTAGCGCTCGCCCATGCCCCCCCCCACTACTCTGAATGTATTGTTACTTTTTCCAAAATCTCTCAAAAGATTTCTCTAATAACTGTCTTATTTATTATCAAAAACTAAACACTAGTACATTTAAATGAAACTTCTTCTGGGGGGTCCTGGGTGGCTCAGCCGCCTGAGTGTCTGACTTCAGCTCAGGTCATGATCTCAAGGTTCATGAGTTCAAGCCCCCCATCAGGTTCTGTGCTGTCAATTTCTGTGTGTCCCTACCTCTCTCCTCCTTTCTGCCCCTCCACCACTTGCACTCTGTCTCTCTAAGAAATAAACATTAAAAAATGAAACTTCTTCTTAAGGATTATTAGCACATTCTGATTTTAATCAGTTATCTATTCTGTCTTCTGGACATGATACTTCAGAATGGCTACATATTAAAGAACAATCATATGCATAAGTTTGTCTTTTATTTTTGTTTGTTGGGGTTTTTAAGACTTTTTAATGTTTATTTATTTTTGAGAGAGAGAGAGCATGCGAGCAGGGGAGGGACAGAGAGAGAGGGAGTCACAGAATCGGAAGCAGGCTCTGGGCTCTGAGCTATCAGCACAGAGCCCCGACATGGGGCTCAAACTCACAAACCGTGAAATCATGACCGTAGCCGAAGTCAGACACTTAACCAGCTGAGCCACCCTGGGGCCTTATTCTTTTTTCAGCTCTCCTTGATACATAACATTTACTTTCTTTGAGACAAATAATCACCTCTCTGAAATCCCAATCTTTTCCAAAAATCCCCAGAGTTTATCTCTGATCTAATTCCAACTGGGCTACAAGTGGTCATCCTCCTTACTATGGAGAAGATCGCTGCTTGGAGAAACTCATACAGGGTTCTGCAATAGATTACAGGTGCAGCAAGTCCAGCCCATGAGCCAGGAGCCCCATGAACTTGGCTCCAACTCTTCATGCATTCTCTTGTCACTTTGGTGAGTTCTTTGTTTCTTGGTGTCAGTTTCCTCATCTGCAAAATGGAGTGATGTCCCCATTCCTCTAATGGGCTGTCTGGGCATCTGCTGAGTGCTATGTTGAATAAAAATATTATCTTTTTACCAGTACAGATTTCCGCAGGGTTTTTTCTGAAGCAATGGAAAAAAATATTTTCATATTAGGCTATAATGTAGTGAAATTTTAACCCCACAGAACGTTTACATTTTAGAGGACCCAAATCTGTAATTTACCAGAATCCTTTGAGACTTCTTCCGTTATTTGTATACTAAAAAAGTTCTTACCTCTTGAGGTTTCAGATCACTTATTTCTATTACTATCTTCTCATTTTTCTGTGGTTTTCTTTTCAAATACTTCTTTTTTTTTCCCCCAGTTCTAATTTACTTTTGTGTGTCTGAAGGGGAAGGACTATACTGATTCCCCTTCCCCGCCAAATGCTAACAGTTTTCATGCCACCACAGCCAGGCTGTGAACAATACTACATTTCTCCATTAAATTATGATGCTTCTTTTACCACCTGCTGAATGCTTGTTGGTAAGAATCAGTCCTCTGCGAGAATGTTACTTCTTCCTCCCTTGAAATGACACAGCATCATATGTTTTGTCAGTTATATTCCTCTAGTAACTTGTCTTAGGCACTCTTTGGGATTGTGACCTTTGCCAGCATGTAGGAAAGGTCTTCACCATTCCCCTTATTTTTACTCCATTATTAGGTTAGTTATAACATGTTGTTTGAGTTGGATTCTGACAACATCCACCAAAACACACACAAGGATAGAAGAAGAGAAATACAGATGTGGTACAAAGAAAAAATGCTCTAACTCAAGGGGCACCTGAGTGGCTCAGTTGGTTCAGCACCTGACTTCAGCTCAGGTCATGATCTCACTGTTCATGAGCTCAAGCGCTGCATTAGGCTCTCTGCTGTCGGGCAGAGCCCGCTTCAGATTCTCAGTCCCCCTCTCTCTGACCCTCCCCCCTGGCTCACACACTCTCTCAAAAATGAATAAACATTTAAAAATGTGTTAAAAATGCCTTAACTCAAAAAGTCAAGTCTGCTGGTCAGGACTCTTGACTGCTGGTCCAGAATAGACCAGAGGCCTGTGACATTGGCTTCCAGAGAGGGCTGCCCTTAGTAGAGCCCATAGAAAACTATGGCCCCCTTAGCCTTCTTGTATCCTTCCCAGCCCTCCCCATCACATGTGACGTGGTCCCTCCAACCAGCTCCCCTGTACGAAGCAGAATGGCGGTTCCAGCTAGGACCCTGGACAGCAAGTCATGAGGGACCTCAGCACAAGCTGACACCCTCAACACTGCATTCATCGCTTTTCCCCACGCCATGTGTAACTAGACTAGAGATTTCCCATAACCCTTTCAAATTTGTTTGTGGGCAACAGAGGCGCAGGAATAAGCTGCCATCTACATCCTGGGTTGACAATCGGGTCTACCATTCTTTGTAAAGACTTCAGAGCCATTAGCTACTAAAGATTTCGGTAAAGTCTTTTCCATTCATAAACTTATATTCTAGTCCATGTGTCATCTCAGGAGGGACATTTGTCACATTTGCCTTTGTGGTAAGAGGCACCCTGAGCTATTAATATTAGAACCAAATTCCCTCAACCTTCGCACACTCTGGTATAAAATGATACTATGCAGCCTCAGTTCTCCTTTTAAGAAGCCTGCTTGATGTCCTAAGTCCCCAAAAGGATAATCCCCATGAGGGCAGCTCAGGTAACATTTTGGTCCTTCTCAATTTCAGAAAGGATGACTACAAATTAATGTCCAGCTCACTAAGATCACTTAGAGTGAGCCTAGGAAAAATAAGTACAGCCTGTCCTTGACCCTACTCCTCCACCTTCGGATGATAGGAAGTTATTGAATTGTCTTGAAAATACTTGCAATAATACCCTGGAAGAAAGGAAAATGGTTTAGGAGAATTCCAATCTAGTGGGTCGGCATCTGGATGAATCCAGACACTACCATGTTGAGATACGTGACTGGGGGTGGTTATTTGACCTCTCTGAGCCTTGGTTTCTGCACTTGTTAAACAGAATAATGGCCACCTTATAGGGGTGTTGTTAAGGTTAGTTACATGTGTTTGAAGTGCTTGGACCATAGTAAGCTCTCAATACAAATTGGCTATTATTAGAACTGGAGTAAGCAGAGTTTATTTAGAGGTTCTTGGAGGGTATGGCTAGAGATCAGTGAGGAGGAGTATCGAGTTTTTCCCTGTGTGTCCTCTGGGGCAAGGCCAGAGTGAGGACAAGAGCTGTAGTGGCCATTAGGTTGCTCTTACATTGGCATCTTCCCGACATTCAGAAGAGTTGGCACTGTGGTTGAGGGTAGGAATCAGAAATTATAGGCAGTAGCTGTGCTGGAGAGCTGGGACCTGACCGGATTTACAGTGTTTCTGTTCTTCATTCCCCCTTGCTTGATCCATCACTCAGGGATTCTCCTCTACAGGTACAATGCTGGTGATCAAGGCTGATTGCAATGTGAAAATGAGAGGCAAGCATGTGTGGTCCCAGATGGCTAATGCCACCTGCCAGAGTCTCATGAGAAAAGTGGCCAGAGTTTCCAAGACAAAAGCAATGGAGCAGCTCATGTCTGCACACCTGGAACCCTGACACACACACACTACCCCCTCCCTCCCCCGGTAGAGGAGTCGAGAGCCATGTTTGGTCACTTGGCCTTCTCATTATTATTAGAAACTTGGGTAATGTCATCTGGGAGAAAAATAAAAACCCTGGCAGGAGAGGGTCTATATTTTAAGACGACACAGTTTATATTTAGAGTCTTGGATTATGCCCCTTGGGAGACATGAAAGAAGAGGAAGAGAGATTATAGCTGAGCATCTGGCCTGGGCAAATGTCACCTCCCAAAGTGGTTCTGCTCCTCACAGGTGCACACCAGAACTGAGAAGGCACAGGAAGTGGGAAGCCCAGAGCTCACCCATCTCTAGATCTTTCCACTGCCTAAGATTCTGAGGGAATGGTCACTGAGTCAGTGACCTCTCAACAAGAGAAGCTAAGCTGGGCCATGGTGCACATTCACGGAGCAAACTACCTCCACACTCACCGGGGAGTGATTTGGGACGATGTGAAGTAGACTGATGGACATACTTCGTAGCATACTTCACCTCTGAGGTACAGATTAGTATTGCCCACCAAGGTTCCTAAGGGCTGACATCATCATCTGAAGCAAAACTGGAAGGGTGATGTGCTAATTTGGCATCTAATTATCACCTGTCTATGGAGATAGTACAATATGTTCTTGGATAATTCTTCCATTAAAATTTTATTACTGCTTCCCCTAAAGTTGAGTAATCACCATAAAAACAACAATGCTTACCATGTTTCTTCAGCTGCCTTCCATTTATTACCTCATTTTATTCTCACAATACCCATGTAAAATTTGTCGAATAGCCTTTGACATGTTAATATAGAAGTTATTAATATAATCACTGTAGAATATTTTTTAATCTAGGGAAATTGAATTAGAAATATAAAAATTCCTTCACCTAGAGAAAACCACAGTTACTATTTTAGTGAATCTGTTTTCATTATTTTTCCATGCATATTTTAAGTAGTTAAGATATTATGTATAAAATGTTGTGTACTATTTTTCATCTAACATTATGCCATAGGTACTTACTACATAAACTTTTTCTATGCAAGGTTCTTTGCAAATATAATCTTAGAGCAGCATAGCCTCACACTGAGGGATGTGTCATAACGTACTTAATAAATTCTCAATGTTTGGAATTTATTGATTTCCAATATTTTCTGTTGTACTGCTTCAGCAAACACTGCTGTGGATAAATCATGATCTGGAGTGAGGACTAGGAACCTGCTTTTACAAATGAGAAAGCACAAATACAGACATCTGGTCACCTCATCCACAGATTCTCAGCCTGTGAAAGGGACAGCAATTAACACACAGCTTTTCTTCATGCCTGACTCGTTATAAAGAAGTGGAGAATGAAGGCTATCATCCCAGCCAAGGGAATAACACAATCAGAGAATTAAAGACCCAAGTGTGTACCTGTGATCATATTCCTGTTGTAGACTCTTATGATGAAAGTAAAACCAAGAAAATGCATTTTAGATCGGTGGTTACAAACCTGGCTGGCATGACATTATCACATCAAGAGCTTATTAAACTAAATCAATTGGATTAAAGTAGAGCTTGGAAATCTGTATTAAGCAACAAGAGGAAGAAAGGAAAGGAGGGAGAGAGGGTGGAGGAAGAAAGGGAGTGAAGGAGTGAGGGAGGGAGGAGAAAGAAAGGATTTGGAAAGAAAGGAAAGAAAGACAGAAAGACAGACAGAAAGAGAGAGAAAGAAAGAAAGAAAGAAAGAAAGAAAGAAAGAAAGAAAGAAAGAAAGAAAGAAAGAAAAAAAGGAAAGAAAGATGGAAAGAAAGAAAGATGGAAAGGAAGGAAGGTGGAAAGGAAGTGGATGGTTCTGCTTTGAAACATTTGCTAGCATTGCTTTGAAGTTATTCGGCAACTTTCCTATGATAATTGCTGACTTTGAGAAAATGGTTGCAAATGATCTCTATAGGCAGGCAATGTTCCAAAGGCAAGGTGGGCCAATGGGACTCCTGTGTGGAGAGCTAGACCTCTGGCGAGAGCCAGTTAATGGGTGCAAAAGGAAGAGCCAGTTAGTGGATGCAACATACAGGAATCTGAACTCCAGTGTGGGCATGAGCTCTGTAGTTCCTGACCCCACAGAGGAGGGATCAGCAGCTCACACACCAGTGGCCTCATTGGAAACCCATAGTAGCATCTGCTTGTATTAGGGATGTGGAAAAGGGGCTAGCCCTTTAACCCTGGCTTAAATAGAAATGAGCTGGTAAAAGTTAGCTGGAGGCTGCAATAAGCCATTGAGTATGGTTGAAGTTAAACTCAGCAGTGTCTCACTAGTGTGTTTAGATACCACGAAGACTATTCCAAACATGGCAGGGGTGGAAAGATTAGAGCATCTGCTGGAAATTTTAGGTCTACCATAAGCGCGTCATTTGGGAGAGTTGTGTAAGGGTCAGCTTTATGCCCTGGAATCAGGTCACCTTTTAAAGATGACATAGGGGTGATCTGGGTTTACGTTCTTCTAATGACTTCCAGACAGAGTGTGTTCCACGTGCAGTCCAGAAGATGAAGCCTCCAGATGCTGCCGCCTGAAGAGCACACCTGGGACTGACTCATCCCGCCGGATTTCCCTTCTCCTAACATCACCGTTCATCATGAAAACAGGTCAGGTCTGCCTCTGAGGCTGTGTAGACAGCTGGCAGATGATTCAGGGAGCAGATCCCAGCTTATTCTCACTTCCCCCATTATCTGGCTGGCTTGGGCCCTGCGTTGGAATGATCGCCTTGCCCTGGGGTGGCTATGGAAGGGAACACATGCGGTCCCCTCTTACACAGTGTGGTTCTGCTGAGTGCTCAATGCACTGGAAGGTGAGATTCCACCAGGGAAAGTGGGATGTGCTCGCTTTGCCTGGAAATGCATGGCCATGACACTTGAGGTGACCCAACCACCATGGCGTCATTCCAGAGCAAGCAGTGAAAGCGGTAGGCACAGTTTAACAGGAAAAGGTAGCTTTTTGCCTCATTCCATGGACCAAGGAGATGTCTGCGGCATTTCAGCCCTAAGATAAGCCTCTTTGCTCCAGTGATAGGAAAGAGAATAAGGAGAATGAAAAGATGTATGTCACCAGGACCAGGTGACAGGGAGATCATGGAGAACTATGGTCACCACACTTCCACCCTGCCACCGTGGTCCCCCCAAAAGCAGCATGTTACCTGGCAGATTCTCTGTGAGAAATTCTTTCCCTCCTGGCTTAAAGACCAGGCCTTCACTTAAAATCAATACCAATAGGAGTGCCTGGGTGGCTCAGTCGGTTAACAATCCAACTCTTGATTTCAGCTCAGGTCATGACCTCAAGGTGAGTTTGAACCCCACCTTGGGATTCTCTTGAGATTCTCTCTCTACCCTACCCCCCTCTAAATACATACATAAATAAATAAATAAATAAATAAATAAATAAATAAATAAATGAATAATTGAATAAATAAATAGTTGAATAAGTAAATAATTGAATAAATATCTAAGTAAGTAAAAATAAAAATGTAAAATCAGTGAAGATGTAATTTGGAGATCTGGGCTGGCCATCCTACTGGCAGGTGAGTTTGCCTTCAGCCTTGTCAGGCTACTACATAAGAACTAATTGCTATGATTATACAGGCATCGGTGTTTGGCAGCGTGTTTAGGGACAGACATTTTGTGGTCCTTGGGGCCAGGTTTGATGTCACCATCCTTTCCTTAGATTCTGGGGTTATTCAAGCTGTCTCCTCCTTCCTTTCCCTCTCTCCGTACCTCTCCCACCTCTAACCTCATTTTGTTGTCTCCTGCAGTCGATTTTTTTATTCCAGGGATTTCCTGCTCATTTTTTATTCCTGTTTTTTTTCTCTCCTTTAGAATTCTGGGTTTTCTCCCCATTCAGTTATGCTCAAGAGATGGAACTGTGCTCACCTACAAGAATATTTTCCCTGTAAAAGCCCATCTTCTTAGGCAAAATAGATGCTGTAATGACAAAGGCCACATACCAACTATAAAGGCTGGCTAGATAGATAGATAGATAGATAGATAGATAGATAGATAGATAGACAGAAGATAGATGGATAATACCCATCTATTTATTGTTTCCAGGATATACAACTATATCATAACAAATGCCACCTTGATATCATGAAACATACTTGAGGGGGCCTGGAGGTAGACGCAACATTTCACATCCATATAACAACACCTTTCCGTGCTGACAGCCTGTCTCCCATGGACCTTAGGCTCATTCCTTAGCTGACCTGTGGCTCTTTACTGGGGCAGGTCCTGGTCAGCCGGGCTGGTGGAATGTTTGCAAAAGTTGACTGGAGGCTCTTGGGTGACTAGTCTTGTCTATGTTCAAGGAAGCACTTCATTCTTGCAATATTTAACTTCAAATCTGAGAGTCACGTGAGATACTCATGAGACAAGATGTTGCTTAGACGAAAAAGGCCAAGTACCTACTTTAAAAGTACCTATTAAAAACTGTACTCTAGGGGCGCCTGGGTGGCTCAGTCGGTTAAGCCTCCGGCTTCGGCTCAGGTCAGATCTCACATTCGTGGGTTCGAGCCCCGCGTCAGGCTCTGTGCTGACAGCCAGCTCAGAGCCTGGAGCCTGCTTCAGATTCTGTGTCTCCTTCTCTCTCTGCCCCTCCCCCTCTCATGCTCTGTCTCTCTCTGTATCAAAAATAAATAAAACATTAAAAAAACAACAAAAAAAAACTGTACTCTAGGGGCGCCTTGGAGGCTCAGTTGGTGAGGCATCTGGCTTCAGCTCAAGTCATGATCTCACGGTTCATGAGTTTGAGCCCCACATCGGGCTCTCTGCTGTCTGCACAGAACCTGCCTCAGATTCCCTGCCCCCTCTTTCTCTGCTCCTCCCCCCACTTGCTCACTCTCTCTCTCAAAATAAATAAATAAATTTAAAAAAAACTGCACTCTATGAATTCCTAAAAGAATATGCTCTTCCAAGCCTCTGTGGTACTGCTACATAATTACTCTTTACAAATAGGTAGTCACTGTAAAGTCATATGCTGTGCAATATAGTATCAAGTCCTAACTTCTCTGTGCACTTTCTTCATTGACATAGGAATAAAAATAGCATCCATCCCAGATGTTGTTGTAATGATTAAATTAAAACATACATCATAGAATAATGACTGGCAGGTAATAAGCCATAATATGCCTTAACTGTCTTTATTATTTTTAAAAAAAATTTTCAATGTTTATATATTTTTGAGAGAGTGAGAGAGACAGAGCATGAGCAGGGGAAGGGGCAGAGAGAGAAGGAGACACGGAATCAAAAGCAGGCTCCAGGCTCTGAGCTGTCAGCACAGAGCCCAATGCGGGGCTCGAACCCAAGCACCGTGAGATCATGACCTGAGCGGAAGTCGGACACTTAACCAACTGAGCCCCCCAGGTCCCCAGCCATCTTTGATATTGAAGGTGAAGGGATTTATTTGTGGGTCTTGGTATTTCCAGGATGGGGTAAGAAGAGGTAAAGAAACAATGTCTACAAAAATGAGCTTTTGTCTCCATTTTGTGGATGGGGAGTGATCTGCTTCATGTGAAATAAGAATACTTCCTGACTGTTCACATAATGAGGCATGGTGTCTACCGCTCAGATGATAGCACCGTAAGGATCCCTTCAAACTGGATAGATTTGCAATGCTTTCAGGAACTGAGGTGGTTTCACCGAGTACAGAAGACTGGAGAAAAGACATGACCACTATCCTCAAATACTGAAGTGCTGGGATGCCTGGGTCACTCAATTGGTTGAGCAACCGACTTCAGCTCAGGTCATGATCTCATAGTTTGGGAGTTCAAACCCCATGTCAGGCTCTCTGCTGGCAGTGCAGAGCCTGCTTTGGCTCTTCTCTCTCTCTCTCTCTCTCTCTCTCTCTCTCTCTCTCTCTCTCTCTGTCCCTCCCCTACTTGCTCGTGCTCTCTCTCTAAAATAAATAAAACATTTTTTAAAAATACTGAAGGATTGCCATGGGGAAGAAAGTTAACATTTATTTTGTTTGGATCCAGAGGACAGAACTGTGACTGCCAGGTAAGAGTTAAAGACAGATTTGGATTCAACGTGGAAAGAACTCACTCTCAGAGTTGTGGAAAGCTCACAAAATAATCTTCACTAGCAGAATCACTAGGTGATCTTGAGCCTGCACTTAAACTCTGTGCCTCGGTTTCCTAATCTGCAAAATGGGGGTGATAATACCTATTTTTGAGGGGTGTTGTGAGGACTGAATGAGTTGATATGTGTACAGCTTTTCAAAGAGTGCTGAAATTTATTTAGCATCCAGTAGACATTAGCCATTGTAGAACTGCCCTGAAAGGGGGAGAGGGGCAAGTGTCATTATCTCTTATGTGAGGGAGAGGGAGATCAGATCAATTGTCAAGCAATGTGGTCTGCTCTTCGACAACTGATCAATATGACAATTGGAGTTACCTAAACTGTCACATGCCATGCCATGGGTGTGCCCACAGCAACAGTATTCTCCATATTCTCAATTCTTGGAACCCTAAACTGTTTTGTATACATTTTTGGAGATCCCCGCAATGCCTAGGCAGACCAGGAGTCTTCAGTAAACACTTACCTAGACCCAAATAGCAGTACCTTCGTGTAGCAAGAGGACGGACTTACGCTCTAAGATTCCAGACATCTGAACCTCCTTTGCTAATCACGATCAGGGCAAGCCACAGTCTAACTGGGTTCCCGACAAAGTCATTTTACATTTTTTCCTAACTCAACAGTCGCTGCAATTTAACTTGATTAAATACAACCTAGGTTTAATTGGAACTTAGCAGCAAATTAAGAATAATGAACCCGTGGAATGGACGGTTCTCTAAATATAGTTTAGCTCAGCAAACTAATAGCTCTTCTTGGAGATGCCATTCTGGGTAGACATTAAATTGTGGTTCAAATAGCAAAACAAACAGTGTGTGGGCTCCACTCAGTATTTATTGTGATTATGCTGTATGAATAATAAGTAATATTTGAGAATGTTAGTCATTATTGGCTTTGCATACTTCCTAAACAGTCAACCCTAGAACCATGGCAAACAAGCCCCAGGATGCCCTTTTTTTTTTTTTTTTTTTTTTTTTTTTGGCATGTGCTCCTACGTAGGGCTAGCAGGGAGTTATCCCTCTCTAGACATTCGATACAGTTCATTTACATATATTTGCTGTCATTGTTATCCAGAAATCTAGGCTGGCAATGGGATCTGAAATTCAGTGTGACCGTGTGCCCATAGAGGGGCTAGGAGAAAATGATACATTTGTATAAGTATCAGACTTCCCACTGGGAGACAGGGCAAAGAGACAAAGATGGCAGGGACTATGGTCACATGGCACCTCTGACGGACAATGGGATTATGTTTTCCATTGGTGATATCACACACTCTCATCGTTTAAACATAAGTCTTGATTCTGATTCTCAGTCAGTAGCTGGAGGCCAGAGACCCCTAGAATGCCTTATCTGTATTCCCAATTTCCTGCCAGATATGTCTGCCTCCGTGTCCGATGGGGCCTTCAGGGCTGACCTACCCATGATGGTACTCCTCCAATCTGCTCTTTGTTTTTCTTGCCCCTGTGGCTGAGTAGATGTGGCATCATTCATTAAGCCAGAAACCTGGGAGCTGACCTCAGCTCTTCTCTTCACTTTTCCTACCCAGCCCTTCTGTCCAGATTCACTGCTACTTTCTTGATTCTGGACTCAATTGTTTCTTTGGGCTTTGTACATTGGGCTCCATGTCTAGGTCTTATTCTGCTAACAGTCAATATCCTCCACTGCATGACCATGGTGATCTTTCAGAGTGAAAACCCCAATATATTTCTCTCCCTTCAAATCCTTCCCTGGCTCCCTGATGCCAAAGCATGAAGACCATAATATGGCACTTAAGACCCTGCATAATCCAACCTGACTGGATTCCCTAGTCCTGTCTCTCACCATCTTATCTTTGTATCCTGTTTTGTGATAGGTGACTGCAAGCCTCAGTTCTTCCCCTGCATGGAATGTCCTTTCTGCCTTCTCTCTCTTGAGAATAGCTACTTATCTTCTTAAAGCTCAGCTCAAATATTGTCCCCTCCAGAAAGCCTTCCATGACCACCTGCCTTAGGTATAGTTGACCAGTCTTATCTTTGAGTTTTCCACCTGAGTCTTGCATATATTTCTATAACAGGATTTACATTTATATCACATTCAATGGGTTATGTGTGGTAGTCCATTTAGGCAACTGTAACAAAAGTGCCATAACCTAGATGACTTATAACCAACAAGCACTTACCTGTCACAGCTCTGGAGGCTGAGAAGTCCAAGATCAAGGCAGTAGCAAGTTTGTTATCTGTTCAGAACCCAATTCCTGGTTCATGGATGTGTTTTTGCAATAACCTCACATAGTGGAAGGGGCAAGGAACTGTCTGGGGTTTCCTTTACAAAGACATTAATCTCATCATTTAGTGTTCTGACCCTCATGACCTAATCACCTCCCAAAGACCCCACCTTTTAACACCTTCACCTTGAGGGTAACGTCTTAATATATGAATTTGGGGCAATAGGGGAACATAAACATTCAGTTCATTACACAGACCCTTCTTCCTCCACTCCTCTTTAAGTCTTTAAGTACAGACACTCAGTCTTACTCATTTTTTAAATTCCAATGGATTATCCAACATGGTGCACGATTGGGGCCAGGAAGAAAGGGAAAAAATGGAAGGCAGAATGGAAACACATATGCAAAGTAGGAAGGCAGGAAGGAAGGACATGTGGGGCAGTATTACTGAAATGAGTTGGGAAGCAGGGGGACTTATTAGGGGTTGATATGGACGTGAGGTTAGCAGGGATGAGTCTGGGCCAGTTTCCTGGGAGGGGAATGGACAGAAAGCATACGACATACAGGAGACTGCAATAATAATAATTTTTTTTAAAAAGACCAGAGTTGAGGGCATAGAATGAAGCTTTGCTCCCGGCCCCCAAGTCCCTGGGTGGTGGTCTTGAAGCACAGAAGAGCTCTGTCTAAAAATCATACCATGAATTTGGAGTCCAGCATCCCAATGTAGTCTTTCCACTAGAAAAGCCCATGGATTTTTCAAACCATCAAAAGGTAATTTAAAACAGCAAGACCCATGTTTTACTGCCTAGTGAGTCACAGTGCCCTTCATTAAAATGAGTTTTTCACACATCTGGTCAATGTTTAGACACGATGCCTTTTGCATTCAGTTTCCTTTATTTAGGCTTGAAATAACAATTTGCATGCTGAATCGGTAGTGGCATGGTTTTGTTTATTCCAAGAAAATCAAGCAAATCACAGGGTCAGAGGAACACAAAGAGTAATGCTTTCTACTTTCTTTATTCACCGAGGGCTCCCCCATCCTAGGCCATAGCCTCGGGGTCCACTCACAGAGCTTAATCCCGAGAGACAGCCCTGCCACTGTGACTTACTGTCCAGCCAGAAGACCACACAAACCCTGGCCCTGCCCCAGGCCCACACGCTCACGGACACAAGCAAAGGTGAGCTGGCTTCCTCTCTGCTGCACAGGACTTCCAGGACCAGACCCCTAGGGCACCCTCTCCAGGCCCACCTGTCCCATGTGCCTCCCCCCATCTGAGCAAGAAGCAGATCTTCAGCTCCTCAGATGTGTGCCCTTGGAGAAAACCCACTTTTGTACTAGGAATTAAAGTCTCTCTGCGTTGAACCTGTGATACCAGATAATTCTAGAAAGAACCTTTGATGAACAACCTTGAGTCTGATCCACATAATCCCCTAAAAGCACAAACAAATAAGAGGCTTGGGGTCCAGAACCCAAAAAATACCACTGCTGCCTTACAGGCCACCAGGGAAGGTAACATCCTCAGCAATGACTCTATCCATGGGCCAAAGAACAGGAAGCCGAAGATGACAGCCATGGGAACAGAGAACGGGATTTTCTCCCTGTCGTCTGGATGCAGAATTCCCTTCTGGTGATCTCCCTGGGCACTAGAACTGGTCCTTACCTGCAGCCTTGTCATTTCTTGTGTGACAGCTTGCTAACTGCATGACCGAACAAGTTGATACAAAGATGACGATAAAACTATCAACCTCTTGCATTACTATGAGAAATAAACCCTTAGTGTTTTGCAGAAGTGTCTAGGTAAGTCAGTACCTGGAAAGCAGCAGGATTTAATAAGTGCCTTTTTCTCCTTCCTTTCTTGACAAGTGTGTAGCACTGTGGTTAGGAGTGTAGATCCTTGAGCCTGACAACTGAGGTTAAAACCAGGTTCTACCGAACTAACTGTGTGGCCTCAGGCATATTCTTACTTTCTTTCCCACCTCAGATTTTTCACCTGCAAAGTGGGGATAAGAATCATATAGCAATTCCAATAGGATAGTGCAAGGATTTAAATAAATTACTATATACAACGTGCTTGAAACAGTCTTGATCATATGCATAATACGTGTTACAAAGTTTAGCTCTTATCATTATTACCCCTTTTCTGTAGGAGGGATTCATTTACGTCATTGCAGAGAGCCATTAGAACATTACTACAGTAACACCTTGGATTGCGAGTAGCTCGTTCCATGAGTGTTCCGCAAGCCAAGCAAACATTTTTAATAAGTTGATAAATGAGTGATCTCTTGCAATACGAGCAGTACGTGATGCCAAACGTCTCATGGTCACAACTGAGCCAATGGTTGTTTCAATTTGCTTTGATATACGAGTGCTTTGGATGACAAGCATGTTTCTGGAATGAATTTCACTCGTAAACCAGGGTTTTATTGTACATACATGGCAGGTGCTCAACACCTCTCTGTAAATTGAATAAATGAATGAATGAATGAATGAATGAATGAACCTTTCTTGTAGACATTGTAAGTACATTAAAATGCATTTTGTAAGATTTTCATTAAGACAAGAAATGCTTATTAAGGGTCTTCTTACATGCCATGTGCGGCACTGGGTTGCTGGAACACCATAACTCACAAAGCAGACAGAAGTCCTGCTCGGCGCCATGCAGTCCAGATCCAGAGGTCTTCGCTGTCCTCTTAGTCCTGGGCCTTGCTTAACAAATGAGGATATCGAGACGCAGAGAGGACAGGAAATTTCTGGGCTGTGGTAACTTGTACACGTGTTGCCTTTCGCTGGGATCCATGTGTCAACACCCCATTTTGTTCATTGATACTGGTTTGTTTCTACATCCTTGTCGGTAGGGGAGGCAATACAGCCCCGTGGAAAGGGCTTGGCTCTCGGTTTAGATGAGATTCAGTTCTGCCACATGCCAATTGTGCCGCAGGGTGATCTACTTCCACCATCTTGGCTTTGCCTCTTCTGTGCAATGGAATATTAGCCTCTGCCTTGTCTGTAAGAGCCTTTGAATTGCGGTGGAGTCACAGAACAAGAACTGGGAAACATACATGTCCCATGTGGTGTCTTATTTTTTTGTTTTGTTTTTAATGGAATTCACTGCAGACATTTAGCAATTTCTATAAACCCTGACATGTGGCTCCTTTTGACAAGTCAGACGTTCTGGCAGCAACATCTAGCTGGAGTGAACAGCTGTCCCCTTGGATGGGACTTGAACCTTCCAGTGTGGCACAGTCCCCACATTTCCCCATTCATTTCTTCCACCTGGCCTGCTCCACACATCGGCCTACCTGCCTGACCTCTGTCCTCACGGACGTTTTCACTGCTGGCTGCGTGACTGAGGTCTGCATAGGGGAACATGATTATACATGAACAAGATGCTTCCCTTACTTTTTAGCTTTCGCTAGACTACTTGCTTCCTTCATAGAGCCACAGAATGTGTTTTGTTCAAACAAATGACACTTCCCAGTTAGCTTCACTCAAAATTTAGGAGGCAGAGGAATAGTACAATAAAAATGGGGTGATATTGGTCCAGCAACATAGATGCTGCAAGTTCCCTAGTTCCCTTGTCCCCTCCACCACAGCATGATGCAGAAAGAAGAAGAAAAGGTGAGTCGTTGTACCAGCCTGACAAACCAGAGGCTGTGAAGGAGTGTGCTGGTTGGGGCCTCATGGAAAATGGCAATTTGGCAGAACACTTCATTTCCTTCCTTCCTAGGGCCAACACGAGTATTATTTATAACTTAGCTCCTAGAGCTCCTTCATGTTAAATTAGTATCCAAGGGGCCTGTGGGGTTCAAAGCAGGAAGTGACCCTCTAGACATCTGGACTAGAAAGCTTTGTGGTGCAAGAAAAGCAGCCCTGGCCTGGCAGGGCCAGAAGTCTGGATCCTTGCTCTGGCTCCTATGTTGCCTGTGTTGACTTTGAAAGTCCGATAGCCCCAGTTCAACCACTTGGAAGAAGCTATTACAAGCATGTGTGTGTGTGTGTGTGTGTGTGTGTGTGTGTGTGTACAGTAAATCCTTGACTTGTGAGCATAATTTGTTCCAGAAACATGCTTGTCATCCAAAGTACTTGTATATAAAAGTGAATTTCAGTTGTGATCTTGTGGTATTCACCATCACATACTATTCATATTGCATGACATCATTCGTTTATCAAGTTAAAATGTATTAGAAATGTTTGCTCATCTTGTGGAACACTCACAGAACAAGTTGCTCACAATCCAAGGTTCTACTGTAACAGTTTTACACATAACACACCCTGAATAGCATACGAGAGTATTCAGAGGTGTCACTCATATTAAACATGTAATCTTCTATGAGGTTCTATGCTGATGAGACAGGACCCTGTGTCCAAGGCCTTGAGGTGAAGGAAAGTGCCTCTGCAGCATCTGTAGAAAAGCAAACCTTCTATTAGAGCAGAGATCATTGGGAAGAATCTTATCACCCAATATGTCCAGGTGGTACAACAAGACACAGGAGTTTGTAAGAAGTCAGTGAGCAGTTGGAAGTTGGTTCTGCCATGTGAGCATGACTCCACCCCACTAAGGACATCCCTTGAAAGAAGTGTGGCCCACGAATAAGCCTAGCAGGAAGGTGTCTACCAAATAAGAGGGATGGTAATCATTTCAAAACCTGACCAGGTAAAGAATCTGAAGTTAATAGCCAAGATAATTTACAAGAAATCTTCTAGTTGAGTCCATAGAAGATCTTTAGAAGATGAAGCTCCTTGGAACCATTCCTGTGAGGAACATAAAAAAGTGATGTGCAGTCACAAAAGGGAAGAAGAGGGAAAGACAACCTGAGGCTGGTTTTAACTATGACTTATGTCATACAGAAAGGGATTTGACCAGCCACAAATAGAGATTTAAGATTAATGGTAGAAGTTACAGGTCGACTGATTTTCCCCAATTATTTATTTATTTTCATTTATCTAAACTAGCAATTAAGAGTTCAAGCTCAGACCTGCACACTCACATTAAATTCCCACTTTATCATTAACTGGTTACATGACCTCAGGCGATTCACTTAGTCTCTCTGAATCTCATGTTTTTATATTCTGCAAAAACAGGGATAAAAAGGATACTTACCATGAAGGGCTATTTTGAAGATCAAATGAGTCATTGCAGAGAAGGTGATTGGTGTAGGGTCTGGGATACACTAAGCACTCAATAATAATTAGATATTATATTATAATTCAACTAGCACTTACTAAGTGCTAGATTCTGTATTAGGTGTGGTTATAACAGTAAATAGCACACAGTCAGTACTCAAGGATTAGCCAATCTAGAAGTGGATTGATATTTGCAAGAATAATCCTGGGAGAGAAGTCCACATCTGTATAGGAACCAACTCCCCATCAACAACTGTTCTCCTACAATAGCTAATCAGCTACTTGGGAAGATGGAGCAGAAAAGACTCAAGTTTCATAATGGTCCTTGGATGGGATGACTATTAAAGTCATCTCCAACCCCAAGAGTCTCTGATTCTAAATTTCTTCCTGGAGACAATGCTGAATATTTATGTCCTAATCCAGAGCCAGATGATAGGCTCAGGGAAGAGGGGGAATGGAAGGCAATTACAGCCCTTGATGAAAAGTCAATGTCAAAGCCCAAAAGAAGGCAGAGCTCGTACCCTTGACCACACAACAATCACTATATCTTGTCCTGCACTTTGGTCCCATGCCTCCAGGCAGTGACCTCTCTGTCAAACTCCTCTTACCCCAGTGATACATGAGGTTTTTCAAGGATCTCTTAATGGTCTTGACCTTGTCTACAGTATTTTATACCTGTCACTTACTCAGGTCTGTTTACTCTGAAATTATGAGGAGGGTGACATTGTGCTTAGAACAACATTTAAAGAATGTGTTTCCTGAACCCTCATCCAACAAAAACTCAGAAGAGAGAGTCTGAATATGTGCTCACTTATGGGCTGTAGCCTGGTTTACAGTTTTGCCCTTTGTCTGTGACCCATTCGTGGGAGCTGTGACCAATGGCATAATAATAATTTCAGGGCCCACATAGAGGAGCTACTTTTAGTTCATCAACCTGAAGTACCCTTCACATTGTCCTGAAATTATGCAGGAAAGAATAGTCCTCTTTGCTTTTGCCCAATATTTGGAAATAATCTGAGTTGAAATGAAAAATACATTAAGTATTCTTATTTTAAATTTGTAATCTATAATACATTTATTAGCAAATTTAATTGAATTTTTAATAAATGTAATTAATTTAATTTTGTATTTAATATCCACAAAGGATGATACATTACAGCTCAACATTGCTATCATAGATACACAAATCCCATTGATAGTTCCCCTAATCCATACAATCAAATAACTTAACATTTGTTTCGGTACTAACCTTCAGCATTCATTGCGTTTTGTGAATGTTGGTTTTGACTCCTGAACTAAATGAAAGGTGTCTTAAAAGTGGGAACCATATTTTATCATTCCTTGAACCTCATTCCATCCTTAGCATCATAGCTAACAATTATTGACCAGTTATGTGCCAGGCATTAGGCTCAGAACGTCACAAATACTGGCTTGTTTAAATGAATCCTTACCCCAGGTAATAGTTATCAAGATATTCATTTTACAAAGGAAGAAACTTAAGCTCATAGAAACTAAGTACATTGGCTAATATAAAACTTTTCTAGTAAATTATACAGCAATTAATTGTACTCAAACGCAGGTCTTTGGGATTGAAAAGCTCAGCCTCCACTGCTGCTATGTTGTCTTTAGCTCAGGCTAGACACAGAATAAATCTTCTGTAGATAATTGAATAATGATTACCCAGGCGGTCTCATTTCAAGAGAGCCTACTATGGTGTGCTCCACTGCATACCTGATTATTAAGCGGGTTACAATGGGCAGGAGCAACTTTTGTGATCTTATTTCTTGGAAGCCTAGGATTTACATTTTTGAAAAATATTTTTTGATATTATTACATATAAGGAAACTTCATTTAGGAAAATAATGAGTTGACCAAAGTAAGAAATATATTTACTCAAATAAACCACATGTTCCATGTGGTTTTAGTTTAGAAAAGTTGAAATCCAAGTGCAATGTGTTGGAATATGGTTTGGGATGGGGTGAGGTGGTGACGGTAAGAGATGTAGTCAGAGATTATTCTCCTTAAGTTAGTATAGAGTCTATTATCTATTCACCGTCCTCTTCTCCCCGCCCCCACAAAAACAAACCAAAATCAGACCACAAATTGTTTCATTCTGCCTTGAACTTTAGGGGCAAATTATAAGCATTCTTTGAATACATTTTAGTTGGGACCTTGGAATGGCGGCCAAGTTCATGACACTGGTTATCTAAGGACATTCCCTTATCTCTCCATCATACCGACTGAACAGAAAAGAAACTTGCTTTTTTTTTTATACATTTATTTATTTTTGAGAGACAGAGAGAGACAGAGCATGAACAGGGGAGGGACAGAGAGAGTAAGAGACACAGAATCTGAAGCAGGCTCCAGGCTCTGAGCTTGCAGTCAGCACAGAGCTTGAGGCAGGGCTTGAACCCATGAACCTTGAGATCATGACCTGAGCCAAAGTCGGACACTCAACCAGCTGAGCCACCAAGGTGCCCCAAGAAACTTGGGTTTTGTTATTAAGCTTTATATTTTGGATTCATTTAATTGACTAGGTCTCAAATCTTGCAAGCACTACTTTTGAAGTTAAATTTGAAGCTTCCCTTAAAGAGATCTCACTATTAAAAATGAATTTTGGGGAGGAGGCAGGAAAATTCTCAAGTAATGTTCTTGGCTCTTAGGTTTTCAGAGTTCCTGGTGATACTGTCCGGGCCATTTTCAAGGGTCATGGGATCCCCTAGATTGCATCCCCTTTGCAGGCTGTAAGTAACCACATCTAACACAATGCTTTAACCCCTGGCCTCAGAAGCAACCATGGGCTTCCCATTAAAAAAAAGAAAAAAAAAAAGATAATTATGAGAGGAAACAGGAGAAAGAGATTTTAGGAAACAAATTAAAAATTTTAAAAGCCAAAATCAAAGGAAACAAGAAAGGGAGCAGGAAAAAGGCAACAAAAGCCACTGGCATCACATGTGTCTGAAATGAGGACGTAAGGTGGAAGACATAGCGTGTCTGTGGAACTGAGCTTGAAGTGAGGGACTTCTGAGGCCTGAGTCCACTGAGCCCATGTGGACGCTGTGATCTGGGCATATGACAGGTATGTGAGACTGAACCTGCTGGCACTAATGTTAGAGGAAGCTCCAGAATTTTTCCTACGAACTAGAAGATGCTGGGAAGAAAGTCTCCACACAGCGAGCCTGGAGAGTTTATATGTAATATTCATAGTTTTGACCATTGAATTATAAGGATCCATAATAGGCAGAAGATGTTGTGTTCAGGAAAGGATCAGAATTGAAGGTTTAGAACAGGAGGATAAGAAAAATTAATTCATACACTCATGTATTAATTCTTTGAAAAATATTTATTTATGTATTTATTTAGAGAGCATGTGTAAGTGGGGGATGGGCAGAGAGAGAAAGAAAGAGAGGATTCCAACCAGGCTCCACACTGTCAACACAGAGCTGGACACGGGACTGAATCCCACAACTGTGAGATCATGACCTGAGCCTAAACCAAGAGTCAGATGCTTAACTGACTGAGCCACTCAAGTGCCCCTGACCACCTGCTAGGTCCTAGGTCCTATGTCAGGCGCTAAGCTTTTATCTATGAACAAGACATAGTCTAGATACTCAAGATGCTCATTTTCTAGAGAGGGAGAATCATCAATAAATGAGAATTAAGTATGCAAACTGATGAGATGTGTGCTAGGAAAAGTATCGAGTTCTGAGAACACACTTGGGAGGAGGAGCAGCCTGGCCATGGGAGCTCCCCGGTGAGGGAGGTGGCGTGTTTGATGACAGCAACATGCTTCAGTTAACTTGTGTTGTTCTCATTGGTTCACATGCATATGAGGAAGTGATGAAAAAGATCTGTGTGTGTTTGTGTGCATGTGTCTACGCATGTAAAAAGTGATCCAGAACAGAAAGACAGCTAACAATACGGTGGTATTTAAACATTTAAGGATTCTAGTAGTTCTTTTTTATATCTTTAGAGATGTTGTGCATTTAATTAGCAACAACACAATTGACACAGCAGGTCTGGTTATTACATGGCTTTAGGAAAGCCTGAAACCATTACTGACCCTTGGGAAACTCCTTGTGTTCTCTAATACTGATGGATGATGTTACGTATGCCTAGATGAAAGGGGCATGCTGTACCAGCTAGTCAGGACTTCGCAGGATTATTTAGCAACAAGAGTCATGATGTATCTGGTTTTGTTGTTGGGGGAAGTTGGTTACCATGGCTAGTTGCATAGAAGTATGTGTCTATATGGTCAGCCCTCCTTAAAAGCTTCAGATCCCAAGATTGGAATGGACTTCCCTGGACAGAGACATACTCCACATTCCACTGTAGCTTATTTCTAGAGAAAAAGTGTGTATTGCATGGCTCCAAATAGGGCAGACTTCAGAAGCCTACAGGTCATAGCTCTGGACTCCATCCCATGTGTATCCTTTTCCTGATGCTTTTGCTATGAATATTTGTTTTAATCAACCTTATTCGTAAGAAGAAGTGAGTCTTTACAAACTTGATTTGGTCATGGGATGCTGAGATAATAATCCAAAAGATCTACTGAGCAGCTTTACAAACCAGAGGAGCAGTATGATAGTTAAGGTGGAGTGGAGAAAGATAAGGGTATTAGGGAATGCTTTTTATTTTACTATTTTCAACTAGGAGAAGTGTAAAGTCTTTGTTTTAAATCAAATTCAAGCTCCTCAAAACCCTTACTTGCCTAGGCAAATGCAAATTCTAATCTTTGTCATGGCAGGCTTTAAGGAAACTGGTTTTTTACCTTAGGGCCACAAAAGAGTCTTGAAGTCTAAACCAGTCCAGAGTTCTGGGAAAGGCCTTTGCCCTCTGGTCAACACTAATTATTAAAGCCCTACTTGTTGTCTATGAAAGTAGACAGCTCTGCTGTCCTCTGCCAATCCAGGGAACAGACATGTCTGCTCAAATACTGTCTAACATGTACAAGTAACCAAGAAGCCATTCCCCTCGAAGGCCCGCCTTCCCCTTAGAGGCTTTCATGGGAACCAGAAGGTAGGCCTCACTACTTAAACAAAACTTACAGAATCTTCCCTCCTTTCAAGAAAACTCCTGGCCCAACCACAGTCCAGCAGATTCTATTCTTCCCAACCTTTGGATCTCCTCTACCCTGGAAAACTTACTTCCAACTTATACAGATGAACCTTCAATCACAAAAACCTTCTTAGAGTATCTTCTGGGAGTTTGATAACATCTGCTTTGGGTACTGTAACACTTTAAAAGCCACTAATGAATATTTCAATCAAGACAGTAGAAAGGTTTGGCTACCTTCTTAGGATTAAAGGGGAACAACTTACATCAGAAAGAACAACAGAAATTAATCTTACTGCAAATTATCTTGCTACATTAGGGATACTCAGTCTCTACCTAATAGAGGAAATTAGTCTAGTAGACAAATCTCTCCAGTACAAAGTAATGTACTAATGGAAGTGTCATAATAAAGCTGCACACACTCTAAAAACTGTAAAGAGGCCAGGAAGCCTTGGAGATGTTGCTATGATGGAATTCAATGGGTAGGCTGAATTTGGACCAAGAGAAGCCATTTACTGTCACTGTCTAAACCAGCCCAAGAGACCACAGTTCAAATCACAGCACTAAAAGCAATTACTATCAATTAAAGTCAAATGTTTATTTCCTCAAAACCAAGACCCAGAGGGATATCTTTATAAAGGGCAGCATAGAAATAATGCTAATCAGTTGAACTTTATTTGCAATAAGGACATAATGAAAAGAAGACTTGTACTACTGGATGTAGAGAAGCTTTCTATCCAGTGTAAGGACCTTCCTTTGTATCAATATTATTGGCTGTCCTAGGGTAAATGGAAAATTTTACTAAACTCTCCTCCTTGAAGGTCAGTAAAATTGGCCCTGATAGGCCTAATGGTAGAGTGGAGAACACATCAACCATTGAGTTAAAGAAATTCAAGCCCCACTAGGTAGCTTTGGGAAAATTATTCCCCTGAGTCTTGGGTTCTCACATACCATAGAGATTATCATATTTATTTTTCAGGATTGTTGTGAGGTTTAGAAAAAAAAATATCGGGCACATCATGAACACAAAATAAATGGTAGATAATATAATTTTCTCTTCTACATAACACAAGTAATTTCTTGTCTGGAACCAGGTCACTGGGCTAAGTAATCTCCAGGCATCTCCTCCAGGTTCAAGACTTCAGCCACTGCTAATGCTAGTCTTCTTTCTCTCCAATATAATCCAAACTCTTACAGCTATCCTGGTACATTGATCAAGTTTATTATCAACAATGCCTTGTTTATTCCCTACTAGTCTCCACTCCCTTTCATTACCTTCACTACGACTGGTATCTTATATGAATCTCTCTAGACACTGCCTCCAGCCTTATTTCTCTCGGCCACATCGTTTTAGTCCCATGTTCTCTGGGTAGTTATTCACTTAAGTCGGTGGCATAGGGTTAATATGATCAATTCATCTACGCCTATGTTTTAATAAGTGCTAATGAGTGACCTGCCCAGATATGTGAACATCATGTAGTGAAACACTGGTAATTGAACATTCCAGATCGTTTTTTAAAAAATCAATGCCAAAAGATATCTTCACTCTAGGAGATCTTCCTACCGGCTAGTGACAAGGTATGCTGGGCTTTTGGGAGCCCTTGGCCATAGTTAAGGATACTCTAGGTTGCTTTCTGGTATACCTACACAGAGAGATCAACCTTGAAAATGCTCCTGCTGCTTTACCAAAGGCAGCCAATCCATGGGCTGTGCAGGGTAAATGCTGTTAGGCCAGCTCCAAGCTAAACCAGATGGAAAGACCAAGAGTCTTCTTCATTCAGGACCATTTCCTTAGTTCTAAGGAGTCATATTTTTGAAATGATGGGGTTTGTAGACAATGTGTAAACAAATTGAGCTCATCACTTCATTTTTTCTGAAGCTGAAGCTCAGAGAAGTGATGTGATTTGTCAGGTCCCAGATCTGGTTAAGGGTAGGTTGAATCTGGAACCCAAGTTTCCCAGTTCCTAAACCAGAACTGTTTATCTGCATCAGTCAGATCTTTACATACACAAACTTTTGTATACCTTACCTGTTATAGAAGAAGGGACCCTTGTGATGGAGAATCAGGAGACCTACTCTCTTAACCTTTTTTTCCTACCAGGAATCTGGGTGACCCACAATTAACTGTTTAGAACTCAGTTTGCCTCTCTACAAAATGAGCAGAGTGTTCTCCACATTTTCCTGTGTATCTGGGCTATTATTCTGAATATAAGAGAATGCTTTGCTAATAAACTAATGCTGAAAAAAATCAGTTGAATAAAGGAAGGAAGGAAAGAATTTAGAAAGTCAAAGCTCATACACACAAGTTATTCTAATTTACCACCATTTTCAGATACAGAAGCCACTGATGTGTTCTCTTTATTCTGAGACTGGAAGAGCATTGGCCTTTATAGCTAATCACAGAAAACAGAATGGCTTCCTGTTGGAAATGAAGCTTTTGGGGCAGGGCATCTATGCATCTTCTGCTCCCTGCTCATGGGATGTCACTTCTGTTACCCAGCCTTTAGCAGTGGGCCCCAGAACAGACACTGACGGGGATGCAGATAGAGAGAGGAAGAAGTTGACCACACAAAGTTGACGGCCCTCATGAAAAGGAGTGCCTGCATGGGACAGATGTCAATCTGGGAATGGAGAGGGAGAAAAAAGAAGAGGGAGAAAGAGAGACAGAAGGAAGAAGAAGGAGATGGAGAGGGAAGGAGAGAGGGAGGAAGAGAGAGAATTGTGAATTCTTTAGAATTCAAGGGATTCAAGTACACACTAGAAACCCAAATTAATGACATGGAAGATTAACATGAAGGACATACATGCTAAAACCCAGAGCAAATGTCCAAACCTCACCATTAGCAATACAAGGGACCTGGGATGAAATTCCAGGTCCCAAAACTTGGTGCTATGGCTGCTGTGCAGCCCCTCAAAACTCTGGGCCATGCAGGCAACTCCCAGGAGGAAGCATTCTGGTCATCTGACTTCCTCACTCAGATTCTGACAATGGGTTTTAGCTTTCACATGATCCTACATCTTGGAGATTGTCATTTCTTTCCAAACTCTCTGCCCAAGGTGAGCAAGCTGCTGGCATTTCTGTGTCAGCCACAAGGGCTGTGTTGAGGAGAGCAAAGAATGCATGGAAGAGGGCAGGTGATTCCCACACATCCCCACTGGGGATTCACAGTGAGCACTCCCCCAAGAAATGCTTCTCTTGAACCCTATCACATGAGCATGGGTCACCTGTCTGCTGGGTCATAAGCCTTCCATCTGCAGGTTCACTTACATCTACAGACCCTCAGACAGACCTCCAGTCCTCTCAATGGAACTGTCAGGGTTTGTGTGTGTTGTGAGCAACCCCGTTCATTACATGGACCTGGCACAGGCACAAGCCAGCTCCATTCCAGAACCATGTGACACTGGCAGGGTTACTCACTTGGTCGCCCTCCAGCAGGGGCATCTGGGGACACCTCCCTAGAGTGACTACAGCATTTATCACTGGGATGACTCAGCCCAAGCCTTCGCTCCCTGAAAAGGGAATCTGAGGCCAAGACTGGGGGTAGGAATGTCGATTCGACCCATCTATGGTTGGGAGAGCACAGAAACTGCCCCTCACCTGGAAGGCATGAAGGACGGGGTGAGTAAAGGTCAGGTCAGTGGCTCAGAAACTCAGAGGGAAACATGAGTTTATCCCAGAAGCTTGGGTGACAGGTGGGGCTTTGTGTCCAGAACCCCAAGAAAGATCCTACTCAGTCACCTAATGACAATATTTTTCATTCCATCTCACTGATTTCACTCCCATCTTTGTCTTGTTTTCATCATGTCTAGAGCATGTCAGTTACTTAGCCTTGATTAGAGCAGTGATATAGCACAGTCTTAGATGCGTTCACCTGGTCTCCCAGTCCATGACAAGACCTGCTTCCTCTGTCTGAGTAGGTTGTATTTTGTCTGTCCAGATGATACAGCTGTACCTATGTAGTTCTTCATGTTTCTGTCATTTATGAGTTTAGATCTCATCTCACCAATGAGTTCCTCCAAAGAACCAGCCTCCTCCTAGGGTCCTAATCCCCTGTGTCATTCAGCCCAGGGATAAGCACATGGTGGATACTACTCAACCCGTGTTGCTTGGTTGTTCTCAATCTTAAATGCCCAAGGGAAAAGGAGTTTCACACCCTCACCAGTTGCCAGATTCAAAACCTAAATTTATTTAGAAAGAGGTTTCGATAGTAAAACCAAAGCCTGCATTTCGTATACCATTTAATTCAATTTCAAAACAACATCTGTAGTTTAATTGGTTAATTTCCATCCAATGACCCCTTGTTAGCTCTGAGGTGCTCTCCTGATGTTGCCATTTAACCTGCTCATGGGGGTTTACAATAAAAACAACTGTTCTTAGTGTAGAACTTAATCACGTATAAAGTGAGTATTTTTACTCAGTGCATCACCCTCTGGGGCTGGTGTACTGGCACTTCTCAGATCTTCAGTTTGGGGAGCATACTTGGCTCAGGGACCAGACACTGCTCTAGAATCCACGGCGTGTTTGCGGTGTGGTCTCATGACCACTTCAGCCTCTCAAGCTCAGCCCTATTTTATCTCACAGGCATTTCCCCTGATAAATGTTGTTGCTCATGATATCCGGTCTTCACATCTGCTTTTCAGAGGACCCACGCTCTCCAGCCGGGCTCTGGTGGTCCCTTGTTTGGATTTCCAGAGCAATGCAGATCTCTCTACCAAAGATATCTCCACATACAGCCCTGTGCTGTCTGTCTCTATGGGTCTCCTCATAAGACCTAAATCACTACCCAGAATGTAAGGAGAGACATGCCTAGTGCTGGAAATGCTAGCAGGGAGCGGTGGCTGCCCCGGGGAGCTGGGGAGTAGTAGGTATGTAGGTCAAAGAGCTTCCCAGTCCAGGTCCAGGTACATTCATTCAGCTGTGTCTTGAAAGAAGGGTGGAATCCAGGTAAAGAGAATGGTGGCCAGCATTTGATGTAGAGGGAATAACATGGGAAAAGATGATGGTCTTCAGGAGCCTAACAAATGTCAGTATGGCTGGAATTAATGGGCAGAGATACAGCCGCTGCGGAGTTTTGACTTTACACTGTACAATGGTTCTCAAGCAATTTTTTTTAAACCTGCCTTCACCCTATGTGTAAGCACAGTGTCATCAAATACATCTTTTCTGTTCTGTAATCATTTTCAGTGTGTGGGAGGTGTCCTCTCAAGCCACTCTGAATAGCACTGTCCAGTACCATACTGCTAGCCATGTGTGGCTATACACGTTTTAATCTAAAGTCATTTAAATTGAAAACATCCTAAAAATTTGGCACCTCAGTCATACTAGGCACATTTCAAGGGCTCAGTAGCTACCTGTGGCCTGTGACTGCCCCATATAGACTAGGACCAAGGGGAGTCTGGGCAGGCAGGGATAAAGAAGGTGAGGAAAGCCAGGAGGCTGGAGATGTAAGAAAGTTATAACACAGCTGATAGTGGAAAAGCAGGACCTGAAGGCTGTATATTGTCACTTTTAACCAGAGTGATCTCGTCTAGACTTTTCTTGTTTCCCAGATTCCTGGAGCTGGTTGGCCAAGTCCTAGTCCAATGGTGCTGGCAGTGAAATGAATTCTAAATAGTCCAGAGCTATCCTGAGATGACATGGGTAAGAATCCAGGGCCTTACCTAGTCACTGCAGAACTTGGTGAATTCAATCATCCTTTCTGTGACTCAATTTCCTCACTGATAAGTGGAGAGGAAGCATTAATTGACATCTATCACACACAGCATTGGGAAAATCTAGAACTTTCCAAAATCAATTCGCAATATGATTTTTTTTAGTATAAAGAATATTTCTTTTCTGTAATTTTATTTTATTATTTTTTTTTTACATTTTATTTATTTTTGAGAGACAGAGAGAGACAGACCATGAACAGGGGAGGAGCAGAGAGAGAAAGAGACACAGAATCCAAAGCGGTCTTCAGGCTCTGAGCCAACAGTCAGCACAAGACCAACGCGGGGCTCAAACCCACAAACTGTGAGATCCTGACCTGAGCCGAAGTCAGATGCTCAACAGACTGAGCTACCCAGGTGCTCCTCTTTTCTGTAACTTTAACATAATGTACAATTGCCATAAATAATTTGGGGAAAGAAATGCTGGAAAAGAGATGTCAAGACAAAGCATTTAGAGAAAGACGGTCATTTACTTGCATACGTGAGTCTAAGTTATAGAACAGTGGTGGTCCTCAAACTTGGTTATGTATTGGAATTTCTTGGGAAATTTTTAAAATCATGATGCCCTGACACCTGAGACTAATTAAGCAGGACTTCTGGGAGGGGAACCGACACATGAATCATTTTTAAAACTCCTCACATGATTCCAATGTGCAGCTATGATTGAGAACGAACGATAGTTTGAGGATAGCTCACCAGGCTAAAGAATATATGCCACAGACAGGTAAAGAAAAGACACAGATGACAGGCTGTCCATTCATACTGGAGAAAGAGCCATTTTCACAAATTACTAGCACATGTGCAAAGTCACACACAGACATCCACCACTGGAAAGGCCAAGATGGAAGAGGGCTCTGGCTGCCTTCATTTTTGGGTTCTTTTCACCTTGTCTCTTGGCTCAGGCAGAAGACCCTGTGAGCAAAGCATCCCCAGATGGGAACCAAAACTATCCCCTCTAGCAACAAGGACTGATCTGAGCCAGCAAGACCTTGCCCAAGACAATGACTGATTTAACCTTCACTGCCTACCTGCACATCCCCACTCACTTTTTTCCACATTTTCCTTATATACCTGGAAGTCTTTTCAGCATTTTGGAGACAGTCATCAATATGTTAGTCCACCGCTTTCCCAGCAGTGGCCTCACCGAAATAAATTCCTTTCTTGTTTAGCCACGACTTTTTTTCTGCCTCTGGTTTTGACAGTGCTGAGGGGTTGAACCCAGGCTGTTCAGGTTCCCAGAGCCAGGGTTTTGCACCTCTTGAACCTCTGCACACCGGCTACAAAGATACTTCTCTCTGGTTTGGAATTTGGCACTTAGAGCAACTGGCCTAAGATCTCATTTATTTGGAGGGACTCCGTGGGGATAAGGTGACCCTCATAGTGGTTTTGTTGTTTAATTTCCTGCCACCTGTCCTGTTAAGAGTGACATACATACTTATAAACCTGGGCAAGAGGTCAGTTTTGTGTTCGCATTAGGAATTCTGCAAAGTCCATAAAGTCCATACTTAATGTCCTTCTCAACCTCAAACCCACTCCCAAGAGGTAACCCCTGAATGTAGATGTGCTCATACAAATTACACGCACACAAACACACACACACAATAAAACCCTTGGGACTTGTACTTAGTACTTGATGGCAGATGTTTTTCCATACCAAGACCTCAAATTTCTCTCACTTTCTAGTAGATACTTCTAAGTATTTCCTAGTTCCAGTATATAATGAATTTTTTTGGATATTTCCTGATTGGTAGTAAGGTTTTCCCTCACCTTTTTTCTATTTCACATGATATTGCAACAAACTACTTATATGTTTATTTTTTTCTTTTGCACATAGAGAATAAATTCCTAACAGCGTGATTGCTAGGTTTGCCAAATTGCCCTCCAAAAAGGCTGAAGCAATTTACATTTTCTCCCGATAATGCAAAGAAATAACTGGTTTCCCACATCCTTCTCAATCCTGGTCTTTTTTTTTTTTTAAAGGCTTACCTAATGGATACTTAAAAGTGCTTTGCAAATGATTAAATGGTATGCAAATGCAAGGTATTATGACTAGTAATCTTTTCTGAAAGGCCCTACATCAAAAGTCACTGTCCAAGCCCCTGGGGAGACAGTACCTTCCAGAGAGTTCTATTATGTATCCTGTCATTTTCTGGAAATAATGTTTTTGGTTTTGGATCCTAATTTCTTAGTCCAAAATGTCAATCTTCCAGGGTGATGGGGTTGTAAATAATGAGTGAGAGGGACTCCAGGCAAAGGTGGCTACCGTTACTCTGTGAGCTTTTCTGCCAAATAATTGAATACCAACCAACATTTTATTGACTCACCCTAGCAGGGAGTAATTTGTGAGGGCCTCTCCTCTGCTCTACATTCAAAGTCTTTAATCCATCTTGTTTCTCTCTTCTAGCTTTTATCATTTATTTGGGATGCTGTGAAATGGAGGTCTTCACATTTATGAACTCACTGTGGTTCTTTTGTTTGCTTTATCTTGTTTTATTTATTTTTTAAATTTTTATTTAATTAATTAATTAATTTATTTATTTTTAAATTTACATCCAAGTTAGTTAGCATATAGTGCAACAATGATTTCAGGAGTAGATTCCTTAACGTCCCTTACTTATATAGCCCATCCCCCTCGCACAACCCGTCCAGCAACCCTCTATTTGTTCTCCATATTTAAGAGTCTCTTATGTTTTATCCCTCTCCCTGTTTTTATATTATTTTTGCTTCCCTTCT
>NC_043702.1:165345693-165390573 GCF_006229205.1 Suricata suricatta
TAATATATACCACATCTTCTTTATCCATTCATCTGTCGATGGATATTTGGGCTCTTTCCATACTTTGACTACTGTTGATAGTGATCATTGGGGTGCATGTGCCCCTTCAAAACAGCATCCCTGTATCCCTTGACCAGCAATTGCACTACAAAATCACTGTTTTTAAAGAAGCTTAACCCAGTGGACTGAAGGGGTGTCTCCTGTTGACTTCGGCTCAAAAAGAAAGGAAGCCTGACCTTAAGCTTCTTCTTGTTTACTCTGGGATTGAGTCATCCCAACACCACCACCTGGTGAGCTCCTAATTCTCCTCCAAGAACTGAAGAACCATCTTTCAAGTCCATTCCTCTGTAAAGTTGTACCTGACTATTACAGGGTTCATTGCTCCTACCTCTGGCTTCCGTCTACTTCATTTACACTGCCAAACACTTATGTATAATCCAATCATTTACTAGTGTGCATATTTCCCCCTCTCCATCTCCCAGTTAAGATTTCCTCAGTTGGACCGTATTTATCTTTGTATCTAGTTGGTACTACCTGGCAAGTTTTTTTAATGGAATTTGCCTCATTTTTGAATCCTTGCCTGAGTTGGACATAATGAAACAAATAATGACACTCATGGGATATGTGACTTAAACACTAGTGCTCCCCCAATATTCCACAGGCTCTCTCTTATTTCCCAGCCTCCCTTGCATTTATGAGGGGGGTCATGTGACTTATTTTGATTCATGGGAGTGCGTGTGAGTGAAGTGATACATGGAGTCTACTGTCTGGGGAAGTTTAAAAGGGGACACAATCTCCACACATGCTCATTCTGTTGCCATTATGGCTGGACACAAAGAACTCAGAGACGGCAGTTATACACTGGAAACAATTCAAATCTGACCACTGTTGAAAAGTAGCCACTAAGCAAAGCAGACTGACCTGTATCAGACTATAATGAAAGGGAGCAATAAACCTTTGGGACCTGGAGGTGTGTTGGCTCCGCAAACTCAGCTTACCCTGACTAATATAGCATGAGTTTCACAAGTAGAAAATGTAGGAAAGAGAGAAGCCCTTGGGATGTGATGCTACCATTTGATAGTGAAACCTCTTCATAACCTAGAACAAGTTAGGATTTGGGCCATGAACAAGATGATTTCAAATACAAGTTATTTTCTAAGAGAACACAATCATCCCCATTGTATTGACAGAGAATCCAAGGCACAGAAAAGTGAAGGGATTGGCTTCTGGAATTATGAGTGGAATTAGCATGATAACACAGATCTAAATTTCATCTAAGTGATTTCTGATCATTCTTCCTGGATGGAATTTCCCCTCCCCCAACATGTGTGTCTTGTGGGGTCAGTATTCTAGGGATAAGACTGGCCTATTTAGAAATTGGGCAGTCTATGCATGTCTAAAGCTAATTTCACTGAAGAATATCTGTTTTGAAGCAACATGGTGGTAAAAAGGTTAATACGAAATTTAAATTGTATTTCCAGGCAGACATCCTGAGCCCTGGGGGAAAGATTGCAGCTGCCCTGTGGCCCGGATAATGCAATATCAGGGTGAGCAAGGACATCTCAGAACATTCTGATCTCCCCTGAGACCAATTAAAATCTGTAGGCATCTTTCTTGTTGACCAGACTGACTTACTAATTGAAATGGAATTGTGATATTTTCATCAGCGTTCTCTTATCCCTTTCTGCCTTGCCAGCAGAGAGGAAGTTTGATGATCATAGATCTTCAGGCATATGAGGCTCAGGAAACCAATCTATTCTCACCTTCAACCACTAAACCACCATTATACATTGAACAAGACCTTAAGAAGAATGGTGTAAGATTGGGAGCATGGTACTATCCCCAAATCTTGGATAAGGAGAAAGTGAACACTAAGACTTCAACTTCAGGATGCCTGACCAACCATAAATCTGTCATTTAGCAGCTACTATTCCAATAAACCAGCTCCTGACCTCAGCCTTACTAATTAACTGTCTTCTGCCTGATTGGGAAAGCTTCTAGTAACAAAGGACAAAATGCCCACTAAAATCCAACAATATCCCTTTCCTAATGAGCAAGAAGGTATCTCTTCTGGATGTACAAATGGCCTAGTTAACCTCACAGATTGTCCCAAACAGCATCCAAGCCTCTGAAAATGGGCTACACATTATAGGTTGTGTGAGATTTTTCTGCTTCATCATGAAGACTTCAATGTTAGCAACTTTTGTGAAATCATTTCTTTATTGTCCAAATGGCTTCAGAAGTTAATCATTTGCGGCAGCATTTTTCCAGCTGTGAGGAAGGTTTGGTTGACAAGTATCAAAGGAGGAAGGGAAAAAACCCTCTGTGACAAAGATTTCAACCTTAGGACCTGTTTCTGAGTTTGCTAAATGGAAATCTGAGGCAGGGGCATGATTGGGAAAAGCTATTTTCGCCTTGATGCTGCCTCTCACCACGATGGAGGGAGAAGGAACTATCAAAATAAAGATTGTAGGGGAGGAAAACATATTCGTGTATTCTCCAAGCTTCTTGCATCTGGTTTAGGAATTAAACTGACATGAGTCATATTAACAGGAGAAAAAAATTTATTATATGTACACAGAGGCCACACAATGAAATTGAAACCTAAAGAAATGACCAAAACAGGCAGTTTTTATACATTTTAGAGAAACAGATGATAAATTTATGAGGAGTTGATAGGTGTTTGGGAGCTTCTTTTTTTTAAGTTTATTTATTTTGAGAAAGAGAGAGAGTGTGCAAGTAGGGGAGAAGGGCAGAGGGAGAGGGAGAGGGAATCAGAAGCAGACTCCATGCTCAGCATGTAGCCCAATGTGGGGCTCAATCCCATGACTGTGAGATCTTGACCTAAGTCAAAATCAAGAGTTGGACACTTCACTGACTGAACCATCCAGGCGACCCTTGGGAGCTTAAGGAATTCTAAACAGAATCTGGGCTGAGGTAGTAGATTAGTAAAAAGTATCAAGGTTTGTTTCTACAGCTTTCTCAGTTTTGAGTGTCCTCTCTTGTGATAAGGACGCTTTGTTTTTATTTTACTTCTTAGAATGGGGAGGGTATCTTTCATATGGAAGATTTGTTTTTTGCTTTCAGGGGGACACAGGAAGGTCCTTGCATCCAGACATTTCCCAAGTAGCTTCAATTCAAAATCATCAATATTCCATTGTGGCACATTTGGAGCAACCTATCCTGGGCCCATACAAGGCCTTGGAGGAAAGGCAGAGATGAAGGGTAAGTGTACCTAGAGTTTTCATAGAGAACAGAGTTGGAACTACCTAGAGAGATCTCCTACACGGGTACATAGGCTGTCACAATGACCCAGCCCAGCCTCAGAGTTTGAGAGCCTAAAATTTTATGTCTGGAATCTGTGCCTCAATTTACCACTGGATTACCAGCTGACCTTGGGATACTAAACTATCTTCTCTGGGTGTCAGTTTAGGAAAGGAATAATGGCAAGGTTGTCATAAATCGGGTAACATGAAGGGCATGAAAGAATATCAGAGAATTTCTTCTAATGGATGACTGGATGGCAAAAAAGCTATTGGTCCTATGCCCTTCCTCTCAGTAGGTTTGTTTGGGATTCCCCACAGACATTTTGCCTTAAATATCCTTCATGTCCTTCTGTGGCAACAAATCCCTTTTGGTGATAAGTAACTGAATGTTTCTCTCTTTAAGTTTGAAAATAAGCCAAAAATGCCTGCTCTCATCAAGTCTATTTAACTTTGTCCTGGAGATCCTAGCCAACTTAAGAAGGGGCAAAAAATTAATAGCAGTGTAAATAAGGAAGAAAAATCTCACTTGTATTACAGACAACCTAATAGCTATTTAGATAATCACAAAGAATCCAAATATATGATCACTGATTTTCAACAAAGGTGCAAATGAACAATTTTTATAACAAATGATGCTTGGACAGTTGAATATTTATATATGGAAGTAATAAACCTTGACCTTTACCTCAATAATATACATAAATTAACTCAAAATGGATCACCGACCTCAATATAAGGTTGAAGCTATAAAACATCTAGACGAAATAGAGGAGAAAATCTTTGTGTACTTGGATTAGTCAAAGATTTCTTACATAGGATATATAAAGCATAGACTACAAAACATTGATAAATTGAACTTTGTCAAAATCAAACACTTTTGTTTTTCAAAAACAATGTTAATAAAATAAAAAGGCAAGGGGCACCTGGGTGGCTCAGTCTGGAGTCTGACTTCAAGTGAAGTCTGATCTTACTGTTTGTGAGTTCAAGCTCCACATTGGGCTCTGTGCTGACAGCTCAGAGCCTGGAGCCCACTTCAGATTCTGTGTCTCCTTCTCTCTTTGACCCTCTCTCACTCACACTCTGTCCCTCTCTCTCTCTCAAAAATAAATAAAAATTAAAAATTTTTTAAAAATAAAATTGTAAGGAAGCTACAGACTAAGAAAAATATTTGCAAAACAGGCATCTAATTTAAATCCGGTGTCCAGATTATATAAAGAACTCTTAAAATGACAACCCAATTAAAAAATTGGCAAAAGATTGGAACAGAAACTTCACTAAAGAAAATATACTAATGGCAAAATTCATGAAAC
Organism: Suricata suricatta; assembly: GCF_006229205.1. Taxonomy (NCBI): domain Eukaryota; kingdom Metazoa; phylum Chordata; class Mammalia; order Carnivora; family Herpestidae; genus Suricata; species Suricata suricatta. Next base: position 165,350,270 of record NC_043702.1, read on the forward strand.
ATTCACATCACTATTATTTATTGAGGAAATGTGAATTAAATCTACAATGAGATACCACTTAATTCTTATTAGAAGAGCTAAAATTAAGTGTTGATGAGGTCATGAAGGAACTAGAACTTTCTTTCCTGTGGAAATGTAAAATGGCACAGCCATTTTGGGAAATCGTTTGTTTCTTATAAAATTAAATATACATGTATCATATGACCACAATCTTACTTCTAGACAGTTGCCCAAAAGTAATGAAAACATATGCTCACAGAGAGATTTTTCTATGCATGTACATGGTACCATCATTTAAAATGCCCAGAACCACGAAGAACCCAAATGTCCATCAACTGGTGAATGTTTATAAACACTTGTCTATCCACACAATGGAACACAGCTTAGCATTAGAATGGAACAAACATGGATGCATTTTTAAAGAATTAGCACTCAGTGAAAGAAAGCAGGCAAAAAGGTTACATGCCTATACTATTTTATTTACATGAAATTCTAAAAAAGCAAAAGTGTAATGACAGAAAAGAGGTATTGTTGTGGCAGCCAGGAATTTAGGTCATTGTATTGATTGAGAAGGAGCACAGTGGTTCTCTTTGGGATGATGGAAATGTTTGGGGGATGATAAAAGTGGGTTCTCATGGTACGTCTATAATTGTATACATTTGCTAAATCTCACTGAATTGGGCACTGAAAATCGTTACATTGTATATGGATTATGTCTCAAGCTGATTTTATATATAAACACATATACACATTATATAATGATGAATAAGACACTGCTATATTATGTTAAATGATTATATTTAGTGTAAAAAATGGTTATAGATCATCATTGACAGGATATAAAAATTCTTGCAAGAGACTTCAGTTTCTAGTTTCTCCTTTAACTACAGTGTTCTCCCTTCTGCTTCTCTGGGATAGGAAGAAGCTGAAAAACATAGTCCGTTTAAGGGATACCAGACTCTTCCAATACAAGCTGTCATTATCATTGCACAGATCTACAGATGGACCTAAACTCTGTACCCTTGGGCAAGGAATCTAGAAGCAATGATGCCAACTCAAACAGTTTATCAAAATATTTTTCTGTTGAGAAATCAAGCAGCTATTTCTCAGGATTCTTGGCTGGCCAGCAAATCATCTTGGCTAAAGCATTCCAGTGTTTCTGCAGGAGCAAAAGCCCATGGGCTTACTAAGAACTATGATGTAACAGAAGCTGTATTGCAGGGTTGAAGGGCAAGAAAAGGGAGCACTTTCTTCTGCCATGGGTCTGTTGATTTTGCATTTGTGGAACCAACTAATTACTGAGAACATAGTGTGTGGAAAACACCAAGGAGAAAGAGAGCAGGGAACAGACACTTGTTGGTCTTTGTGATATGTTATGCCTTCAAAGCCTGTACATTTGTTCCCTTTAATTCTTTTTTAAAATTTTATGTATTTATTTTGAGAGAGAGATAGAGCATGTGAGCAAAGAAAGGAAGAGAGAGAGAAACCCAACCAGGCTCCACACGGTCAGCACAGAGCACGGTGTGGGGTTCAGATTCACAAACCGTGAGATCATGATCTGAGCGGTAGTTCAGAGCAGATGCTTAACTGATTGATTCACCAGGCGCCCCCTCTTTAATTCTAATAAATTGATAATTCCAAATGCATGCATCAGAAAATAAAAATGAAAATAAACAAGTTAAGTATGCAACTCAAGAAGTCAGAAAAAGAATAAACAAAATGTCCTCAGGAATAGGAAAGAGTTTATACAGATAAAAGCAGAAATTAATGAGTTAGAAAAAAAACAAGAACAATAGAAAAATAATAGGGCCAACGAATAGATTCAAAATTTGGATCTTAGAAAAAGTAAACAATAAATCAAAAAGCAAAAGCAAAAAGTAGATAAATTACTGGATTGCCTAATCAAGAAAAATATTGGAGAGTTTATAAAAACAGTAAAAAATTAGTTTGTGAGAAACAATTAAGTGAACTGAAGAAAACAACCACAAAAGACTTCTTTGCTCTGTTCCATATAAATAAATTTGATTTTGAAACCTTGTGAATTCATTAGAAAAATTGGACATAAGGGGCGCCTGGGTGGCTCGGTCAGATAATCATCCAACTCTTGATTTCGGCTCAGGTCATGATCTCATGGTCATAAGACTGAACCTCATGTAGGGCTCCAGGCTGGGCGTGGAATCTGCTTGGGATTCTCTCTGCCCCTCCCCTGTTTGTGTGTGTGCATGCATGCATCTTTCTCTCTCTCTCTCAAAATAAACAAACAAACATTAAAATATTGAACATAACATTGGTGGCAAAACAGTACACACACAAAAAATAACCATATACCTGAGACATTTATTCATTTAGATGCAAAAATCACAAATAAAATATTAGCAACAACAAAAACAAATTAGCAGAAAGTTAAGAATTATACACCATAAGCAAGTGGCACTTACTCCTGGAACTGAAACTATTCCAGGACAGTTTAATATTAGGAAATATATTTTTAAATTTATGACAATCATACATTGGAAGAGAAAAGTCAAATAATCTTCTCAGATGTTGAAAAGATACTTGACATTACTCAAAAAAATTGAATTGATAAAAGACACTCAAGATAAGAATAGAAAAAGACACATACTGTACTTATACCTGTGTACATATATTCAAAAAATACATATATGTAGACTGGGAGCTATGTCCTTGACTCCCCTGGTTCTCAAGTTCTCAGATGTGGACTGAATTTCACCACTGGCTTGCTTTGGTCTCCAGCTTACGGGTGACAACTTGTGAAACTTAGCTTCCAAAGCTGCATAAAACAATTCCTCATAATAAATCTTATTTTAGAAACAGAACTATCCTACTCATACTGTTTCTATGAGAATACTAGCCAATACAGATAAGACCAATAGCCAACACGATACTTAATGGGAAAACACCACAAGTATTCCCCAGATGCCAAGGATAAAAGAGATACTACGTCACTACCACTTTTTGACATCATAATAGATTACTACCCAGGGGGAGCAGACAAGAGAAGAGTAGAAAAGGAAAGATAAAGCTTAAATCATCTGTATTTTGCAGCTATGATTGTATACCTGGAAAATCCAAGAGAATCAACTGAGAAAGCATCGTATACATGAGAGAATTTAGTGAGGTTATGGAAGACAAAATTAATATGCAGAATCACTGACTTACACATATACAAACACCAACAAATTAGGAAGAGAATGGAAAATCCCGTTTATACTTGGAATAAAATGTGATAAAATACCTAGAAAAAAGTATCGTAAGAAATGTGCAAGGCCCATATTGTATGTATATAAAGCACTTTAAAGCAGCCTTTAAAGCCCAAAGACTAAAACAAGGGACTGTGGGGGGCCTGGGTGGCTCAGTCAGTTAAGCGTCTGACTTCGGCTCAGGTCATGATCTCATGGTTCGTGTGTTTGAGCCCTGTGTCAGGCTCTGTGTTGACAGCTCAGAGCCTGGAGCCTGTCTCCCTCTCTCTCTTCCCCTCCCCTGTTCATGCTCTGTCTCTCTCTCTCTTAAAAATGAATACATTAAAAAAAAAACAAGAGACTATACATGCCATGTTTTTAAGAAAAATGTTTTTAAGCATCATCAAAAATATATCAGTTTCCATACATCAATTTAGTACAGTTGTGATGTCACTGTTCCTGTGTTGGTGAAGCAATGGGAAAGCACTCACTCACATCCCCTCATACACCGCTGACAGGAGTTTCAATTAATATAATCCTCTACAGGACAATTTGGTACAAACTGGAAGTAAACGTAGTCTTTGGATGCTGACCTGTTCAATTCATCTTACACATATACTCAGGCAAAACAAAACACATGCAAAGCCATTCACTTCACCCCTGTTTGTAATCATAGCAAAAGATGGGACATAGCCTGCCTGTCCGTCAGGAGAATCCATTCATACAATGGAATAGAGCACAGTTGTACAGTTCAATAAAAAGAAAAGGTAAATGTAAGAAAACTCTAAGTATATGGAATGGAAATAACCTCATGGCTAGCATTTTTTAAATGTTTATTTATTTATTTTTTTTATTTGTAATTCAAAATAACTATTTATTTTTATTTATTTTTTTCTATTGTTTCTTTTTTTAATTTAAAATTTTTATTTATTTATTTTACTTTATAAAGTTTCATATTTTTTAACATATGCAATTATTTTCCATCATTTACAATACAGTAGTTGCAATGACACTCAAAACAGAGAAGCAAAGTAAAAAATCAAAAGAGAGAGGGAGGGAGGAGCAGAGAGATAGAGAGAGAGAGAATCCCAAGCAGGCTCAGTACTGTGGGCTCAGAGCCCTTACGTGGGGCTTGATCTCACAGTTTGTGAGGTCATAACCTGAGACAAAATCAAGAGTCAAATGCTGAACCAACTGAGCCATGCAAGGTGCCCCAAGGCTAGTATTAAGAAAGAAAATAAACTCACAAAACAACATGCAGAGTAAGTTACTGTTCATGTACAAGTTTGTGGGTCTGAGGAATAAATATTCATATTTCCCTGAATATGCAAAGAAAATCCCTGGGCAGATACACAGAAAGAAACTACTAACAGTTGCTGCTATTTAGAGGATGGGGGTTGACACTGGGAAGGACCAGAAATAAGAGTGAAAGAGAAAATGTTAAGAATATACATGTTTACAATCCATATTAGACTATTAAAATCCAAAACACCAAAATCAAGTTTTAATAAATAGATGAAGTAAAATAAAAGTTAAAAATTAAAAAAAATTCAAATGGGAGAAAATCTGATTAATAAAACATTAAAATATAAACAATCAATTACTAAATGCTTAACATGTGCTGTGCCCTATTGCAGGCATTCCACGTGTAAGTGTGAGACAGGTCCTTTTATTATCTTCCTTCATAGAAATGTCATTATTGGGGCGCCGGGGTGACTCAGTCAGTTAAGTGTCCAGCTTCAGCTAATATCATGATCACACGGTTTATGGGTTCAAGCCCCGCGTCGGGCTCTGTGCTGACAGCTAGCTTAGAGCCCGGAGCCTGCTTCAGGTTCTGTATCTCCCTCTCTCTCTGATGCTCCCCTACTCACGCTGTCTCTTAAAAATAAATTAAAAAAAAAATTTTTAAATTAAGAAAAGAAAGAAATGCTATTATTATCCTCACTTACAGCTGAGGAAGCTGATGCAGACAGACATGCTTTGTGCCCGAAGCCACAACCGGGTAATCTCCAGAAGCCTGGGGTTTTAACTACGTGGCTTGGGCCCTTCCTGATATATATACCGTGATGGTATGTGGTGCAAATACATGCACCCCGCCACCCACTCTGTCACCACCACACAGGACACCTGAGGCCCAACAGCTCACTGCTCCAATACTCCTCAGTTACTAGCTGATAACTTTGAAAAAGTCACTCACTATATAAAGATTCGATTCTCTCCTTTGCAAAATGCTAAGGAATATACCTGTCTTATCTCTAAAGCTTGCCATGAGCTCATGCATGTTTACATGCGCCGGGGAACTGGGTGGAAAGATCCAGAATTTAAATACATGCTACAGGACATAAGTCAGAAAAGTTGCAAGAATCCATCTTTCAGGCAGCAGGAGGAAAAAACGCAACCTGGTGGAGAAGCAATCCTGTTTTTCCACTGATTTCCTGTGTAACTGTTGGGGAGAAGAGCAGCAGGACACATTCTGGACCCTGGCGGCAACGAAATGACATTTAAGGAAAGAGATGATGTATAATGCCAAGAAAAAATGGTAACTTTCTAAGAAAACATCAACAGTCACTTCCAAAATAGTAACAACTTTAAAAATAGTGTGACACGGGAGGAGCCGCCAAAGCTCAGCTCTCGGGGACCGCAGCACAGCTGAGAGCAGCCCAAGCCGGTGGGGGTGATGACCCTCCAAAATGGACCGCCCTGGGCTTCCGTTAAGTGGGTTTCTATTAAGTGGGGGCTCTGTGGCTCCTTGGGAGGCGAACAGCACAGTAACCAGAAAGCTCTCCTTGGGGACCTAGCACGGTGACTTCACTAAAGTTTAGCTGTCACAGTGACAGCTGAAGTTTCACTTTAACACAAAGTGTCACTGACACTCTGCAGGTGACAATGTGGCACACTACTCACACCAGAAGTCAGGGGTGGGGATGGCTGGGGGTGAGGAGACCGCAGATTTACCCAATACCACCTGCTCTGTCACGTTTCCAGGGAGCTCAGTGGTGGTTATTCTATTCAGAGATCACCAGGCCAGCTCCCTCGGGATCTGTGACACCCAGCCCCTCAGAATACTCATGCTTAGACTACCATCCACGGAACCCTGTCTCCCACCCCTACCAAATAATAATGCTAACAATGCAAGTTGGCGTCCATTACCTTAACGCTTTGGGTGACCGTTTTGGGGATTTTCTTCATCTACATCACATGCACACATAGTCCCAACGCTAAAGCCAGAGAAGTATGGATTTAAATGTATTTACCAGGCCTTAGTTAGATGTGTTGTGTGTAAGTATCAATACTCCTTTACCATCATGTGAGTCTTCTGGAGTTTTCCTCTCTGAGCCTCACAAGAATGCTATGAGGAAAACCAGCAATGTCCATCCTGAAGAGAAGAAAACAGAAGCCTAGTGAGGTCCACGATGGCCCCCAGGACAGATGAGGAATTAGAGGCAGAGCCCAGACAGTGCCTGGGTTTGGGCTCCTGCCGTCACCCTCTTCTCACATCCACTGAAGTCTTTCAGTTCTTGAGGTTCTGGAGCCTGGAAGGTTTGTTAATTTAAGCTCAAGGTTGTCCCCATGGTGTGACAGCCTATGGTGCCAGAGCACCGTACACCCTTCACCAACAGGGAGTTCTCTTCGGGACAGACAGACACACAACCAGGAATGGGCACCTGATTTCCATCTCCTGATCTGTTGAAGTGGCAGAAGGTCACCCAGTTATGGAATTCACCAAGCTGTAGGTCTGGGTCTTCTTTCTCCTGATGACCGACACCATGTTACTCCCTGATAGAAAACTGGATGCAAACTAACTGGAAACCACTTTTCTGCCCCCAATGCCTCCTTTGTTCTCTGATGTGAATGCTGGCTACTTTTATCTAACAGTCACTGACTCAAAAGCCTGACTATAAGCCCCAGGGACCAGGTATCAAATCAAACTGGCCAATTAAATTGATGGAGAGAATGGCAGCCCCATGGCAGAAAAGATTGCCCGCCTTAGCCCACCTGGCTCACCAGCCATGGAAGGACCCCACTCCTCAAGGGAACCTTGTTTCATCATGTGAAGACGCAGATGTACCCCTCCCCCCACCCCCGCACCACACACACACAAACACACCACCAGCTTGTGAGCAATATTAACAAATATTTGTGGAGGACTTTCTAGATGCCAGGCATTTTTCTAAATATTGTGAACATAGCAAGTAACAGCACAAACAAAACCCCTGCCTTCTTGGTGCTGACATTCTAATGGGGAGATTTAGACAAGAAACAACATTTAAAAACTAAAATATTTAAATAGACTTACCTGCTGTCACTCCCCCAAATCACCCCTTCTACTCCCCCGGGGTGTCCACTTTCCGGGACTCTATTTCTGCCTTGGTCTTGGTTTCCAGCACTTCACTCTAGTAAATCACCTTGGATGTTATTCTTCTCCAAACACTGAGTTGGCCCCATTTTGGTCATCATCCTCCTTGCCTACCCCCCATCCTTGTGCACTCAAAGAGACATCTTGGGAACTGTATGCCAATGCCCATCACCCTCCCCCATTCGCAGGATTTCAAGGAAGACAGCTCTGTTGTGCCCCAGAGACCTGACTGGCTGTGTAGTTGGATGTTCCACTCCATCTTTGGTCAGACCCTAGGTCTTGTCAGGCCTTTGGTCTTTGTTATGAGAGCATCTCTCATACAAGAGTTGTTCAGGAATCGATAAACCAAGTGAAGGACTTAGGGATTCCACAGCAGAACCTATGATTCCATTCTGAAATCTACTACCCATGTTGGGTTGTTTTGGTACCTTAGCATCACCTTGGGCTTGGGTTTCCCTTCAGGTCGGAGCTCACCTTCTGTTCTTCCCATCGCCTCTGTCTTTCTGGGTCACTACTCTGCAGTCACTCGTGTTCTCTCTTTCACCTTCCGGGCTTTCAACATCCCTGCTCAGGCCCCTCTGAGGTTCTTCTCTCTCCCCAGTGCAGCCCATTCCAGCCATTACCCAGCAAACTCACGCATGGCAAGAGGCATGTGCCCCTGGTATTCCCATGCACAGGGAAGAAAGTAGAGACTTGAAGCAGAGAGGATCCTGCTGGTTATAGACTGGATTGTGGACAGGAAAGAATCCAAACTCACATCTCCAGCCCAAACTCTTTCCTTTGTTCTGGTCCACATTCCTGAAACATGAAACTTACTAGTGATCTAACCTTATCTGGAGCCAAGTGTTAAAGCTTCCTCTTTCCTTAATCTTTCCCTTTTGATCCCCTGTGACTAGGGCCTTCTCTCTCTCTCTCTGTCACATACACACACATCCCCCCGCCCCCATACCCCCAGAACAATCGCAGATTAATGCATCTCCTGATGAGGCTGCTGGAGGGATAGCTACAAAGACACTTCTGCTGGCTAGAAAGATATTTGACTTTTTGGGCCCCTCTCCAAAACCTGGGTGGGAGCACTCATTTAGATAATGTCTACAAGGACTGCTGAGCTATTCAAAGGTCAGCATTACGCTGCACTGCATGACTCTAACAAGGAGACTAGCAACAGCTTACACTTTTACGGCCAGGAAGCGTTGCATCTTGGCCTGTAGCCAGAAAAGGAGGGAGTGGGAATTGAAAATCATCCCCATGTCCACCTCGCTCTGCACATGCATACTGATGTTTCAACAGTAGCCAATGTGTTAAGTCTGTGAAAGCTACTGCATCCGTGGAGATTTGTAGGCATCAAAGAACAGGCTGCAGCGAGCTGTCCCGAACCCAACTAAATTATTGATTGTGGAATTTTCAAGAACAATTCACCTTTGCAGCACAAGGCTCCTATGCAACAGCTGGAGGAAATAAACCAAGAGAGTGAACAGATCCTACCTTTAAAAAAAAGTCCTGCAAAAGGACAGCTAAATAAAATGCATGCATTCAATTGATCCTGGGGAGAAATTATTTTGCTCTGGCAAATTACATTTATATCTAAACATGGTATTTTCAAATAGAATTGTGTTCTCAGCCGAGCATCACTGGGGAAGGCAGACAGTGTCCTGAATGCTCATCCATACACCAGACAGATTCCTTTTATTAAAATCTCATTTCACCCGGATAGCTCCTTTGAGAGAGATGTGCAGAATAATGCTAGGAAACCAGTGAACCAACACCACATAATTATATGACGCATATTAAATATTCCTGCTTACGCATTCACTACGCACTTGGCCTGCACTTAATGCATCAGGAGAGCAAGGACGTCAGTAGCTCAGCAGCTTGAGAGTCTGGGATCTTTTTTTTCTTTTTCCTGCTTCCTCCTTTTTAAATCGAATAAGAGAGGGAGCAAATCAAAGTCCGTAGGTCTTCCTATGCCTGCAATGCTGCGGCTTCAAAAGTACGGTATTCGGTTTCTTTTCTCGACAGAGCCCTGAGTGATCATTGGGAAGTAACGGCTCAGTCACTATGCCCAGATTTTGCTCATGACCTTGCCTCCTCTCCACCGCAATCCCAGTACCGGAAGTGCTTTACGTGGGCACCTTTGGGACCTTCTCGTTTACTCTGGAAACAGGAACACAGTTCCAGCTCAAAAGTCAGACAGTGTTAGGGCTTCTTATTACAAGGTTAAAGGGGAAATGGTTACCTATTATGGCTCGACAACCACGTATAGTTTATTTTAAAGATGATGGACATGGAGAAGAGAAACATGTCCGAGCACATGATTTTGTACCATTGTGGTGAGATTTAGAATAAACCAAAATGTTGATCCCAAATTTTTATAGCCGATGAGAATGTCCGTGCTTCCATTCATAAACACAGTAAGACCTTGGACTTCGAGTAACTTGTTCTGTCAGTGTTCTGCAAGACAGGCAAACATTTCTCATGAATTTTAACTTGATAAACAAGTGACATCTTGCAATACAAGTAGTACGTGATGTCAAATGTCACATGGTTCATCTCTCTCTCTCTCTCTCTCTCTATTGCTGCAGGATTGTGGGTGATTGTCTCCCATGCTCAGATGCTCGGTTTCAGGCTGTAGTGTTTGGCAGGAATCAGTAACTTTTCAGAACATTGCAAGGTGCCCACAACTGGCACTAGTGTATTTTTTGTCACTTCAAGCTTTTCCATACAAACGTAAGCTTAGGAATGCTCTGCTTCACTCTAGGTCAGGCTGCCTGCAGATACAAACCCTTTCCTCTGCTGCTTTATTGCCAGTTACAGTAAATATAGTATATGACAAGCACATGACAATATTAATACTGGACTGTAGCCAACACCAATGTGAGCATATACAATGGTCCCCATGCAGAAAAGATTCCATGGAGCCAACTGAGAGCCATGATTCTACTAGTGTTAGTGGAAGTTGTCCTCCACAGTAACCCTTCTCTCTCTTCTCCCTCACACTGGCCATGAAGGTTTTCAAAAAAGTGCAGGTTAATTTATTTTTCCTCATATTTTGTATTCCCTTGTTATCTTATATATTATAGTACAGTATTGTAATCATTTTCATCTGAGTATTTTTAGGTTGTGGAATGAATCACCTGAGCTTCCATTATTTCTTATGGGGAAATTCACTTTGCTATGCAAGTGGTTTGGATGACAAGTGTGTTTCCAGAATGAATTATGCTTGCAAACCAAGGTTTTACTGTATATTTAATGAACAGCTACTTTGTACTGTGTTCTGTGCCATGTACATTGGAGATTTGACAGAGGAAGAGATCCTGCCCTAAAAGGCTGATAGTCGATTACCAGATAGAAGAAACACGTATGGATGACTGACGGCAGATGGTCACCAGCAGGGACACAGAGCACTATGGGAAGGAGAGAGAGGTGCCCTCGGCTCAGTGACCCAAGGAATCCTTGAAGAACCTGTCATCTGATCTTAGTCTTGAAGCATTAGTAGAATTGCACACATGGAAGAGGCAAGGAGGAAGGAAAAAAAAGTTCAGGCCGAAGGAGTCACACATGGGAAGACCAAGCTGGGAGACATGGCTGCTGGCATGGTTCAGAGGAGGGAGAGGTGACTGAAGAGACAGGACAGGTGAATACTGGATATCAGGAGGCTTTGAAGTCCCTGAGAATTTCAAAAACAAAATACCTCACTAAACCTACGGTCAGCCCGACTGCTATGTTCAAGTGACCCTGTTACCCTGCCTGGAGGAGCCCCCTTTGCTTGGGCACCCACTCCTGTCTGCAGACCCGGGGCCGCTCTCTTTTTCCTGGGGCGTCAGCTTGCCTATGGCGATGTCTGGCCTGGGGAGGACACCATCCCTGACAGAGTTAACCCACCCCTCTGTGTCGGTGTCCGTGTGCCCCAAACCTGAATCCCCACTGTGCAGATTTGTGGGATTAGACCAACTCAGGCATACATTCCTGGTCTCATCGCTTGGAGAGGAGAATGACCATCGAAGAGATACGACAGCCTGGGTCCACCCCTTCAGCTACGACGAAGGGTACAGATAATTCCCAGAGAAAAGTGACGCCCGCAGTTGTGGAGCTCAAATAAGCGTACTGTTTCTTAACATGTCACAAATGTCTACCAACAGTTAAGGTGATAAGGAAATGTGCAATGCACGTTAGAAATTATGCCAAAGATGGTGAAAAATGTGAGAGTTTTTGCATCTGTGGGGACCGCTCGCAGTCATATGGAAGATTCCCGGAAGGGCAGAGCTGCCAAGGCGGCACTGCTAATGAATGAGATGCTTCACACTGTTGGTATGACATGCCCCGTCTGTGACTCATCAGCAATAATTTACCTCATTTCTCTCCACCCCAGAAGCTCCAGAAGTATGTTAACTAGGAAAACACAACCTTCTATGCCTTCAAATCGCTTGTGGTATGTAGAACATATTTTATGCTCCCACTTACGTAAATTTATCAGGATTTGCTATCAGAATATATGCACTGGCTAAGGGCAGAGTTTTATTTTTATAGGGCATGTGGTCTGATCAACAGGATCAGCAGAGGTGGGAATTTTACCAGGTAAAGGTTTTTAAAAGACCTGCAAGTAGATATTTTGCAAACTTTTTTCAATAACACTACCACAAAGGCTTCTATCCATACACATTATTTTAATGTATTGTATTTGGTTGTAAGTTCCTTTCGCTGGGCAAGGACACACAGACCCGGATTGCTGCTGCTCTCAGATTCTTATCCTTGTAAAATGAAGAGCTTGCCTCAGTGGTTAATTGATGAAGAAGACACATTGAGGGCTCGCCTGGGTGGCTCAGTCAGGTAAGGGTCTGACTTAGGCTCAGGTCATGATCTCACAATTGGTGAGTTCCAGCCCCATGTCAGGCTCTGTGCTGAGAGCTCAGAGCCTGGAGCCTGCTTCAGATTCTGTCTCTCTCTCTCTCTCTCTCTGCCCCTCCCCTGCTCATTCTCTCTCTCTTTCTCTCTCTCTCTCTTTCTCTCTCTCTCTCTTTCTCTCTCTCAAAAATAAATAAACATTAAAAAATTTTAAAACACATACTGAGTACTGTATGTATGTTTCCACACTTATGACACACACATACATACACACACACACACCAAATGGCCAAGATTCAAGTTTTTCACCCCCAATGAAGTATATGTCCAATTCTTACAGGTGTAGCTTCACCACTCCATTTGACTCCTTTAATAATTCCAAACTTGAATATGATCCATACTTACTCATCAGTAATTTAATGTGCTATTAAGCTGGCCTTTGTGATTCTTGAGATACTTTAGAGATTCCCTCTTCTCCTTTGTGTATAATCTTTCACACACCAACTCTAATAGGAGGGCTCAAGATTTCCACTTTTAGTCAAAGGGAGGAATAAAATAAGAGGATAAATCTAGAACAGGAAGCCATGTGTACATCGTGCACTAGCTTGCCCAGCCTCATCTTGGACATAAAACAAGCCTGCCTCCCCAGGGCTACCCAGGTCATTCTGAGACTCCCTCAGTGTCCCAGGTCCTCCTGTGACATCAGGAGCTGTCATCAAGCTGCCACACTGTTTCTCCACCACTGACGTCCTGGGTGGAGCTGCCATTTCCCTCATCGTCACCTCTGCTCCCACAGAGATTGTCCTCTCCTCTGCCACTCCATTTCCACCATTGAATGGGCATTTCCCTTAATGTTCTCCACAGTATAACTTTCTGGAAGAATTTTACTAAATATCCAGGAACAAAGAAATGAACGTAGCCCAGCAAACTGATGTCCACAAGTATTTGCATATCTTACTTTTCCCAGAGGGGAAAAAGCCAACAGAGCCAACAGGTCCAGATCCCAGGAAATCCTAACCTCCTTTCAGACCTCCAGATCAATCCACACATGTCATTCTTCAAGTGCTCCATGCTGGGCTGCTTCGAGCCTATGGCTTGCTCCTACAGCCACCTAGAATGTTCCCCCAGCCATCCTCTCCTTCTTTTAACTCTGGGCTAACTTATGTCTCATCTTAAGTGACATTTTCTTCAGGAAACTGCCATAAAGAGCCTCTCACTACAAACAACAATGGCCTTTTTACATTCACTGCTCAATGTATCATTTTTTCATATTTCACAGGTCATTTTTATTTTCCATATTTAAGAAACTATTTGTTTAAAGCAGGATCTCAAAGAAATACTTGCACACCGATGGTCATAGGAGCATTATTCACAACAGCTAAAACACAGAAGCAACCTAGGTGCTCCCCGAAACATGAACAGAGAAAAAAATAGGCTCTGTACATACATACATACAATGGAATATTACTCAGCCTTAAAAAGGAAGGGGATTCTGACACATGGTACAATATGTAGAACCTCGAGGATGTAACCTGGAGTGAAATAAGCCAGACAAAAAGACAAAAACTGTGACCGTACTCAACTGAATTATGCACAGTTGTCAAATTTGTAGAGACAGAAAGTAGGATGGTGGTTTCCAGGGCCTGGAGGGGAGGGAGGAAAGAGCAGTAATGGCTTACTGGGCACAGAGTGTCAGTCTGGGAAGAGAAGACCTTCTGAGTTGGATGGTGGTGACGATCGCCCAATGGGAGTGGACCTGATGCCATTGGAGAATAAATTTAAAAGTGAGTAAGACAGGAACTCTGGTGTTATGTGTATTTTGCCACAACTGGCTGGTTAATTAATTAATTTTAAAGACTGTTTGTTTAATACTTGTCTCCGCCTCTAGACTATAAGCTCTCTGAGGACAGGGACAAGATCTGCTTCTCCACTGTTGTTGCCCTGTGCCTGGCATGTAGTCATCGTGGTTGGGTAGGTCACCCACCTCTGCAGGGCCTCCGAATGTATCTGTGTTTCAAAGTTCGTACTCCCAGGGGCCCCCGGTGGCTCAGTACATTAAGCATGAGACTTCAGCTCAAGTCACCATCTCATGGTTTGTGGGTTTAAGTCCCATATCGGGCTCTGTGCTGACAGCTCTGAACCTGGAGCCTGCTTGAGACTATGTGTCTCTCTCCCTCTCTCTCTGTCCTCCCCTGCTCGTGGTTTCTCTCTCTGTCTCAAAAATAAATAAATATTTTAAAAATAATAATTTTTAAAAATTAAAGAAACAACAACAAAGTTCATACCCCCATTAAGACCCCATTCCAACCCCTGATGGAAAAAAATATCCGCTTCATTGTGTAATCTCCATCACTCAAATCCCCATCCCTTGCCTCAATATTTGCCACCATTCTGATGCATTCACTCAGGATACATAATGATGAACATACCCTTCTTCCCTGACTGGCCCAGGAAATCCCCCAGGAAGTGTGGCCTCATTTTCTGGACCCAAAAGGACAAACTTACCAGAATATGATATTAAAACATCGGTATACTTCCCCAAGTTTTATTCATTTTTTTTTCTGAAATAACCCTATGATTAGGACAAAACGTTCTCCCAGGAATAGCTATGATGAACTTCCCTGTACTATCAAGTGGTGAACTGAATATTGGCAAGTCACTTCTGCATTCACCACTTATCTATCAGTAATTGCTCTCGCCCAAACCTCCTACTCCCTAAGAACATGCCACGGATTTGAGCAGAGTACTGTAAACTCACACGAAGCCAAAAATATTTGTGTTTCCCATTTCCTCCCCTCTACAAAATTCTGGAGCTTGAAAAAATAAAGAAATGAATATAGCTCTGACCCAAACATATATTATGATTTACATCACCAAGGAAGACACAAGGTTTTTTTTACACGTTTATAGGCAGGTTAATGACACTTTTGAACTTGGACTCAAAACTTGCCTAAAAACTGGTAATCAAATGGCTGATCCTTCTAAAACAAATGGTTAGTCTTTCCTAAAGAAATAGTGATATTTCTTATTTTAATTAGGTATAACATAGGTGGCCAGGTTTTATAGTTCTTACTCGTCTTACAAAGATCTTTGGGTCTGATTTTTAATCAAGACACTCATTCCTTATGCTTACAACCAGGTAAAGGAAGATATTCACTTTCTATCATATCTCTGCTCTTTCATATATTTTTTGTTTTTTTATTTATTTTTGAGAGACAGAGAGGGACAGCACAAACAGGGGAGGGTCAGAGAGAACAGGAGACACAGAATCCGAAGCAGGCTCCAGGTTCTGAGCTGTCAGCACAGAGCCTGACGTGGGGCTCGAACCTGTGAACCGTGAGATCATGACCTGAGCCAAAGCCAGATGCTTAACCACCCAGGCGCCCCTCTCTGCTCTTTTAAATATCCATTCAGTCCTTATAGAAAGTATCAGCTTTGTATCCGTTTCTTTATTAAAGGTATTATGTATTTATTAAAGATACTTCTTTAATATCTCTCTCCAGTATTTAGTAATAGCTCTTTCAAACCTGAATTTTTATAGTGAAAGGAACCAGCAACAGGGAGCAGGAAGTTGTCAACCTCATGTGAGAGCTTATGACGTAATTTTGAAAACCCATATCTTGAATCTATAAACTTGGAAGTTTTCTTGCTTCATTTCTTTTTCCAAAGGAAGTACACTCATTGTCTTATTGTAGACATAAAATCAGAGGAGACAAGTCTATCTCTTACTCCCACAATCCTCCCAGAGTCTGAGTCCCCTCTGAATCATACTCTGAGACCACCTCCAACAGGAGTGACCTAAGCAAACTCTGCCCATCTGTTATCGTCACACAGACTGAGACGGAGACATGTAGAAATATTATCTTGTGCAAACAAGAGACTCAACATTGGAAGCCACTAAAATATAAAATTAAATATTCTACTGCTTTTGAAAAACTTCTAGGGAAATGGCATTATCTATGCCATGGCCTGATGATGCCTCCTGCGGTTTTTCTTCCTCGCTGTGGTTGGTGCACGTAAGGGCAGGTAAGGACTACAATCAAAACTGAGCTGTCAAGAACAGTTCTTTTAGAGCAAGGATCCCCAAAACTCAGACAGCCATTCAGTGAGGTGCCACTACATGGAGGGTAAGTGTTCCTTCCAGAACCAGCAGGGCCTTCCCAATGACTCCACTTACTAAGTAGATGGCCTTGAGCAGGTTACAGCAGTGCCCTCTTATCCATGGTTTCACTTTCTGTGGCTTACTACTTACAGTCCGGAAGCAGATGATCTTCCTGACGTATCATCAGAAGATCAATACTAGCCTAACATTATATCACAATGCCTAGTCATTCCCCTCCCTTATCTTATCAGGAAGCACTTGATCACCTCATGTCATAAGAGGAAGGGCGAGTACCATAAGGCAAGATATTTGGAGAGAGATGGAAGGAGAAATCACATGTAACTTTTATTACAGTATATCATTATAATTGCTCTATTTTATGGTAGCTGTAGTTAATTTCTTACTGTGCCCAATTTATAAATGAAACTTTATCACAGGCATGTACATATAGGAAAACACAGTACATATAGGGTTCAGTACAGTCAGTAGTTGCAGGGATCCCCTGGGGGTCCGGTACATAACCCCTGTGGATAAGAGAGAGACTACTAATAGTTAATAGCTTTCTGCCTCAGTTTCCTTATCTATAAACTGTGGATGATTTTTGTCTCTGGTTCAGACAATTGCAAAAACAAAACAAACAGTACTTGTAAAATGCTCACCATGTTATTTACACATGCTAAGCAATGAATGATGGTTCATTATTATGATAGTTCAACAAATGCATTAACAATAACTATTAGCTCCTATCCTTATTTACTTCTTCCTGTAATTGATTTCTAGCTCTCAACCTTTTCAAGGACCTTGCCTCAGAGCTAAGGGCTCTCTCCTGAGTGGGAAGGCCATTCTCTCCCTGGCTTGCTCACAAGAGAGAAAAAAAAATTCACCTGAAATGTTTGCCCTGAAAAATGAAGGGAAAAAAGAGATCTCCTTCAATATTTTCAATATTTGGATGTTCTGTTTACCTAGGGAGGATTAAGTGTCCTGAAACTGGCTTCTCTTCAATGCAGGTAAATCTCAAATGCGTACGTGTGACCCTAAGCCCGCTAGTGGCTAATAAATTGGTAAATTAACAGTTTACCCAAAGAGTCCCTTCGATGAACCAAAGTCTCTGGGCAGTTTCTTTCTAACACAGCTCTGTCTTACTGAGTTTGATTTGGAGGTCCTGGCATGGGGCGCACCAAGGCGGGGCAGCAGAAGCGGGACCTCTCGGAGCTTCCCTCTTTGTCGCCGAGCTACCCAGGCCCAGGAAGGAAAATACACCCAGCAGCTTCACCACACTAGAGGCCGTGCTCACATCACCATCAACTTTATAAATTGCAGTGATTCTCCAAATAAGGCGAAATCTGGTGAGAGCAAGTTCCGTTTTACTTTATCATCCTTTTCCCAAAAAAATCTTAGACTGGGACGTTGGGCTGAAAAGTAGGTCTAAGGGCACACAAGTCCCTGAGTGATTTTCTCCACGCACCAACCTGCCGAGGTGGAGTAATCCAAGGAGGCGCTGAGGTGACAGTCGGCCCAACTGTAGCCCTTTGCCCTACGAAGCGTGTTGGCAAGTCCTTTCTACGGTCTTAGGTGCCAACACCTGTCTCCTCTCGGTAACTGCTGCAGCGTGCCCTGCGTGGGGTGGGGACAACACACACAGTGGTTCCCCTGTGACGCACCTCTTTCTGCTGTCTCTGAAGCTGTCCCTTGGGTTCAGGGTGCACCCTGCCACTAGTTCTCCTCTCGGCTCAGGACCTGGGACACAGCTTTGGTGAGAGCTGCGAACGATGGCAAGTGGGGAACGTTCCCCATTGTCTCTTCTGCCATCCGGAGAGCGTTCCTGAGAAATGGATGTACGCCTGTGATAATAGACTGACAAGGGAGAAATGTGGGGGATGGATTGTGGGGAGTGGATTCATCTTCTCTGAGCAACTGGCCAGGCAGAGTTTCAGACGGGGCTCATTTCCTTCAGGTCTCCGCTCATCATCCACTCAGAAGCTCTACTGTCACTCTTGTCACCACCTGACATAAGCATGCATTCCCTTGCTTACCTGGCTCCTCAGGCCTGAGAGCCAGGGATGATCTGTTCCCTGCCTTATCCCAGCACCTGAGACAATGCCTGGATCACAGCAGGGGTTCCACAGATCCCTACTGAGTGACTGTGGCAGTCAGTGGTAGCTGTTCCCTAGCTTGCCTGCTGGACCCCTGGAAACAGAAAAGGATGCCAGATATCAACTTTGGAATAATCTAATCTTATTTCAAGGACGAGGCAACTGAGGCTCGGAGAGGTCATGGTTTGCTCCAAATCTTGCTGGGCTCAGAGGACCCAACTGAGGCTCAGTGGACCACTGACCAGCGTGGCCTTTGGGAGCATAGCACGGTTGTGCTGAAAACAATGACATGTGATAGGGTGATGGAGAGACGCTGGAAAGGACTCTCCTGGACAATCCTGGGACACTGCCGACGTATAAAGGGAAGTTCTGATCTCACAGAGACAGAATGAAGGAGGACGATCAGGAGCCACCACGCCATGTCAGGCTGCACACCTGGGGACGGCAATGCAGGACAGCAGATGGCCGCACTGAGAGCTAACAGCTGGCTGTCGTGGTACAAGGTGAGCACCCCGGTGGGAACCATCGCGGGGAATGGAGTGCCTGAGGCAAGAAAGAGGAGCAAGTAAGCACGACAGACGCACAGGCAGTTTTTAAGTTTTTCTTTATTCCGAGACAAAGTGAGAGACATACACACCAAGAAACAGACTCTTAACTATAAAGAATACACTCGAGAGGAGGGGGGTTCAGGGACGGGGGGACAAGGTGATGTGGATTAAGGAGTGTGTTTGTTGTAATGAGCAGACATCACACTGTATGTTAACTATCTTAGAATTAAATTTTTTAAGTAAAATAAAATTTTCCTTTATTCTTTCAATTTGCCCCCACTGAAAGGTAGGCTCCATAAAGATAGGGGTTTTTTTCCTGTCTTATTTAATAACTATTTATAAGGTACCTGAAAAGATAAATGACCTAATTATTAAGCATCTCTCATACTAAAGACCTAGTGCTAAGCACAGAGGACAGTTCCAGTCCCAGGGGCTCAATATCTAGGAAGGGAAATAAAGTAGCCCCAAACTATCACACAATATGTTGCATGTTAGAACAAAATGTGAAGGGACTCCAGAGGCAGCTGGGCTCTGGGGAGTTAGGAAACTTCAAGAAATGCATTAGGTAGAGGTTGATAATCAGTGCAGGTACTATAAGAATAGAAATGAATCAAGAATAGAAGATGAAGACTGAGGGAACACTATATGCTAATACCCAGAAGCACAGGAGAAACTCCAGGAGGCTCCATATCACCTTGAAATAACATAGGCTTTGGGAATTAAACAGACCTAAATTCAAGCCCTAGGTCTGCTTCTTCTTGGACAAAGTTCTTGAGCCGTCTGATCTTTGGTTCTCAACATCTATTATGTAAAGGAAGTATTTCCCAGATTCCATGAGATTGGGCTTTCTGTAAAGGATCTGGTACCTGGTCACTCTCAGGAATTGCTCTCTGCCATTGTGGTGCAGGGGATGGAAGAGAGGCGACCTGAAATAGCAAACCAAGGTCAACCCCTTGTGGCCTGAGGGTGCCACTCAATGTTTGTGCTTTGAGTAGGAGGCAGGGTTTTAAGGAGAAGAGAGAAATAATTAAGTTTTCATTTCACATGGAGCACTCTGAGCGTAATTACAAACACAGACGGGCTTGGGGGTATAAGAAGCCTGGAGTAAGCCCCACTCAGGTAATAATCACCTGCAATAGTCCAGGCAGGAAATAAAGGTCTGCACTAAGAAAGAGGCAATGGAGAGAGAAAGGAGAGGATGTACATGGGATGTGAAAGAGCAAGACTGATGATACAAGTTAATTATTCATGCCTCCTGTAGAAGGAAGAGAAGTCTAGAAGGTGCCAGTGAGTGAGGTCTTCAGACCAGGGCCAGACTTGAACTGTTACAAGCTGGCCATGAATTAAATACAAAATCAAGGGTAAGAGTTTAAGAAGCTCCCCAGCAAGATATTTCTATTCAGTTTTGTGAAAGTAATAATCTGTGACAGATTCTTCATCTTAGATAGAGAACCATTGGTCTACGGTGCTCTGCAATGGAGAGATAACAGAGCAAACTCACAAACTGTAAGATCATGACTTGAGCCAAGTTGGATGCCCAACCAACTGAGCCACCAGGTGCCCCTCCATTCTTCTGCTTTAGAAACCAGCCTGACCAGAGGGAGCAGGGAGCTTTGCTTCTCCTCCATCACCTGTCTTGGACTAGCACTGACTGTGAGGATTAATCCTCCTGGTTCGGAAACTGCATCTGTAGGCAATGTTGACACTCACAATAACTCCTGAACACTAACACAGGTGATACTCAGCCTCCAGCTCTGCCTACAGCAACAGAGCGTGGTTCTAGGAACACGTGTGGGCAGAGAGGCTCTCAGCAAAGGGACGGACATTTGAGGAAGGGATCTAGGGGTGCTGGTGGCTATAGCTGACCCTGAATTAGACAGCAGCTGGCCCAAGCACACATCTGCAGCCCTCACAGGGGCTCAGCAGATGCAGGAAGGCGACAGAGCCCTTAGTAAGTGAACACAGCTGAGGCAAAGACTCAGTTGTAGGAAAAAGAGAGTCTTTCCTTGTGTAATTGTTTCAGACTTCAGGGACTCAATATACGTAAACATGTAAATAGCCCATGTGAACAATATGTGCTGCCTTTGAACTCCACAAGAGTTGGGTTCCACATGTAGGTCAGGGAACTAGGGAGTTCTAGGTTTAAAGTGTTAATGCCTGGCCTAGCTGACTGTGCACTAACAGTCCAAACTCCATTTGTGTCCTTAAGAAGACAACTACGAAGGGACGAAACTGGGACTAAGGTGGTATGCTTCCCAACTCAGAAATGACCCACCACCAAATGGTCTCAAGTTGGTTCATGATCGCCTGAGGGCGTATGATGGGGATTGTGTCTTAGCCTTCAACTGCACAACCATATTGTCGGGGATTGGGTTACACCTGCACATAAGAGAATGTGGTTGCTATGGAAATCAGTATATCCCACACTCAATTCACTCAATTCAGAACTAAGTATGACTTCACAATTCTGGGGCTCAGTCAGTAGGACCATTTATCACACAATAGTGCCCTCCAAGTTAGCATCTGCAAGCAATTAGGGCAATAATTTGACTTCCAACTAATCACTTTTTTTTTAATTTTACATATTCAACACAGAAGGCCTGAAAAAACTAATAAACTTTACTTTGGAAATATATATTTTTTAATGTCAGGGAGATATCAAGGCATTCTATAGGCAAATGACTAAGTGGTCTAAAGATATCCATATTAATTTGGGTAGAGATGAAGACATGGAAGTCACCAGTATTGTGTAGATGGTTTGAAGACATATAAGAGGTCCTACAGAAAACTTTTAAGAGAAGAGAGGAGCCAAAAACTGATCTATGAAGTATACCAATATTTGAGAGACAGACAAAGAAAAGAAGGAAACCAAGAAATCACCAGAAGAAAACAAGAGTGTGGTGTTTCTGTGGACAAAGATGGAAAAAAATGTTTTCAGAAAATGGGAATGGCCAAAGTGTGACTGCTATTTATAAATGTACTCATTCAACAAATATGTATTGAGTATCTACAATGTGCAGCAACTGTTGTAAGCACCAGTAATTCAAAAGAGAATAAGACAAATAAAGTTCTTCCTCTCCTGAAGTATGTGACCCAGTGCAAAGTCATGCAGATCAAGTAAGATAACAGAGGAATGAAAATTGTTTCCATCAAGTGTGACCATCAGGAGGTCATTAGAGAATTCAGTAAGGGCATGGAGGGATGGAAGAAGACAGAGGGATTTGGGAACATCCAGGAACTGAGGCAGCAATAAGACAGGGCTGTTCCTGCTGGTGATTAAGAGTATTTGGAGGTTTCAGGAGAAAGAGACAGCAGAGAGCGGAACCAAAGACCCGGGAAACAAGATTAAAAAAACACAAAAAAATGTATAAACACATGCATGGGTAAATATAGTTTGTTGTGGTGCAAATTCTACACAGAAAATAATACAGAGATTGGCTTTGGCAAACACTCCTTGAGTGCATTATTACATCCTGAGCACTCTGTTTTGTTCAAGAAGATACTCCTTGATTTTAAGGATCTCTCAGTTCTGTACAACATCGAAACAAGAATAAGTAAAACAATCATTATTATGTATTAAGCGAGACACTGTTCTAAGCACTTACAGGGAAGATCACGCGTAATCTTCCCAGCAAACCACACAGGACGGATGATTGTTGTCTCCGCTTGGACAGAGGATGTCACTGAGAGACAGAAAGGTGAAGCACCTGGCCCAAGAGATGGCCAAGTAAATAATGGAGTCAAGAATCAAATCAGACAATCCGAGCCCAGAGCCCGAAGTCTGACCAGCAGAAGTTAATCCTGCTTGCCTTTGTTTATCTCCATGCAACATTTCCCCTTGAAATAATGTCTCCTTTCAGGTTAGGTGACTACCTGTCAACACCTAGCCCTCAGAGTCAAGTGTCTGGTGCACCTGAAAGGTGAGTTCACAACGAATGTTTGTCTTACTTTAGCAGACTCAGGGTGACAAACAATTACCTGCTTCAAGAAGATGGTCACACAGCCTGCTAGGGATTATGTTTGACCTGAAGGGCTGGGGCCTGGCAAGCTTATCTCTGCTGTCCAAAACCTTGACATTCGTCGTGGAAGGCTATAGTCATTCTTTCAAATAAAAAGTCTCTCAAGACCTTCTGGGATATGGCAACTCTCTTTACCTGACTCAATACAGATGAAAATAGTGAGGTACAGAGGACACAGGAAATCTACAGAAGTGGGGAAAATGGGGTAGAAGGCTGTAAGTGTGTTTCACTCCCAGAGACCACCAAGTTTAAGAAGAAAATGAAAATAAAGTCCTGGAGGACATAAAACATGACAGTTGATCAAAAAACATCCCAAATGCTTAGATGAGCAAGCTTAAAAATGATAATACATTCCTTTCAAGCAACCCTAATAAATCCCACTAGGAATTTTTAAAAAATTGACAAAATAATTCTAACGTTAATTTGAGGAAAAAGAAACCCTTTGAAAAGAAAATAATGGTGGGGGCTAGAGAAAGAGACACTTGTCCTGGCAGATTAGAAACTGCGCCATAATCAAGCTACATTAATTGACATGTTGGAGTTCTGGGGCAGAAGTGGGCTAACAGATCAATGGGACAGACAACCGCCGTGGGGAAGGCGTACAGAGGACTTTAGCATATTACTAAGCTGTCATTTCAAATCAGTAGAGAAATGAAAAATTTTCCAATAAATGGTGTGAGGACAACCAGCTAGCAACTTGAATACAATTTAATTTGGATTCTGACCATGGGTCTTATACCAAAGTAAATGCAGGATGGATTAAATATTTAAATGTAAATCAAATGCATAAAAAACACTAGAAGAAAATG
Source organism: Suricata suricatta (assembly GCF_006229205.1). Lineage (NCBI taxonomy): Eukaryota > Metazoa > Chordata > Mammalia > Carnivora > Herpestidae > Suricata > Suricata suricatta. The sequence goes on from NC_043702.1 coordinate 165,374,240, forward strand.
TAAGGGGGTACGTCAATATGCGAAACCATGAAGGATGAAATGAAAACAGAAAAATTCAAAACATGTCTGTGGCAAAATCCATTGTTTTAACATTAAAAGAGGACAAAAATTAATAAAACGGAGGGCACAGCCTCTCTGACGGGACACTGGGGGGAAAAAAGATGTTCGTGCTTCTCTGGAATAAAGTGCAGTTTCAAGAAACGCTTCCTAAGGACTCTCTGGGTCACGAGCTCGTAGGTGCCAAGGGCACAGCTGAGCAGGGGACGGGTTTCCTGCTCTCACTGAGCTTATGATCCAGTGATGAGTGAAGCAGATAGGAAAAAAGTGTCCTTAATGTCACGCAGAAATGAAGACCGTGATTAAAGCGAAGCCCGGTGCTGCCTGAAAGATTAGTTGGGGCTGGTGATGAGCAGGGGGTCAGGGAAGGTCATTTTGAGGAGGTGACCGTTGACTGACGTGTAAAGGAACCAAGGAGAAGCAGAAAATTGGGGCAAAGGTTTTCCAAGTGGGAAAGGAGCCAGTTGCAGGGCACGAGGTGGGAGGACACCGGCCTGTGAGAGAGTGAGGGAAAGCCAGGTGGCTCCAGGGCGCAAGGGGACTGATGGGAGCCCAGTGAGAGTAGAGACTGAGGACCCAGTGCACACCCCAGGTCACAGCTCTGTAAGCGATGCTACTTTTTATCTTGTATTTGAGGGAAACCATTGCACATTTTAAGTAGGGGACTGACTTCTGGCTTCCTGAAGAAAGAGCCTGCTGCTTCGAATTGCTGTGAGATTTCCACCAGAGCCCACCTTAGCCATGACACGTGGTGAGGTTCAAGGTATGTTCTCCCCAAAATCAAATCACAACAAAAGAAGAGTCCATGCAAAACAGCAGAATGGAAATGCCAACATCCAGAAGTTTCTAGAAGGTATCATATGTAAAGAATTGCACAGCTCACAACCAATTCTGATGTACATCTACTATTTTCACCCTTGTTTGCTCTTTTTTCCACTTTTTTTTATGCTTTGCCAGTCAAGGTGACTTAAAAGGCCCATTTTATATATACTTTCTGTTTCAGAATCTGAGGTCTTTTTTTTAAATTTATGTTGTCATAAATAACATGAAAAAATCACCAGAAGCTGAGATTTTTAATTATTTGGATTAATCAGGAGAAACCGTGTCCCTCGGGAAAAGCTCACATGTGACTAAGGAAGAGACTTGCATAGAAATGAACATAACTGTGTGTGTTTGTGTGTACACACATGAGTGTGTGGGGTGTGTAAAGATTTACAAAAGACCATGACACACAGCACATGTGACAGACTCTGACAGGTAGACCAAACTCAAATCCGGGTCCTCATCAACCAGCTGTGACTCCATTTCTGTCCCCCTTACTCAATAAAGCCATTCTATGAATTGAGCGACATTAACAGGGCAGATGAGTGGGGTGCCTGGGGGGCTCAGTCAGTTAAGTGACCAACTCTTGGTTTCAGCTCAGCTCATGATATCATGGTTCATGAGTTCAAGCCCCATGTCAGGCCCCACAGTTGGCAGTTTGGAGTCTGCCTGGGATCCTCTCTCTCTCCCTCTCTCTGCCTCTCCCCAGTTCATGCTCTCTCTGTCTCTCTCGAAATAAATAAATAAACTTAAAATAAAATAAAAAGGGCAGATGAGTCTGTTGAAAACTCAGCAGAAGAAATGAACCCACTCATCAGCCATTTTCTCTGAATCATATCATGACAGAATTCAATTCAAAATTCAAAAGGACATGAAATTGTTAGTTTCAGCAAGCATAGGCCCAAAGAACAGAAAAGCCTGAAATATACTGTATAATAGCAAAATAAAAGTTACCATACACTGTAAGTAATAGGAACCACAGGTGATTAATCAGTAACAATGAGGGATAATTCAGTAAACATAAGCTGATTGTTCAATGAATTGAGTTTTGGCAAATAGGTCTGCTCCCCTCAAGCGTACTTTGTTCCTGTTTCAAATCCCATCCTCAGCCCTCACTGGGCCTTACCTCTTATACTGAGAGTTAGAATATAAGGCCGTGTAAGACTCAATTCCCCACAACTGAAGGAGAGAAATGCACATTTCTTCCTTTAAAAAAATTTTTTTTTAGTGTTTGTCGATTTTTTGAGAGGGAGAGACAGAGAGAAAGACAGTGGGAGCTGGGAAGGGGCAGAGAGAAAGGGAGACACAAAATCAGAAGCAGCAGGCCCAGGTCCTGAGCTGTCAGCACAGAGCCTGACGCAGGGCTCGAACTGACGAATTGCAAGATCATGACCTGAGCCAACGTGGGACGCTTAACAGAAAGGGGCCACCAAGGTGCCCCAAAGCCCATGTGTCCCAGCATTTCCCGAGCCCACAAAGGGAGCAGGGCTGCCAGAGCCCATCCCCTGCATGGGAGCTTAGACATTTGTTTTGCTTAAAATGTAAAACAAAAAATCCCAAAAAACAAAAACAAAGCCATTTTACTAAATCACATTTTTACTTCTACAAAATGGTGATATCACAGCAAAGCTATTTTATTGTTATAGAAGCTTGGAATACATAGAGAAAGTTGAATTTTTGAAAAAAACCAGAAAACATATTTTGGTTTTAACATCATTTTCTTGAGGTGAAATGTGGCTGCTGGAAGCAGATTTTCTTTATTATTTCTAAAACTTCTTTTCAAAGGCGCCCTTTCTGGGTCACTGTGCTGCGTTCACGCTGCAGACACTAAGGACCTGCGGGGTGCCAGCATCGCCTGACTGGGGCAGGGGCCCGAACTCCGGGTCCCTCAGGTGGGCAAGGGGACCGTAAGGACAACGGCAGGTGTTATGACTGCCAGGACGGATGTCCTCCAGCCGCTGGCAGGGTAGGGAGTATGGAGATCTGCCCTCTCCCTCATGGGGCCTTTGGCTCTTTTTCCCTCAAAGTATAAGGTGAAAGGAATCTTCGATTCAGCTCAATGGCTGTGACTTTGCTGACTCCAGGTAAGTGAATTAAACTGTAGGAAATGGCACTAAATACTAGAACACCCAAACCCGTGGGGATGCTGGGTAATCCAATAAACTCACAAGCATCAAAGTAAAATCATCGAACCAGGCACGAGGCAAGTGAGAAAAGGGGAAAGAGCAGAGGCTTTGGCCCAAGGCCGGATCCTCTGACTCAACACACACACACACACATGACAGCTGTGCACACTTCCACACAGAGACATGCTCACACTGTCAACCATACACACAAATATCCACAATACACACTCAGATACACTCGGGTGTGTAGCAAAGGGGAGCAGAAAATGCCACCCCAAAGTCTTCCTCTTTGGCCTCAGGATTATTTGGGGCTGGAGTTGGTTTTTTTCCAATTTTTTAAAATGTTTTTTATTATTTTTGAGAGACAGAGAGAGACAGCATGAGCAGGGGAGGGTCAGAGAGAGAGAGAGATACAGAGTCCGAAGACAGACTCCAGGCTCCGAGCTGTCAGCACAGAGCCAGATGCGGGGCTCGAACCCACAAACCATGAGATCATGACCTGAGCCACCCAGATGCCCCGGGAGGCTGGGTATTTTTACAAAACTGCAGACACAGGAGAAGCTCGGAAAAAGGAATATCTCCACCCTTTTTTTATTTTTACATTTTTTTACATTTTATTTTATTTATCTCATCTTATTTTTCTGAAAAATGAATACCCTTTTGAGAGACATTTACCTTTAGGAGGGAAATCTCCATTTGTGCTTTTTTAATGAACTTTTTATTTTAATTTAAATTTTAGTTAGTTTCCATACAGTGCATATTAGTTTCAGGGGTAGGACTCAGTGCCTCAGCACTTACCGACAACCCCCAGTGCTCATCACAAGGGCTCTTCTTAGTACCCTGCACCTATCTAGCCCATCCCCCACCCACCTCCCCTCCATCAACCCTCGGTTTCTTCTCTATCATGAAGAGCCCCTCGTGCTTTGTTTCCCTCTCTTCGTCTGTTTTATTTCTTAAATTCCACATACAAGTGAAATCATATGGCATTTGTCCTTGTAAGAGTGACTTCCTCTTGGCAACAGGAAGAGGAGGAAAACTAAATCTTTAAAAACTGTCACCAATGAAGAGGAGGACTTAAATCTTCAAAACAGCTTCCTGTGCTGTTCCTGGTCACCTGGTATATAAGGTGATGGCGTGGCTGTTTCAGGGGGTCACCCCGTTTTCCTGGGGCTCTCCCCTGCACCTAGGAGGTGTCCGTGTTATTAAACTTCTGTTCATTTTTCTCCTGTTTATCTGTCTTTTCATTACAGGGGAGAATCAGCAAAGAATCTAGAAGGACAGAGGCAAAATTCATTTTTCTTCTCTACAGCAGACACACAAACACACACATACACAGCCTCACCACACCCTCACACTCATATAAGAACTCACGTATACACACCAACATACACAACTCACACACTCCCTACTTCACGAAGGAAGACCAAATACATCCAGATGTGGGGAAAGAGCTTCTCGTCACTGGAACTGCAAATATGACCTTTTCTTTCTACTGCTAGTCTTCTCACCCACCCTCAAGATTCTCAGAAGCACAGAAGGGGACCGTCCCAAAGGCAGTCTGCAAGGCTGGGGGTGGGGAGGGGCGGCGCTGATTTGTTCACTCCAGGCAGATCGCTTCTGCAAGAGGATTTCAGTATGAAATCAAGACTCTCACATCTGTATCCTCAGAAAATCAGAACTTTCAGAACCAAGAGATTGGTTTCCACTAAATGCGTGATTTACGGAAGACCAAGCAAGACGTGCCTGCTGACAGATAAGCATCTGCCTGAAATCTCTCCCCTCCTTCAAGTCATCAAAGTTTCTGCTTCAAGTCTGGCTGGACTTCCCCTCTTTGCATTCCTTTCCCTTAACTATAGCCCACCCCAAACCCCTCAACCGGCTGGCCTGCAGCTTCTCACAACACGGTTTCCTGAATTATGTCCTCTGCTCCTCCCAAATAGACCCAACTTTTGATAATTTGAGTGTGCCTCAGTTTACCTCTGTATTTAGGTTGATATTTTATTTGCAAATAAACCTCAGCTTGACAGACTCACTGATGTCATCATTGATTTCTGTAACGCTTGTCTTTTGAAAGATCAAAGCTTTCACACTGACCACTTCCTTTGGTCACTACACTACAGTATCATTATGTGGCTTTTCTAGGTGGAAATGCTAAGCCAGTGAACACAAAAATGGTTTCCCCAATGTCACATGCAGGCGATGGAGACACAAAGTGAACTCTGGTCTCCTGGTTGCTAGTGGTCTTTCTGGAGATTCTACTGGGACTATATAGCCAAGCACCTCTGGAAAAAAGAGAAAAAAGGGAGTAAGGACAATGATAATCGAAGCAAGAGTCCCTACCACAATCAGATGAGGCTGAGTCTTCGCTTGAAAGAAAAATTGGTGAAATGACTGTCATCCCAACGGTCTATTCCTGGATCTTAATGATTCTCCAAGTATGAAAACCTCCATAGTACCAAACGTAAACATCATTTGCTCTAAATATGTGAGGGGAATAACTAGAACCCACACCCCAGTTGCAGGGAAACATAAGGATGTAGACCCTGTTAGGATAGGGGAAACCCCAAGCAGTAGTATCTGGAAGGGCCAGTGGCAAAATCCAGTATTGGGCTCCCACACGTCCACAGTGTTTACTGCTCTTCCCAACCACACGATACACTGCCTCTTCTGACACTGCCGGTCCATGTCACGCTTTATGGCCAGACATTCGGAAGACCCTGCCCTATGCCTAGATATCAATTAATTCAGAAATATTTAGCAAGCACCTACTATGTACCTCACTATTCCAGGTATCAAGGGAGAGTGTCAAAGATAAAAGGAGACAGTCCCTAATCCCAAGGAATGCCTAAGTTTGCTGAAAAGATGAAAAAGATGACATCACACAATTAGCCAGTCTAAGTTGTATATTCAGGAAGAGAAGGGAGGGGAAATGCAAAAGTACCAGAGAAGTCATGAAATGCTTCATGAAAGAATAGGACTGGGGCGCATTGGTGGCTCAGTCGGTTGAGCATCCGACTTCAGCTCAGGTCATGGTCTCATGGTTTGTGCATTCGAGCCCCATGTTGGGCTCTGTGCTGACAGCTCAGAACCTAGAGCCTGCTTTGGATTCTGTCTTCCACTCTCTCTGCCCCTCCCATGCTCATACTCTGTCTCTCTGTCTCTCAATAATAAATAAACGTTAAAAAAAATTTTTAATAGGACTGAATTGGACCACAATACCTCATTCTTACTCCTAAAACTATAGAGTTTTAAGCCTGGGTCACCCCCCCGCAGGTAAAGCGCACCATCGTGGAGCTGGTGGTTGTGGGCATGCTCTTTTGTGCCTGGTTTAAATCCCAATTCCACATATAGCTATGCTCGTAGCTTCAGGAAAATAGTTTAATCTCCCTAAGTCCTAGTTAACTCATCCATAAAATGAGACTCAAGGGCTAATGTGGGTAAAGGCTTCATTAGTGCCCGTCACATAACAGGTGCTCAACCTACGGTAATTATCATTATCCAGAGTTACTTTAATATGCTGAAAGATGGAGCTTTTCCCGTATTTTACCTGAAATCATCAAAATTTACCAAATACCTCCAAACTTTATTTTTAAGGCCACAACTCCCATGGTTTGCTACACAATGGACTCACCTGGGGATCTTTCAACTATACTGATAGCTGGGTCCCATCCCACACATTCTGATCAAATGGGTCTGGGGTCTCTTTTGGGGCATTGAGATTTCTAAAAGCTCCCCAAGTCTGGTGATGTTCATGTGCAGCAAATTTTGGGAACCACCATTTCATGGTGCAATTCCACCTCCTACCCCGCAGAAGATTACCAGACCTAGAGTGAGGCATGGGAAGCACTCCTTGATACAGGTAACTTATTCATCCTGGTAGTCAAGGCTCTTCAGAGAAACAGAACCAATAGGATGGACAGATAGTAGAAACATAGATAGATAGATGGATGGATAGATAGATAGATAGATAGATAGATAGATAGAGATGGAAATATAGATACAGTGAGAAAGAGGGAGAGACTGAGAGAGAGACTCGTATAAGGACTTGGTGATTACGGAGGCTTACAAGTCCCAAAGTCTGCAGTCAGCAAGTCAGAGACCCAAGAGAGCCAGCGGTGTGGTGTCAGTGTAAAGGCCAGAAAATAAAACAGTGTCCCAGCTTGAGACAGCATGAGTTCCCTCTTATTCATGGGAGAGTCTGACTTTCTGTGGTGTTCAGGCCACCTACTGATGGAATGAAGTCCACTCCCATTGGGTAAGATAATCTACTTTATTAACCTATGGATTAGAAAGTTGGTCTCATCGAGAAACACCCTCAGAGACATAGAATAGCATTTGACCAAATGTCTAGGTGCACGGCTCACAAGCTGACACAGGAGATTAGCTATCACATTCACATTGTATCCCAGGCCTGGAGCGCATTCCCGGGCATCTAATTTCTGCCTGGCACATTCTTATTAAATGAAGTCAGTGAATGTGGATATTTCTCTATCCTCAGCTCTTGCCCACACTTCAGGAGAAAGGGAGGAAAATTAAGAAGAGCTAAGGACCTGAAGATAAACTATGAACCAATGAGAGTCACCTTAACCCCTTCATTTGAAAGATAAGGAAACTGAAACCCAGAGAGATAGTGACTTGGTCAAAATCACAGAGCAAATGGCAGTTTTAGGGTTAGCTCACAGGACCCCAGGATCTGACTGTAATACCCGTATGATGTGGTTTGCCAGTTGCATTATCCTGCCTGTGGTTGTGGGTGTCCTGGACATTCTAGAATGTCTTCTTGCTCTGGCTAAAAACCCTGTGGGATGAGCAGAGGGTACGACTCTTGATGTCCTTCCAAATACAGAGCTGGCTCTCTGGGGAGCAATGGAACATCGTGGTCCTTAATATACATATTTTGAAAAGGAAAGCAAAATGAATGGGAGGCAGATCCATGAGCGAATTGCGTTGAGATCATTATAATCAATATCAGTTGCCCCCAGGCCAACGCTGACTTTGCCTTGTCAGGTTGCTGACATTTTGTGCTCAGTCAGCCGTCTCCTCACTTCTACGTGACAACATTATTGATTTTCCTCCTGTCCCATTAAGGCTACCCTCTCCCCTCCCAAGGGACAAACGATGCCCATGCTCATGGTTTGCTCAGCCCCAGACTCTTTAGTGGGAAAGGCTAGAAGAGATGCTTACCTTTGTAATTTCACACCCTGAGTTTCTGTCTGCAGCCTAAAAAGTACCCTTTCACACAAATTACCCTGCCTGATTTCCCTAAATAACCTTTCCTTCTCCATATATATCAGCCTTTCAAACACGCTGACACATTCCCTGCCTCTCTCCTGTGCTCTGATGATGCTGGGCTTCAAACGTGCACAGGTGAGTGGTGTGCCCGATTGCTCTCTCCCCTGAGCCCATTGGTGGGGCGGGGCGGGCGGGGGGGAGGGGATGGGAAGATCATGGGCTTCAAGGTCAGACAGAACTGGGCTCAAACCATCGCTTCATCATTTACCAGTGCTATGATCTTGGAGAGATGACCTTAACCCTGTTCTGGACCTTCATTCATCACCTTATCTTCAAGAAGGAGATTAATAACAACAACTCCATCACTTTGCTGAGCTTCTGATGAGACCGTGTGCAGGACACAAGCACTGAGCTCGGCGCCCTGTAAGCATGTCTTATCCTTTCCATGTTCTCCTGTTCTTTCCTGCTAGGCTGTGACCTCTCTTCAGCAGGGCCCCTCCTGCCTCATCTTTGAGTGTCCCCAGCACCACATATAGCATGGCGCAGCCACAGTGAATGTTTGTGGAATGGAGGACAGCAAAGCATATGTACTTTTCTGGATGGTGAAATTGTCTCTCCTAGATTGAGTGACCTCTCCCAGCCCATGCTGGTGACAGAAATCAGTCGACTGTGTTCCAGTACATTGACACCATGTATAATCTTTCTCTCCATCTTGGGGCCCTGTGTAAGTTCCAAAACAATCTGAACACAGCTGCATGCCAGTCAATTGATCCTAGTCTCCGATGAATAGGTAACACAGACTTCCCCATCATCTATGCCAGCTGCCTGTAGCCTTCCCCACTGCTCTTAAGAGCCAGGCAGAAGCTTCTTGACACAGGAGGTCCTGAAACAATCCCTGTCCAGGTAGCCTCCAAGTTACCTGGATCCGGGGCCAGCTGCACTTAAGCTTCCATGCAAATAATACTTTTTGAGCCAAAGTGTTTTCATGCACTCCGATTGTAGAGGTTAACTCTCTATTCCGAATTCTTGTGCGGGATCTCAGCCAGGGGGCCAGGCCCTGCTACCCAAGGGCAGGTCCAGATGCTGCTGGCCTGTTGGTCTGGATTTCTAAGTGTCTCCCATCTGAGTTATTATTAGCTCCACCCACTGGTGGATGTGCCTGGTTCTATGCCACCTGGAAGCACATGCTGCGCTCATTATTGGCAGAAGGGCTCAGAGGGGCTAGTGTGTACCCACAGGCTCTTCCCCTCAGCCATCGATAGGTCTGCCCTTGGCTCCTGCCCAGGTCCCAGCCCTTCACCTGTGAGGTCTGCCAACCCCCACACTGCAGTGACTTTCCTTCTCAAATGCTGCTCTCATTTATCAACTTGCCTTTATTTCATAAATCCCCCTTACCATGTCACCAGCTACGAAACACACACTTGCCCCTTTGTGTTAATTTGGCAACAATGACCTTTCTTCATATCTTCTGATAATATTTATGTAATAAATAAGGACCCTGTAATAAAAGTGAGAATACAGAAGTACAAAGAATAAAGAGCAAAAGTCTTCCTTTAGGCCCTGCAAAATCCCACTGACTTTCTTAGTTATCAGCTAAAACACAGCAGTCAGGGGAAACAAAAAGGCCTTGAAGAGCTTCACATCCTTATCAAGTCTTCTTGACCAGCCATTTGGGCTCCTCTGGACATTTTGCTCAGGCTCACTGTGCATTTGCATTGTCTGGATTCCTTATTTGCAACAGCAATCACCCTGGGCCAGGCACTGTGCTAAGCACCTTTCACTCAGTGATTTGTTTAATCCACACAAGCCCTGTGACATAAGGGCTAGAATCTGGACACAGAGAGGGAAGCGTATGGGCAAGTGTGATGGGATCATTCCCTCAAGCTTGCACAGCTGGCAGAATCACCTTCGATCTCAGGCAGCCTGAGGCCAGCGCCTACGTGCTTGACCAGCTTCGCCAGAGTGGCGGTCAGAGCCCAAGCTCTAGAAGGCCATCTTTATTCTCCTGGTCAAACGCCTCCTTGTTCATGGCAGGCAAATACTGGCAAGCAAAGGGAGCTGCTGAATACATAGATTTGCTGACATGCGGCCAGCGTCAGGCAACCTTCTGACAAGAGAATGAGTTCCTCTGGCCTGAAGTTTTAAGCCATTTGAGATTCCTGATAATGGAGAAAGCAGCTCATCCGAGTTTAAATGAAGGAGTGCCTCTGTTGTGTGTTGGCTTGAGATGACTTCAACCCACCTGTTTATGACTAAGTGAAGTTGTTTTAATCCACTTGTTTGTGACAAAGAAAAATATGAAGTTGTTTTAAATTTTTTAATGTTTATTTATTTTTGAGAGAGAGAGAGCGTGCAGGGGTGGGGCAGAGAGAGAGAGACACAGAATTCGAAGCAGGCTCCAGGCTCTGAGCTGTCAGCATAGAGCCCGACTCGGGGCTTGAACTCACAAACTGTGAGATCATGACCTGAGCTGAAGTTGGACGCTCCACTGACTGAGCTGCCCAGGCGTTCCTATAAAGTTGTTTTTAGAAGCAAAGTTGTTTTGATGTAAGAATGAAGGAAGCTGTGTCGGGATGGCATCATCCTCTGTTCTCATCAATAAGAACTCAGCAGCCCAGCCATTCACTGAGTCGCCCCCTCTGGGGGCTTATTTATGAAAACATAAAGCAACTACAACAAGGGGACACTTGAGTTGCAGAAGTTTATTAGAGTATAAGATTAGGAAGGAAGGATAGCAAGAAAGCTCTCCTTACCAAGAGGGGCCTTCTGAAAGTCAATGCTATAGGCATGCATAGGAGGACTATAGGCAGAGGTCCTGATTTTATAAGGTTCTGGCCAGCCCTCCCCTCCCCTTCCCTCTTGCTCCTTCTCAGGTTCTACCCTCATTGGCTTGATAGCTCTAGGTGCTGCATTATCCATTTCCGATTGTCTGGGGGGGTGGTCTATGGCCATACTTAGGTATTTTGTCAAATTTCAGGGGCAGTGGGTGGGGTTTGTGACATTCTTCAGAGGAACCTTATGCTGGGGTTTGCTGTGGTCAGACACTCCCAGCATTGTTCCAAAATAGGTATTTATCCCCACCCAGGGACCTCAGGCCCTAACCTTTCCCTCTCTGCCTACTGAGTCCTATCTTCTCCTGCCATATTTTGACTATAAATATGTAGAGTTTGTGAGGACTGTCTGACAGTGTTCCATCAGGGGGAGCCTATACTTCATTGCTCTACATAGCTCTTTGAAGACCTTAGGACAGTTAGCTCTTACAGTGCTCAAGGCAATGCTTCTTTTTTCTTAAGTTTTTTAAAATTTATTTTGAGCAACGGATAGAGCATGAGTTTGGGAGGGGCAGAGAGAGAATCCTAAGCAGGCTCCACACTGTCAGCACAGAGCCTGAGGTGAGGCTCAAACTCACAAACCCGTGAGATCATGACTGAGGGGAAACCAAGAGTCAGACACTTAACTTACTAAGCCATCCTGGCGCCCCTACAGACAACTCTTCTATGAAGACCATCCTGCTGCTGAAACCAGCACCCTTGCTCCCTCACAATGTCTTCTAGCTACGTGGGACTTTTCCTGTGGTGCTGGCAGCTAGACATCAACTCTCTGGTGACTAAGCCATCTCTCCTGAGTGCCAACTCCCATAAAGGTACACCTCAACTAATTTGGACTTTATTCCTTTCACTCCTTTGCCTGAACAGCAGGGTGATCAATCTATCACTGGTTTGGGGTATGTTATTTCTTTATTTGTTTACTCAGAGATATCGTCCTGTGTGCTATTGGCTTGTGAATTTGCTGCAGTGAACGTATGTTAAACAAACTATTGGCAAAGACAGTCTCGGTCTCTGGCATTAATTTGACCCTAAACATAGCAGTTTCCAACCAAATTAGAGACCACTTTGTGAACCTCATTTAGAAGCAGACCTCATCATCCTGGAGGGACACATCATGATGTAGAAATGAAATAACCATCATTTGAACAGGGAGCTTAAGGGGTAAAACCAACAAGGAAATAAGAATAAAACAATTTGCTTTGAGTACCTCCTATATGTTGGGCTCTTTGCCTATATTATTTTTTTTTCAGTTCACACAATCCAGAGAGAGGGTAAGGAAAACTAGGGCAAAGACCTTCCAAGTAACAGAGCTAGTACTGGCAGAACAAGCATTTTTATTAAGGTTTGTTTAAATTCAAACAAGTTTAATCTAAACTGGATAATTATGTACATGGTATAAGGCAGACTCGGGCAATCCAAAAAGAATAAACTACACTTAGTCCCACCCCTACCCCATTCATCTTCTCCAGAAGTTAGAAAGAAGGAAGACTTCCACAGACACTCTATGGGGGGCGGGGTGCCCACAGGAAAGTGCCCAACCAGGAAGCAGGACAGGGGGGGTCCTGGCTACGGAAGGAAGTTGGGATGGGCAGCACTCTGCTGTCCCTTCATTGCTTTATTTGTGTTGGTTATCAAAGGCTTCTGGGACAGGGGTCTGTTTCCTTTATTGGGTCCCCACTATACCTAACAGAATGTTTCATGTAATAGCCAGCGATACTGGAAATGACATTAGGAATGTGACAAAGATATATCCTACAAAAAACAGCTAACATATTTCCCACCTCGTAGCTTAGCACCGGGCAAGTATTATCTCATTTGATCCTCGACAAGCAGCTGAGGTTGATAATATGATTAAACTGATCTTAAAGATGAGGGGACTGAGGCAGAGAATATAACTAATTTCTCCCACAAATGGACCACTATTGTGTTGTACAGCAGGAAATTTGAAATCCAAAATCCACTCCCAATCAATATGCACACTGTGCTCCATCACTGTAGTCATTTAAAAAGGCATCTATGGGGGGAGGGCTCCTGGGTCACTAAACTGGTTAAGCATCCAACTTGGGCTCAGGTCATGATCTCGTGGTTCGTGGGTTTGAGCCCCGCCTTGGCCTCCATGTTGACAGTGTGGAGCCTGCCTAGAATTCTCTCTCTCCCTCTCTCTGCCCCTTTACAACCTCCCAAATAAACAATAAGCTTAAAAAATAAATTAAAAATAAATAAACAAATAAATGAAAAAACATCTATTAAGATGAATATTTTAATGTAGTCTTATTTCAGCCTTAGGAGTTGTGGATTTAAGTCTAAAGTAATAATATTGATCTTAAATTTTTACATTTTATACCTTCTACAGCACTCTTACATTCATTGTCTTTTAAAGTGATAGCTCCACTGATCTTAAGGGTATCTCTTTCTCTTCTTCTGTGCTGACTATTTATTATATAGCCACTCATCTGTTATTAATCATTCCTTTCCATGTATCAGTTTCTTTACCTTTTGTTCTGTTTCATTATTTAACCTTTCACTCTTTGTATTCCTTACTTCCCATATCATTTAAAAAAGTACCTGGCACATGGTAAGATTTCAATAAATTCTTCAAATGTGACTTGCACACTATAGACACTCAATAAATTTTCAGAGAAATAAATACATTCTCTCTCACTCAAGACTCTCCCGTTTGCACACAGGATAATATATGCCGAACAAACCTACTTTTTAAATGAGAGACCCAAGGCTCAGTCAAGGGAAATGTTTGACCTTGGACCATATGTCTCCTGAGTGACCTTGTAAGAACCTAAACCTAGCATCTTGACTCCTACTCCAGTGCTCTTTCCTTCCCTTAGCCCACTAGGTCACGTGGTATAAATAGCAGCAGGGTGATATAACTGGACTTGACATCTTTAATCTCTCTTGGAGTTGACTCATCAGGCTGGAAACAAAAATACAGCACAAGAATCCAAGAAAATGTCCAGTAACAGCCTCAGCCAAGGAGCCAGGGAGCAGAGGCTGAGGACCAGGGCTGGGAAAACTTTGAAGCTCTTTCAAACAACTCTGTGCTTCTGGGTTTGCTTTTTACAGTGATTTGCAGAACAGCTTTTAGAATGAAAAAGGCCTGAGCATGTGTCTCTGAAGTCCAAAGGGAAAGAGGGCTGGAGTGCCCACTTTATGGTCTGAGTTAGGATTCCAGGAGCAGTTGGCATGGGCTGGAGTGGGCAAAGGAACCACAAAAATGGATGGCAAATAGGCTGAATTGCAAATGGCTCAGAACAAGTAAGGCCACATGGATTAGAAGTTGTCCTAGAAAATTTACAGCAGAGACCTGTGGGGTTTCTTGAAAGAGGGCTCATCCTCTGTGAGGAAGCACGATGGGACAGGCAAACGGCTTCCGCCATCGCTATCTAAAACCTGCCTATTAGTCCATGAACACAGAGCAGCTTTTTTTGTATTTTAGAGAGCTCAGGGAGATGTGGCAGGGGAGAGTGCAGGGGAGAGAAAACTAATTTTCCTCTACCCTTCCGATTTCTTGGCTGAGACCTCCTGCAATAAAAGATAGATTAACCAGAGAAAGCAAACAAAAGTTTATTAACATTGCTTTTAAAAAAGAAAGAGAGGTCCAAAATGGGAGTTATTTGTCCCTAAGACAGAAAGCCAAGTCTTGATTTAAGTTCTGAACTCTCCCAGAAATGTGACCTTTAAACAGTCAATCTAAAATTCCTAATCAGCACTAATAAGGTGATCTACATAAGAAGACTTGGCCTGAAACAATCTTTTCTTTTCACATGCTAATAATTTCCTTGCCCACCTTCCTTCTGCCTATAAAAATCTTGCATTTTGTAGTTCCTTGGAGGGCGTGTCTGTTTACTAGAATCCAACTCAATCCACAAATCCTTGAATAAAACCAATGAAATCTTCAAATTTACTCAGTTGACTTTTTTGTTCTTAAAAAACATGTACACCTCAGTAACTCCCTCCCAAGATGGCCAAAGCTACCACCCTACATCCATCTTAAGCTAAATATAAAAGAAAGATGTTGGGGGTAAGGACGGGTTAGTTGTAAGATGGTATCAGGAAAAGCACAGTAAACAGGGACAAAGTTTATTATGCAAGTTTAATTCTGGCTTTTCCATTGATGAGAATTTCTTGTGATTTAGATTTAGGGTCATCTTTGCTTACTAACCAGAGAGGGAGACACCCTTACAAATGGAGATTTCCTCTATAAATGTAAATTTCTTACAAAACTTAGCTTTCATTCTATTTTCAGAGCTTCTCATGGGTCTACCGCTTCTCAAAATAATCCTTATACCAAAGAGACATATTTTGGGTGGTGTATCCTGCTACACTTCAAAAGCATTCCTGTTCTTTAGTTCTAAGGAGTAATGGGACCACCTGAAGACACCTGATTCATCCCAGTGTAGGGGAAGGAGTGGGGTTGAGTGATGGGAGATGAGAGGTATGGAACCCAATTTGGGTAAATATGTTTTTTTCCTAGGGTATGCATCAGATAATTAAGTGAAAAAGTATTTAAAGTGACACCTCTATGAGTATTTTTAGTGGGATCAAACACTATATTAAAAAATTAAATAGCAGCATATAGCGACTTTCTAAAATGGGACTTCAAAAGAGTAAACATAATAGAATCAGAATTAAAGCAAATGAGGCTCATTTAGTCTTCTTCACTGAACAAAATTGGAGTAATTAAGTACAAAGGTACTATGATAAGCAATTGTACAAAAACAGATTCACTGCCTCCCTGGAATTCTTTTGGATTCACTGTGTTAGGGTCCACGAACCGGCGAGAAATTGACCAGAGACTCTTGGATGCAATGCAGCAAGGAGTGTTTATTGTCAGGTCAAACTTCCAGCATGCTGGGGTCAACCGCTTACAAAATGGTGACCCCGGAGTCGACACACAGGACTCTTTTAAAGGTTTTAGGGGATTCGCATCGGAGGTTTAGGAGACCTTATACATGATTGGTTACCCCCATGTAAGACCCGTGTGGCTTTTGTTTATTGGTTAGTCGGCGGAGGGTGTTGGTGAGGAGAGTTTTTTTCTTTCCTAACCCGTTTGTGTAGTTATCACACATTCCACATTTTATGGGTTTTTTTCTGGAACTTTAGGTGGGGTTAAAGTTTCCAGTAAGCTTAGTCATGCTAGACAAAATGGAAGGTATAGTTAAAATGGAGTTAATCTGTCTAAGCCACAGTGGGGCTAAGCCGAGCAGAATTCTACTGAATTGGCTAAGCTTTTGTCTGGGTCATTCACACTGGT
>NC_043702.1:165390673-165488139 GCF_006229205.1 Suricata suricatta
AGAGAGAGAGAGAGAGAGAGAGAGAGAGAGAGAGAGAGAGAGTGCTACAAACAGAGTGCCTGGGAAACTGAGAAAGGAAAAGAGTATGAGTCTCTTCTTTGTTTGGGGTCTGGAGTTTTTATTGGTGATTATGGTCTGGTGCACAGTCCTCTTAGGCATCCAGGAACTGGTCAGAGCAAGGACAGGGGCCAAGTGTCCTTCATAACTCATTCATTCCCTGAAGTCAGGGGTATTGGCAACAAAATGTTTGGAGTCAGTGGTCTCGGGGAAAGCTTATGACAGCCTCATCCTGTCACAACTTAGATGTTATCTCTCATGCTGGCAGATATCACTATCTCTGTATCCCATACTGAGAGAACATATGCTATTTGCACTACAACACATGTGTGGTGCAAGGGGTGCAGGTTCTAACAAGAATAGAAACCAAAGCAAAGGGGGAAAATGGATCTCTTTAAGGGGATCCCTTCAGTTTCCCTGTCTCATCATGGCACTGTACTTTTCTGAGCCTAAGTGTCTCTCTCCCTTTAACCATCCTTTTGCTGAATTATTTCTGAGTTCTCTCTTTCCTCCCATGAGAAGGAAAGCCAGCAAGAGTAGATAAAGTAGGCCAGCCAGATGTATGAGTTCAGATACCCTCCTTGCATGCTTTTGGCTTCTGTAATCTTGCTTGTCTCTTGCCAACTTCCCACATAGCACAACTGATAGTGTCCATCCTGTATAGCCAATAGAATGTTTCCAAGTACCCAGAAGCTAGCCAGGCATAAAAGAAGGCCACCACCAGGTGTTGGGGCTCAGACTTTGGAGTTGACTTACCTGGGTTGGCACGCATGTGAAATAAAGAGTCTTTTCTGATTTCCCAAGTGTTTGTCAATTGTCTCTGGACATGTCTATGGCTCTCCCTGAGCTAAAGCCTCAGTTCTTTTTCTCCTGTGACAGAGATGACATGGCATCTTGAAACATCATGTCTAGTAGAGCTCAAAGCCTGGCGTTACTACTGGCCAGCTGGTGGGCCTGGCCAAGTTATTTAGTCTCTCTGAATCTCACTTGTCTCATTCTTAAAAACAAGTCAAACAATATCTGCCTTATAAGATTTTCATATTTATTAAGTAGAGAGATGGGTTCTAAAATTCTTGCCACCATGTGTGTTTCACAAAATAGAACTAGAAGTATCCGAATTCTATTACATCATCTACAACTCTGCGGGTTTCAGGGGCACCTGGCTGGCTCAGTCAGCAGAGCATATGACTCTTGATCTAAGGGTCATGAGTTCAAGTCCCATGTGAGGCGTGGAGCTTACTTAAAGAAAAATAATAAAAAATAAAATTCTGCTAACTTCAAATATCTTTGTCCTGTCCAAACTTCTTACCACAGCCCAGGGTATTTTTATTTTCATTGTGAAGGAATGCACAAGGCTAAGGCTTCCCATCTTCACCATTTTTAAGTGTACCACTCAGGACTAAATGATACTCACATGTTGAGCAACATCCAGAACACTTTTCATCTTGCAAGTCTGAAACCACACTCATTAAATAACTCCCCATGTTGTCCTCCTCCAGCCCCTGGCAACCACCATTCCATTCCCTGTCCATATGAATCCGACTATGCTCAGTACCCCATATAAGTGGAATTATACTGTATTTGTCTTTTTATGACTGGCTAATTTCACTCAACATAATATCCTTAAGGTTCATCCATGTGTAGAAGGTGTCAGAATCTCATTCTTTTTTAGGGATGAAAGATACATCATTTTTATACCATATTTGTTTATCCATTTTTACCCTGATGGACATTTGAGCTGCTTCTGCCTCCTGGCTAGTGGGAATAATGCTGTTATGAAAATGGGGGTACGAAAATCTCTTTTCAATTTGGGGGTATATGCCCAAACATGATATTATTGGATCATATGGAAATTCTATTTTTAATTTTTTAAAAATGTTTATTATTTATTTTGAGAGAGAGTGACAGCATGGGAGGGCAGAGAGAAAGAGGGGGAGAGAATCCCAAGTAGGCTCCACACCATCAGCACAGAGCCCAACATGAAGCTCGAATTCACAAACCATAAGATCATAACCTGAGCTGAATTGAAGAGGCAAGTGCTTAACCAACTGAGCCACCCAGGTGCCCAGCACTTGTTATCTTCTGGGGCTTGATAGTACATAGCCATCCTAATTGGTGTGAGGTGATATATCATTGTGGCCTTGATTGGCATTTCCCTAACCATTAATGATATGGAAGCTCATTTCTTATGATTGTTTTATCTTTATTAAGTATTATGCCCCCCCTTCAATAAAGTGTGTTTAAAAATACATTCACTTTCATTCCTCAAACTTCCTTTCCCAGATTTCCTATTCTTCATAAATTTCATTTATCTAGAGACATCATCTTAATCACTTACTACCCTGAATCATTCTTTGAGCCCTCATGTTCTTTTCTTTGTAATGATTCTTACTTTCACACAATTCCTTCCACTTCTGCCATGACTTCTGTCATCAGGAACCTACTACACGTAGGCAGTACAACATCTTCCCGCACACCATGACTCCTTGCTCTTCATTAGCTCCAATCCATCTTGAGCACTGTTGACAAATTCACATTTATAACATCACATTGGGGGTGCCTGGATGGCTCAGTTAGTTGAGTGCCCAAGTCTTTACACAAGTCATGATCTCACAGTCCATGGGATTGAGCCCTGAGTCTGGCTCCATCCTGGGCATGAGGCCTACTTGGTATTCTTTCTCTCTCCTCTGCCCCTCCCCTGCTTATGCACATGTATCCCCCCTCACTCTCTCAAAATGAATAAATAAAAACCATCACATTTATCTTTATTATACTTTGATCAAGAATAAGTAAGAACTGCCTACTCTCCACTCCAGATGCTCTTGGAATTTGTCTCCTGTGGAATATTTTCCTCTCGTTTGGCAGAAGTATTTTGCTGAGAAAAGTTAATAATAGCAATCATTTCCCAAATTATACAAAAAATTAGGTTGATGATTAAAATTTTTTGTTCAATTTTAGACTTTTCATCTATTTTTGTTTCTTTAGTTTTTCCTACTTGCCACTGTTTGACTGGTGGCAGGTCCGGGCAGATGATAAAATATTGAAAAAAAATAATACATAATTATAATTAATAGAAAATATAAGAAATCATGAACCATATCTATTTGGGAAGCACAGGATTTTCCTCATGGTCATTGTACTGACTTTTTTATTAGTCAGAATATATATGTGTGTGTGTGTGTGTGTGTGTGTGTGTGTGTGTGTGTGTGTGTGGTTTCCTACTCATCAATAAATGGTGTTAGAAAAATTTGACAGCCACATGCAAAAGAATGAAACTGGGCCACTATCTTACACCATATTCAAAAATTAACTCAAAATGGGGGTGGTTGGGTAACTCAGTTGGTTAAGCATCCAACTTCAGCTCAGGTCATGATCTCATGGCTCGTGGGCTCAAGCCCCATGTCAGGTTCTGTGCTGAAAGCTCAGAGCCTGGAACCTGCTTCAGATTCTATGTCTCCCTCTCTCTCTGACCCTCCCCTGATCTCACTCTCTCTCTCTCTCTCTCTCTCTCTCTCTCTCTCTCTCTCAAAAATAAATAAAAAGCATTAAAAAATTTTTTTAATTAACTCAAAATGGATTAAACACTTTAACATAAGACCTGAAACCAGAAAGTTTCTAAAAGAAAACATAGGTTGTATGCTCCTTGACATAAGTCTTGGCAATGATTTTTTTGATTTTGTGCCAAAAGCAAAGGTAACACAAACAAAAATAAACAGGTAGGACTACATCTAACTGAAAATCTTCTGCACAGCAACAGAAACTCATCAATAAAATGAAATGGCTTGGGGGTCCTGGGTAGCTGAGTTTGTTAAGCATCTGAATCTTGATTTTGGCTCAAGTTATGGTGTCATGGTTTGCAGGATCAAGCCCTTAGTCAGGCTCTGAGCTAAGCATGGAGTCTCCTTGGGATTCTCTCCCTCTTTTGGCCACTCCCCCACTAGCTTTCTCTCTCAAAATAAATAAATAAACATTTAAAAAAACAAAAACAAAATGAAAGGACAATGTAATAAATGGAAGAAAATATTTATAAGCCATATATCTGATAAGGGTTTAATATTCAAAAGACATAAAGAACTCATACAACTTGATGGCAAACAAACATACAGTACAATTTGAAAATGGGCAAAGGATATTAATAGATATTTTTCTAAAGAAGATATACAGATGGCCAACAGATACATGAAAAGATGCTCAACTTCACTAATCATCAAGGAAATGCAAATCAAAACCACAATGAGAGACACTCCACACCTATTAGAATTGTCATTATCAGGGGAACCTGGGAGGCTCAGTTGGTTAAGGGTTCAACTCTTGATTTCAGCTCAGGTCATGATCTCACAGTTTGAATTTGAGCCATTCATTGGGCTTTGCGCTGATAGCGTGGAGCCTACTTGGGATTCTCTCCCTGTCTTCCTCTGTCTCTGCCCTTCCACCGCTCGTGCTCTCTCACTCTATCAAAATAAATAAACATTTAAAAAATTATTAATAATTGTTATTGTCAAAGAGATAAGAAATAACAAGTGTTGGGGAAGATGCAGAGGAAAAGGAACCCTCATGGTGAGAACGCAAACTGGTGCAGCCACTGTGGAAAACAGTATGGCATTTCCTCAAAAATTAAACAAAGAACTACCATATGATCCAGCAATTCCACCTTTGTTTATTTATCCAAAGAATATGAATACACTAACTTGAAATAACATATGCATCCCCATGTTCACTGCAACATTATTTACAATAGCCAAGATATGGAAAAAACCCAAGTGTCCATTGATGAATATATGGACAAAAACAATGTGATATAAATAGATAGATAGATAGATAGATAGATAGATAGATAGATATAGATAGATAGATAGATAGGTAGATAGATAGAGTCATCCAACTCTTGATTTCAATCCAGGTCATGATCTCAAGGTCCTGAGATTGAGCCCTGAGTCAGGCTCTGTGCTGAGTATGGAACCTACTTGAGATTCCTTCTCTCTCCCTGTCCCTCTGCCCCACCCCCACTTGTTTACTCACTCAAAAAAAGTAGGGGAGGGGGAGAGAGAGAGAGAGAAAAAGAAAGAGAGGCCCTGGACACTGTTTTGGATGGCTTTACACACATTGTTTGCATGGAGACCTCCACCAGTCCATTGTTTTAAATTTTTCCCCTGAATAAAGATCTTTGTGAGAAGACCCAGGACATTTAGATTGTCCAACTAAAGCCAAAATCTTCGCCCATATCTATCCAGGAAAAAAAAAAAAAAGATTATCCATTTAATGAGATTTTCCTACTTTGTAACAGGGATGAAAGAATGGAGGGTAGAGTAGTGATGCTTTTTCTTTCTTTTCCTTCCTTCCTTCCTTCCTACCTTCCTTCCTTTCATCTGTGAATGGTATAAAGAATGAATAATTTAGGAAAAATATGTGAGCCCAGAAATAAACCCTTATATACACCATCAAGTCATACTTGACAAGGGAGTTAAGAATACTCAATAGAGGAAAGATAATCTCTTCAAAGAGTGATGTTGGGAAAACTGGATAATCATTTGCAGAACAGTGAAGTTGTACCTCTATTTTATACCACTTGAACTATTAACTCGAAATTTATTTGAGTACTTAAACATAATACCTGAAACCATAAGCTCCTACAAGAAAATACAAGGAAAGAAAGCTCCTTGAGATTGCCCTCGGCAATGATTTCTTTTTAATATAACACCAAAAGTATAAGCAACAAGAGCAGCCCATGTTACCTAAAGTTAGCATTGTCACGTTAACTTCAAACAACTTGTATATTAAACAGAAATGAGAAGAAGATGATTCGCTTATATAAATACACAAATTGTAAGAGAATTGTGCAAAGTTACCATCTAGAATTGGTCACAATACCATCTATAATTCACATCTATGCAGTCAAATGCTCTACCACCATAATTCACATCTATCGATCTCTTCTTCCACTATCCATTCCAAATTTCCATGCCCTTCTATCAGAACTTCTTCTTTTTTTTAATTTATTTTACTGTCTTTATTTATTTTAGAGAGAGAGAGACAGCATGAGCAAGGGAGGGTCAGAGAGAGAGGGAGACACAGAATCTGAAGACAGGCTCCAGGCTCTGAGCTCGCTGTCAGCACAGAGCCCAACATTGGGCTTGAACCCATGAACCGTGAGATCATGACCTGAGCCAAAGCCGGACGCTCAACCGACTGAGCCACCCAGGTGCCCCTATCAGAACTTCTCTGGATCATGACAACTTTTAAAGTATGGCCATGGTTTGTGCATCTGGCTTATGTGGAGCTGAAAGACTTTGGAAGTAAGGATACTAAATAACTGAAGGCCAGTTTGGGATGGGTTACATACATGGGCACTGATGTTGCCCAGGGAAAGGCAGCCATTAAAGAGAGAAAAGCACTGAACCCAGCCAAGCAAGACAAATTCTCAGCATGGACTGAAGGTTGAGTGGGAAGGCCATGCTATACCATGAAGGGAACTACAATGTACAATTTAACTGCAGCCAAAATACACATCAGACACTGTTTCTCTCCCCATTATCAGGATGGAACATTAGGGAACAAAACAGCTGCTCAGAGTTTTAGGGATTTACCAAAAAGAACAAATGTGTCCTATAGTGTGGGCTGTGTTGCGCCATTCCCCAGTGAGCTGAGATAAGTGATTCATGGGTATGACTCACCCGTGACATCTGTCATGCTGAGTCTCTAAAGCTGATGTGGACTTGCAGTGAGGCACGCCTGCTCTGTATCGGTCCCTGTGTGTAAGGGTGTGTGTGGAAGGGGGGGGTCATATCAATGTACATTAAGGAGTTTGATACTTTTTAATTTTAAATAGTTGGAAATGAAAAAAAAAACCCTGCCATATGAAGGTGAATACTCAGATTTAGCTTTCCTTTCTATTTTTCTAGAAAAGAGATATGAATAAAATCTGACTCCTGAACCATCCTCTGCACTTTACTGAGGCCTGAGGCAGTGCTTCAAGGAGACATAGGACAGAATTTTCACAACTTAAAGCCAGAATACAATTACTTCATCCACGCTGCCTAGGGCATGTATTTCAGTTCCCCAGGCCTTGGCATTCATGTCATAGAGAGTCCCATAGAAACGCTGGGATCATCTGAGACCACAGGAGATGTCACACTAAAACCATTAATGGCCATGTCAGGTGCTTACATAAAAATCTCTTACACAGAAAAGTAAAGAGAGGCAGTGTTGAGTGCTGATCAAAGTTTCAGAGTCAACTCAGCCACGGATCTGTCTGGAAACCTTACGCTAAGCCTTCTCCTTCCTCAAGTTTCTGTATCATCTTTTATAAAAATAGAGACAATACAACCCAATTTAGAGAGTTGTTATGATAAGTAAATGAACGGAAATGCGCGAAATCCTCTGACACCGGCTTCTTTCCCTTCTTTATTAGTAGGGGCAAAGCCTCTTCTTGTTGCAACAAAATCTCAAAGGCAATGCGTTCGGAACTCCTCCAAAATATATAAACTATGTCCTCATATCGTCCTACTCATCTACATTGTTCCCCAGCCCAGGCTGCGTTCAAGGGTCAGCTCCACACTTATTGGCTGTGTGACTTCCGGCAAAATCAATGGACATAGCCTGTTTCCTTCTCTGTAGGCTGGGGTAGGTAATAAATGCCTCCCCCCCACCTCAGATGGTTGTCAAAGTTTCAATGAAAGAATATACGTAAAGTGCTTAGCACAGTGCCTGGCATGGAGTAGCATATACTCAAAAGCTGTTAGTACTAACCTCGCTATCGTCCTAACCCTACTCATGAGCACAAAAGTAAGCAAAGAGAGGGAGAAACGAAAACAGTTGTGGAGACCTTGCTCTTGTGTTGGCAACAGAAGAGCTGGTCCAAGTTCTTAATCCCACTCTAAGTACCCCTGGTGTCTCTGATTCCCAGCATTTTTATCCTCTGCAGTCCCCGCCTCCCTAGAGAGTATGAATATCACCGTCACATGACAGTGAACGGGTAGGTGTAGGGGAGGAGCTCCCTGAGGCACGTTCTTCTCACCCTTGTGTGTGTGCACACAAACTCTCCAGCGTAGGATCTCAGATCAGAAGGCCCAGAAGCCTTTAAAGATGTAAATTTTGGGGTGCCTGGATGGCTCAGTCCGTTAAGAGTCCAACTGTGGCTCAGGTCATGATCTGGCGGTTCATGAGTCTGAGGCCCGCATGGGGTTGTGTGGACAGCTCAGAGCCGGGAGCTGATTCAGATTCTGTGTCTCCCTCTCTCTCTGCCCCTCCCCGGCTCACACTCTGTCTCTCAAAAAAAAATTTTAGAAAACATATAAAAATAAAAAAACTAAAGATACCAATTTTTTCTAAGTTTGGCCCAACTAATTCTTTTTTTATATATATTTTTTAATATTTACTTATTCTTGAGAGAAAGAGACAGAGCAGGAGCAGGGGAGGGGCAGAGAGAGAGGGAGACACAGAATCCAAAGCAGGCTCCAGGCTCTGAGCTGTCAGCACAGAGCCCAATGCGGGGTTTAAAATCACAAACTGTGAGATCATGACCTGAGCTGCAAGTTGGACACTCAACTGATTGAGCCACCCAGACATCTGTGGCCCAGCCAATTCTAATGAAAATTCAGTCAATTCTAATGAAAATTTCTGGGGGCTGCAGTGATAGTATGAATGCTGCAAAGCTTCCTTCGTGGCAGGGGCAGGGGTGGGAGCATTTCTAGTTATATTTTGTTTCATTTTTGAAATAAAGTAGTACTCATGTACTTGTCTATGTTTGTATGTGCATATTTGTGTGGAGTGGTAGTGAAAGATGAGATCAGAGTCGCTTTGAAAACTTTGTCACAATAAATAGCTCAAGCCTCTGTTACTTGTTCCTAAAATGCCAAAGTTCTGGTTCATCCGTTGTTGTGATGTCTGGACCTAAGTCTTTTCATGAAAAATCCCAGGTATTTCCAACATGCACACACCCCAGCTGAGAGAATCAGTAATAAAGTATCAGTAAGACCGTATTTATCGACTCCCAAACAGTTTGTTTAGATATAGACAGGGCACCTGGGTGGCGCAGTCAGTTAAGCAACGGACTCTTGATTTTAGCTCAGGTCATGATCTCGTGGTTTGTGAGATTGAGCCCTGCCTCAGGCTCCATGCTGGTAGCACAGAGCCTGCGTGGGCTTCTCTCTCTTCCTCGCTCTTTGCCCCTCCTTCCCAAATAAGTAAATAAATAAATATTAAAGAAAGAAGTAGAAATTTAAAGCAACCCAGATGCCTTCCATGCAGGGCAAGGCATTCAATTCACAAAGGACATTCATATTTTCTGCCAATGCCTTCCCTTCCCTTTCTTTCCCTGTTCTGCTTTTCCCTGTTCCTCTCTGTATTTAGCATCCATTTCCTTTCTGCCTCTGTCTCCTTCCTATTAGCCCCCATGGACATGTGGGGGCCTGTCGGTGTCGCATCACAGAAGTCTGCATTTGTCACTGGCTTATTTTAATCCCCTCCCACCACACACCCTTCCAGAACCTCAGGTAGCACCCTCACTGCAATGCTATTCACCTGCCATGTTTCCCACAGTGAGGCAGGGAGGTGGGTCCTCTGAGCCTGCCCATTCTTCTTTGGTGACACATTGTCCTGTCCTGGCTGTTCTATGCCACCTTCAGGCTTCCTTCACCCACTCTTCCTGTCCTTGTTGGGTGTTCCTGTTTCTCCAGGCAGCACTGTGGGAGAGAAAGTGGTTCTCAAACTTCGTCAGAATCCCCTAGACCGCCTGTTAGAACAGATTCCTTCCCCCTGACTTTCTGATTTGTAAACCTGGGTTGGGGTCCAACTTTTTGCTTTTCTAACAATTCCTCAGTTGCTGTTGGTTCAGGGACCACACTCTTGGAAGTGCTGGTGAAAAGAACAAACGTAAGGACCACTGGACTTCCATAATGGATTTAGCCACTGAGGCTGAGTCACCCAGGGAACTTACTTCTTCTCTTAGAGGCTCAGTATCCTCAGTTATAAAAATATGATAATAATCTCACAGAACTATTTTAAGGAGCAAACAAGGTATTGTCTTTCTGGCTTTCTCCATGGGAAGCAAAATTTATTAAATAGGATCTGAAACCCTGAGCTCCCCTCACTCGCCATTACTAGCATGACAAGTGGCATTGGCTGCCAGCACCCAGGCCATCGCGGGGATTAGGGACACGGGTAACCATTTAAACGCACCAAGTCTCAGGATTAGCTCACCTTCCCCTAACACTCAGGCCCCCTGCCAATCTGTAGTCCAAACAGAGAAGGAAAGAAAGTCACTTTTATCTTCCTGGTCCTCATTCTCCCTCCCTCCCTCACCACGCTCAATCTGGAATCCTGTAGCTAATTCCAAGGGGCACATTTTGTCCTTAGAAGGAATGTACAGGGCTTGCATTCCTGTGCTCAGAAGTGGTCTAATGGGTAGGAGGTGGGAGCGGGAGGGTGGGGGTGGGGTTCTATTTAAAGCCTCCCCACTGACTCACTGAGGCATCCTGGGGAAATGGCTTCACTTCTGGGCCTTAGGTTTTCATTAGACGGAGGAGCGATATCCCCTCCTGAGCAGGATGCTTCTGAGGGCAGAGAAGTTAGTGTTTGAGGAGCACGTGGAGGTGGGGAGTTGTGTGGTCATATCAAACGAGGAATTTCAGAGAGGCACAGTATCCCTCCACCTTCTCAAAAGCATTACAAAACGCTCATGTCCTTCCAGCCAGGCAGGTCAAGACTATCCTGCGCCATCTGAAGGTGTGCAGTTTAGAAATATTCAGGATAATGAGAATTTGGTCAGTGCTCCTGCTGAGTCAGCATCCACCCTCTTCTCTGAGGTTTGGGGCAAGCAAAAGCAGGGAGCAGAGAGAACCCTGGCCCAGGACCCTGAATGTAGGATGTCTGGGCCCAGCTTCATCTGTCACACTTTTGGGACCTGGGGCCTGAGCCTGCACCACTCCGAGTTTCAAACTCTGGTGATCTGACACCCCTTCCACCTCTCTGACACCCCAAGATTCTCTAACTCTGAGCCCTGATGTTTTCCCTATGTGGCTGCGAATTCAAGGAACTCAGTGGAGAAGAGCTCTTGGCTTTGACTAAGACACAACACAAGGCCTGCACTCAGTGTTTGCCTTCCCCTGAGAGGTGGCAGGTACCTCCCATTCATTCACGTTTTTTTGAGTCCTTCCTTGCCTTGGGCTAGAGACGGAGCCAGAGTTGGGAATAGGGAAAAGACAAGGTCCCTCCTTCAAAGGACTCACTCACCTCTGGCACGATCAACAGGTTCTGGAGAAAGGATGGGCAGCACAAGAGCACAGTTAACGCCTCCAAGGGTTTGGAAAGGCTTTCTAAGAACAAAACTATGGCTAATAAACCATAGGAAGAGCAAAAAGGTGGTAAAAGACTACTGACTCCTGAGAGGTACCAAGCTGGTTTCTTTATGTACATGAATTTATGTATCTTTTCATCCATCTTAGGAAGTTGAATTTTGTTGTTGCTGTTGTACAATTTAAAGTTAAGCAAAGGTAGGTGAACAAACTTCCACATGTTCCAAGAGCTAGGGTGCCTTGGACTCTACAATGCTCCCTCCCAAAAGCCTTGACACTTGATCTAGCCTTAAACAATCACTAAGATTCAACCAGAAGAGAATAACCATGCTTCCGTGGGCAGAGGGAGTTAAAGGAACAAAATAATGGATATCAGACTGGGTCAGAGGCCCAACTTAAGGGCAGGTGCAGGCAGGGTAAGGAGTTGAGGTGGGAAGTGGGGGGGGGGGGCAACCCCAAGTGTCCCATATGCAGCTCCGGGCAGTGACGAGTCATGGAAATGAGGAACTATGTGATGCGATTTTGCCCTTTCCAGCTACGGCTTTCACAGCACTGTGAAGGGTGATGGGTTGGGAAAAGTCAGATTTCCAGGCACTGATGAAATGCTATGGAGGATGAGGACCAGGAAGGAGATGATGGCAGGAAGCTAGCAGAGAGATGAGAAAGGATGGAACCAAGCTCCTGCCCCCCTTCCACCCCCCACAGCATTTCAGTAACTAATGGAGATGCATGGGCTGTGTACTTGGAAGTCTTAGAGTTGTCAGGAGGCCTGCCTGAGGTCCTGGCCAAGATCCTCGGGACCACATAAAAGGTATGCATTTAAACTAGATCAAGCCCCAGAGGTGTGCAAATTCCTAGAAGGATGTTTCAGAAATAGACCTGGTCCTCGAAGCTTCAAGGTCCATGGGGATTCTGATCTCCTTTGGGAAGAACAGAGGGAAAGTGGATTGGAATTTCTCTGGACTCTGCCAAATAGACATCCTCTAAATGAAAGGAAGGGTCTGTTCCTGTCCAAGGAGGGCCTCTGACGATGCACTGCCAAGAAAAAGATCAGGATTCTTGGACACCAGCTGCACTTGCCTGACCCAGGAAGAGAACCAGGCACCCCAGACACTCGTCCTTTTAAACTGTATGATCTGAGGCATGGGCTCCAGAGAGTACGGCCACAGCAGCCCTCAAACAAGACAGGACTTAAGTCCACTGGCCAGCCCAGTGGAGCCAGAGGGGAGCAGCAAGGGTGACAGCCAACTGCACGGTGACAGAGCATGGCAGCAGAGAAGTGATCTCACTGAGCCATCACATCAGAGATAAACACAGGCCACGCTGAAGCCTCAAGGGGTGCAGACAGAGGCCAAGAGGATGTGGAAAAAGCAAGACGCATACACCCACTTCTGAGTAGCTGTACTGACCGTAAAAGGGATCAAAAAATGGAAATGATGACATTTCCTATTCATTTGGAAAATCAAGGCCTGGTTTCATCTTCACGTCCATCAAAAATTCACTTGTCTCCTTCAACTCTACCCAATCTGTCTTTTCTTCCCATGACCCGCAGGGCAGCACAGACCATGCACAGCTTGCTAAGGGCTGGAGGCTGGAGGCCCTGAATGAGCTCCAGTCCCGTCTCTGACCTGGTACCTCTTGCTTTGCCCTTGACCCGGAAGATAAGGAAACCAGGAGCTGTTGGGGCTGGAACTGTGGACTGCCCTCTACAATCCCTTCCAGTTAAAACAATCTCTCCCTTGTTTCTTTCTCTCAGCCCCCACCCCTCTCTCCATTTATTTTCATCTTTCCCCCCCTTTTCTCTGTTTTCTCTTGCTTATAAAATCCAGCTTGTGTGAGTAACATTCATATGGTTATGAATACAGTTGGTTCTTTGTTATCTGTGATAATGAGAGGCGGGTCATGTGGATAACCCCAAACTGCAAACACTATTCATATACATGACTGAGGAACATTCCAGTCTGACTAACAGTCTAATATTTGGTTTGGGCTGCACTCGCTGAGTAGCCATTAGTTTATTAGCAAGAAGGGCATAGAAAGGTTAACCCTGGAAGCCTTGGGAAGGACTAGACCCAAGGCAAGAATGCGAAGACTGACCAAGTCTCCTCCACTGATCAATGGCCTGTGTGTCCATTAGACTTTGTTGGTTGTTGGCTGGCATGATTAAGACTGCCATGGCCTGAGTGTGTAGCATGGCTGGGGACAAGATGTGGGCTGATGGAGGAGAATATAATCATTTGCCAGAAGTTTTAAGAGACTGTGAGCCTCCAGACCAAGTAAGGTCAGCAACTCAGTTCCAGATTGGCTCAGGCTGTAGGAGGGCCAAGCCTTCCTCGCCACGTTCTGCTGTCTTTATGATTGACTCCCTGTGGGTGGTACTGCACTAAGGAAGTCCTCCTTGGTATGTACAACACGAGACTGGACCCTATAGGAAATGTAAATTAGCTCTACTCCAACATGCGGAGATGAGCACCAATAACTTATTTTTATTCTCTTTTCTAAGGTGACAGAAGACAGGTGATGAATAGATAAATAGATAGATAAAAGATAGACAGATGCATGGATAGATAGATATAGATAAATGGTAGATAGATGTTCCCTATATAGTTTTATATCTTACATTTTCTTTATGTTGCAAACATGTTTTTATCATTTAGTTTTTCTAATGTCTCTAGAACATTTAATTTTATGCATGCAGTCATTTATTAAGCATTTCTATATTATTGAGATATTGTTTCCAATTCTTTGCTTATTTTATATAATATGGCAATGAAAATCCTCCTGCATGAATATTTCCTTGAATTGTTGAGTTTTCCTTAGCAAAGATTTCTTTTACAATGAATTTCCAGGGCACCTGGGTGGCTCAGTTGGCTCTAGCATAGAACTGTTGATTTTAACTCAGGTCATGGTCTCACACTT
Source organism: Suricata suricatta (assembly GCF_006229205.1). Classification (NCBI taxonomy): domain Eukaryota; kingdom Metazoa; phylum Chordata; class Mammalia; order Carnivora; family Herpestidae; genus Suricata; species Suricata suricatta. The sequence goes on from NC_043702.1 coordinate 165,404,941, forward strand.
CATGAGATCAAGTCTTGGGATTCTCTCTCCCTCTCTCTCTGCCCCTCCTCAGCTTGTGCACTCTCTTTCCTCTCCCCACATTTAAAAATAAATGAGCATTTTTAAAAATGAATTTCTGAGCCACTTCGGTAGCTCAGTCTGTTAAGCATCTGACTTTAGCTCAGGTTATGATCTCACAGTTCCTGAGTTCCAGCCCCACGTTGGGCTCTGTGCTGACAGCTCAGAGCCTGGAGCCTGCTTCTGATTCTGCATATCTCTCTCTCTCTCTCTCTCTCTCTCTCTCTCTCTCTCTCTCTCTCTCTCTCTCTGTATTAAAAACAAATAAACATTAAAAATAAATAAATAAATAATGACTTTCAGGAAAAAAAACTTCAGGGTAAAGGGGTACAAGATTTTTAAGGGTCTTGAATCAATTACCCAAAAGTTTTCTAGCTCTTTTTCAAGGCTCCTCAGAGACAGTGGGCTGCTTCAGGATGAAACTGAACATGTTCCCCAGCTCCAGGCTGCCAGAAACTCACTGATGGGGATGAGGTTTATGAACTCCTAACCTTTCATGAGCAGCATCTGGCCACAGAAGATGCTGCTGAGGGTCCGGGTGAAGAATGGAAGGGTTATGTGGTCCGAATTACTGGCAGAAATGACAAGCAAGGTTTCCCCATGAAGCAGGGGGGTCTCCACCCCATGGCTGAGTCCACCTGCTGTTGAGTAAGGGACGTTCCTGCCCCAGGGCAAGGAGCTGGAGAAAGGAAATGCACGTCTGTTACAGGTGGCACCATAGATGCCAGTCTGAGGGCTCTCAACTTGGCCATTGTGAAAAAAGTGGGGAGAAGGATATTCCTGGAGTCACTGGTATTACTCATCTCGTTGTCCAGGCCCCAAAACGCGGCGTAGTCCACAAACCTTTCAGTCTCGCTAAAGAAGATTCTGCCAGTGGAAGGTGGTGAGAAAGCCCCTTAACAAGGGAGGCAAGAAACCTAGTTTGGACCAAAGTGCCCCAGATTCAGCATCTTGTCACCGCCATGTCCTGCAACACAAACGTGGTTGGATTGCTCTGAAGGAAAGCATACTAAGGGAAATAAGGAAGAGGCTGCAGAATATGCTAGAAAACTAAGGGGCCAAAACAACAACAACAACAGCAACACAAAAACTCCCAGGAACAGACTGCCAAGAGATGGAGGCTGTCCCCTCGGAAGGCGACCTCCTCTGAGTCTGAGTCCGGTCCAGAAGAGATATTCTCAGAGTGAGAGTAACAAATAAATAAGCTCAACCATTAGAAAAGAGAGAAGAGTCTTCCAGGTAAGTGGCAACAATTCTACTGGCAATGTAAGTAGCAGACAATGGCCAACATTAAAAGTTAGGTTTTATAGGGCGTCTGTGCCACTCAGTCAGTTGAGTGTCTGACTTCAGCTCAGGTCATGATCTCACAGCTTGTGAGTTGAGCCCCGCATCATGCCCTGTGCTGACAGCTCAGAGTCTGGAACCTGCTTGGGGTTCTCTCTCTCTCCCTCTCTCTCTCTCTCTGTCCCTCCCCTGCTTGAGCTCTGTGTCTCTTTCTCTCTCAAAATAAATAAATAAAGATTAAAAAGTTATGTTTTATAAAGATTAAAACTTTATAGAGATAAAATTGTGATAACCCAATGTTTTCGTTAAGATTTCTTCGAATTTTTTTTTGCAAACAGTTTTCATGTGCTTATAGGACTCAATTTCTCAATTTACAAATCTGGTCATTCTTCTACTAGAGATTCTTATTTGTGTGAGCTATCCTTATGAATTTTATATGAGCTATATATTAATACATACATACACATATTTGTATAATAATTCTTTGCTATCTGTGTTGCAAATGTTTTTCTCCATTTGTTTTTGATCTTTTAATTTTATTGATGATTTTAATATTTTAAAATTTAAATATAATTGCCCTCAAATCTTTGCTTTTACTTTGTAATTTCCTCCATGCTTTTATATTTCTAATTCTTTCTCCACTTTAAAGAATAGAAGATATGTATTCATATTTCCCAGCTGTTTTTCATTTTCTTTTTTTTAACTTTATAATTCACGTGGTGCATATTTTACACATAGTATGAGGGGAGGAATTTACTGGAAATCACTGTCCGAAGTATTTACTGACGAATGCATTCATTTGCGATGTTTCCGTGTCACATATGACATTCCCATACACGCAGTCAACACCTTGATGCGTCACCCAGACCCCCCTTACTCCCCCAGCTGCAGGAAGAGAGCCCTCAACTGCTGAGCCTTCCTGGAAATTGCTCCAGCAGAACAAACCTGCCCTGCCCTGGATCCTGTCTCCTTCCAGGGGCAGCCTCCACCAGTGATGGGTTGATATGGGACTACAAAGGTCCCTTCCCCTCAACTAAGGAGAATTCTGACCACTCAGTCCCACAGCTTTCTACGTGGCTGACGCCTTGGTTGGGACTGAATCACAGCTCAATTTCTCCCTTCCATGCTGAACCTAAGAGCACTCCCTAACCAATGTCTTGGTGACCTTGTGTCTCAGAGTCCCAGGAATGCAGCCTGTGACATACACATATTCGGGCCTACAATCTGTAACCCACAACTCCGAAAGTTCTGGAAACCAAATATCTTAGCATGAGTTTGGTGTCTACATTCATTTGGGAGAAAAATATGACCCATACCAGGAGGAGGCCATTTATAGTTTTGCTGTATCCTGCTTAGTTTCATTAGAGAAATATCAGTGTATTTGGTTATGGGGCACTGGCCAGACTCCAGTGGAGGTATTAAATATTATTTAGGATACAACGAAGTTACCTTTCTAAAATATGAATTTTCAATTCCAAAACACATCTAGACCCAAGAGTTTCAGTTAAGGCATCGTGGACCGATACTGACTGTAATTTGAAACTTGCCTTGATACAGGTGTGGTTTTCATTACAACATCATCATTAAGCATTCTGAAATCTAATAAAGTCTGCCCTCAGCCCTGCTATTCTTTTAGAAGATAATTTGTGTTATTCCCACCCACTTAACTCTTTGAAAGTAACATCAGAATCATTTACCAAATTACCCTCCAAAACTGAGATTTTTCACTGAAATAATATTAAGCATAAAAATTAATCTGAGAATTAATATCTTTCAAGTATTTAACTACCCCATTTAAGAACATGAGAAATCTGTCTCTTTAAGTGAACTTTTATATCTTTAGCTGGATTTAGCTGGATTTTGAAATTTCTTCACCTGAACTCCACACATATTTTGTTCAGGTTATTGCAATGACTTAGCATTTGGTTATTATTCTGAAAGAAACTAAAACCTTTTTCTTGATGAACTCTCCTAATTGGTTATTATTTGTCTACAGAAAAAATAGTTTCTTCATAGCCTTACTTCCTATAGTCTTCCTGAATAGACTGAATATTTGTGTCCCCTTTCTAACAAATTCATACAGTAAACCTGCCCCCCACAATGTGATGGTATTTGGAAGTGGCTTTGGGAGGTGATTAGGTCTCCAAAGCAGAGCCTTCATGATTAGGGGGACTAGAGCCCTTATGAAAGAAATCCAGAGAGTTCTCTTGCCTTTTTTTTTTTTTTTTTACCATGTGAGGTCATTGGGAGAAGACAGCTATTTATGAACAAAAAAGTGGGCTCTGAACCCCGAATCTGCCGGCACCTTGACTGTGGACTTCCCAGCCTCCAGAACATGGAGAAATAAATGAATATTGTTAAAGTCTTAGTTTATGGTATTTTCTTACAACAGCCTGAAGGGATGCAAACATTTCTTTTCTGGGGTGCCTGGTGGCTCAGTCAGTTGAGCATCAGACTCTTGATCTTGACTCTGGTCATAATCTTATAGTTCGGTACGTGGGTTTGAGCCCCACATCGGGCTCACCATGGTCAGTGTGAAGCACACTTTGGATCCTATCCCCCCTTCTGTCCCCCGCAGCTTGTGCTCCCACTCTCTGTCTCTCGAAACAAATAAATTCCTTTTTAATTTAAAAAATTTAAAAATTTTTCTTTTTTGAAATGACATTAATTCTAAGAAATTTTTCATTGAATTTCCTTGAATTTTGTCTATACTTACTTGTGTCCTTTGCAAATTATAATAATTTAGTTCTCTCACCTAATATTCATGCACCCTTTTTTCCCATTTCCTACCACATTGTGCTGGACATGATGTTCATAACAATGTGAAATAATGATGGCAGGAATTCTGGTCAGTTCTCCAATTTAATTGGAGTTGTCCTTAGTGTTTCACCATTAAACATCATGCTGGCTGATATTTCATGACATTTATTCTTAACCATCCACAGAAATATTATTTTTAGTTTTCCAAGAGTTTCCTTTTCTTTCTGTAAGAAATCAGTTATGCAATATATTGTATCAAATATTTTTATGTATGCTGAAATTAGTTTGTCTCTCTTGAAATAGTGCTATAAAATATTGCTATATTAAAAATAATATATTAATGTATTTATAATATATTAATATAAAATATTGCCATGAAACATATTAAAGCATTCTTGAATTTCAAGATAGACTATTTCATTATAGTGGGTGAGTTCACCAATTCTTTACAGAAATAATGGATTTTCACATACATTTTTATAATTGAGGTCAGTCTGTTGGTTCTGGTTGGTTCCAAGACAGCAGAAATGTCCCTTGGAGAACAATCTAAAAATGAAGAATGCACAACTCAGAAGCAATGACAGAAAAGAAAGATTTGAGGGGCGCCTGGGTGGCTTAGTCGGTTAAGCATCCGACTCTTGGTTTCAGCTCAGGTCATGATCTCATGGTTCGTGGGTTCAAGCCCCGCATCAGGTTCAAGCTTGTGATGATATGTCACAAGCGCTGACAGTGGGGAACCTGCTTGGGATTCTGTTTCCCTCTCTCTCTCTGCTCCTCCCCTGCTTGCTCTCTCTGTTTCTCAAAATACATAAATAAACTTCAAAAAATATTTTTAAAAAAGAAAGATTTGGGTTTCTAATAATTTTAACTCTCTAATAGAAAAAAATGCCCCCTAACCAAAAGACAAATGGAACTTTGCTATAAATAACAAACTGGAAGACCAGTTCTGTATTTTACAAAGTGCACAAGCAATCAGTGACAAAAAAAGAAAAGAAATCCGATAGTGGAGACAATAGTTACAAACAGGTGGTTTACAGGCGTTGAAGTACTATAAGTGAACAATATAATTTGAAACAGTCACAAAACTCTTTGATAATTAAAGAAATATGATTCATAACTAAAATAGATGTTATTTTAAGTCTGTTAATATCGCAAAATTCCAAACATTTGATGATGACATTCAGTCCTGGCAAAGGTATGGGAAATTAGACACTTGTACTCTAATTGTTTCTAGAGAAGGGTTTGGAGTAAGTATCGAATTAAAAATCCATGTATATTAGATTCAGAATTCCGCTGCTAAGAATTTACCATATGGATATATTCACAAAATATATATAGACAGTGCAAAAGCAAACCAAAACAACCAATATATTTACCAATCAATCGGCCTTTTAAGACATATTCTTTTGACAGAAAAGTGTGTGTTGCCCTTAACAGACTTCTGTGTACTGGTAGGGAAAATTTCCAATCTAAATTATTAAATGAAGGAAAGCAAAATGAAGAAGAAAGTATATTTCGTTTGCTTGTGTAGATATAGTGAAGATGGGTAGATAAAGATAGATACAAGTATGTGCATCTTTTTTTCTTGTTCGTACCAAAATGTTACTAAGGACTTGGATAAGATGGACAAGATGGTGAAAAGGGAAAAGAACAAGGAATTTTTTTGACCATGTACTCTCTATACTGTTTGACTTTTCCATGTTACTTCTTGTTCCTTGTCTTTTCTTTTTCTTTTCTTCCTTTTTTCTTTTTTCTCTTTTTTAATTATTTGAGAAAGAGTGTGTGTGAAAGCTGGGGAAAGGGCAGAGGGAGAGAGAGAGAAAGATGACCTGAAGCAGATTCCTCACTCAGTGTGGAGCCCAACATGAGACTCAACCCACAACCATGAGATCGTGACCTGAGCTGGAATCAAGAGTTGGACACTTAACTGACTGAGCCACCCAGGTGCTCTTAAATACTTTGCTATATTACACTGATCATTAGAATTTGAAACCATATTCCTGGGCTCCCATCCCTACAGATTCTGATCCAATGGGTAGGAGGAGGGCTCAGGAATCTGAAATTTTTACAAATATTCCCAATAAATTAAATGTAGGTAGCTGCAAAACACACTGAAAATCTCAGTTCTGTAGCAATGCTTTTTGGTTTGACCTCATTCAGATATTGGTACAAGGTTAACCTAGCATAATAAATGATGAGCATAGCACTGAGTGGTGTACAGAAGTGTTCAATCTATATATTGTACACATGAAATTAACATAACACTGTATGTTAACTACACTGGAATCAAAATTTAAAACTTCATAAAAATAAATATAAATGCATGATATGCATTGCTGTTCATGATTTTCTATTATCTGAAAAGTTATAGAGCATCAGAATTATCAGTGCCTAGACAATTTAGGAAAAAACTGCCAATAAGAAAAAAATCTTTATGGAAATAGCCTTTGATAGCTTACTTATTTCCTTCCAAAGCTTATTTTTCTATATAGTCTTCTATTTATTTCTTAAACACATCAAGTCAACTATATTTTCAGTCTAAATTATTCAGATTTTCACACTTATTGTAAATCTCTCATAATTTTCTTCCCTGCCATATCTGTTTTATAACCCCTTTCCTATTTCTCAGTTTTATTTTTGAGTGTGCTCCCACTTTCCCTTGATTATTTTTGATCACTTTTATAAGTATTTTTAAAGAAGCTGCCCCTTGAACTTTTTAATCAACACCAATTATTCTGTTTCTATTCTTTAATATCTACTTTTGTCCTTATTATTTATTTCCCCTATTTTGTTTAAATTTGTCTTATTGCTTTTAAAACATAAAACTGTCATTCCCCCTCCTTCTTATTTAATCATGAAAGTATATGAAGTACTGATATTGACTATAGGTATAATATTCATTTCATATCATAATTTTCTTTTTTTTTTAATGTAGGCTTCACACCCAGTGCAGAGCCCAACATGGGGCTTGAACTCATGACGCTGAGATTAAGAACTGAGCTAAGATCAAGAATCAGACCCATAACCAACTGAGCCATATCATTATTTTCTAAATAACTTTCTCAGTATTTGTTAATGTTCTGTAGTGATAATTTTATGTTCTCTTTAGCTCAGAAATTAAGAAATTTTAAGGAAATTATCATGTGGTTAAATGTATTTGTTTGTTTTAGTTATTTAAATTTGATGAAAAGCCAAAGTTGTCAGAAAATGTAATTATGCCGTTATTTGTCTTTTGAAATCTGTTGAGGTTTTGTCTCCTTAAAAATCCTGTATTTGTTTTGTAAATATTCTACATGATCTAAAGGTATTTTGTACCTTCAATAGATATATATTAACTCATTCTTATTAAATAATATTTATTATTTAATCCTGCTAAATTATATTATCTATCTTTGTCCTTGATTTTTTTTAATGTTTTTTATTTATTTTTGAAAGACAGAGAGAGACAGTGCGAGCAAGGGAGGGTCAGAGAGAGAGGGAAACACAGAATCTGAAGCAGGCTCCATGCTCTGAGCTAGCTGTCAGTGCAGAGCCCAACGTGGGGCACAAACCCACAAACTGTGAGATCATGACCTGAGCCAAAGCCAGATGCTTAACCAACTGATCCACCCAGGTGCCCCTGTCCTTGATTTTTGGTGCCTTCCTTAATCTTTCAAAATATAAGAGAAATGCAGTAAATTTTCCTACAACAATTTTACTTCTATTCACTTCTGTGTCTTTTTATTTCAGATGTATTTTTGGGTATTGTTTTTCAATTTTACAGTCTTTAACTTATTAAAATATATGCTTGGCCTATTTTAGTTGCTTTGTTTTAATCATGAAGTCATTTAGCAAATGTTTATTTAATGCTCACTCTGTTCTGTAACAGTTAACAGAGTCGAGTTCTGGCCAGTAAGATAAAGCACAGTTATCCTAGAGTGTCTGATTCTCCACTTTTCTTTTTTCCCTTCCTGGATAGAATCAACTGGCTGGAGCCACAGCAGTTACTTTGTGAGCAGGAGGTCAGGACAAAGACTTGGAAATATATCTCCCAAAATTATCTACTTACTAAAACAACACCAATAACTAGCTACCTCTAGCTAGAATTATTTTTGTAAGAGAAAAATAAATCCCTATTATTGAATATACTCTTAGTTGGCTATCATGTGCTTGCCGCTGAATATATTACGAATTAATATGACTTTATATCTACTTCAAATGTTTCAAAAACATATTTGAAGCTATAATATTTTAATTATAAAACTAAGCACCCTGCAATAATTCTCTATGTAATAAAAGAAATCAGAATACTTTTCATTATCTTCATTCTCTAATCTTTAAAGTATAATTTGTGAAATCAAAATTTTATGTTGGTTGAATTTTTACATTAAATATTTTTCCTTTTTTACTTTTGCATTTAATTTTGTAATCAGAACTGTAACAGTTATTTAGAATTAACATGTTTTGCTCAGTGCTCAATCAGTTGACCATACAGCTCTCTAATGGCTGAGTTTGTCCATTGATGGGTCATCTCCTGAGCTGCTGTCCTATGTCTTCAGGCACATTTTCCTAGTGTCTACAGGGTGCTATTTTTCTTTAAAATCCTCCCATGATTAAAAATGCCCTTCTTTTGCCTTTAAGAATGAAAGTGTTAGACAATCACCTTTTGTATAACTGTAACCTGGGTTAACATTGTTCATCAAAATGCTACATTTTTTTAAACTTTCTTATGATGTTCTTATAAAATATTATAAAGAACAGTTAAGGGCAGCACAATTTTTTTCTTTGTTAAGCTACATTTTTTTCATTCTTAAAAAAAAAAGAGTGTCAAAAATGTGTCATCCTATCAGTAATTTATCCTGGAAGATGTAAGCTCCTTGGATCACAACTCAGGTGATTGTGGTGGTGATGATGGTGATGGTGGTGGTGAGGATGGTGGTGTTTTTAGCTCAGGAAGGTGTTCTTCTATGTATTTTTCCTTATTCCTTCTTTTCTTTTGGTCTCTTTCTTCTGAATGTTGCTTGTCTAAAATTGGTTTTTCTGTTCTCTATGTCAAATTCCTCTCTCTAATTTTTTAAAATCTTTTTTCCCCAACATTTACAACAGATATAGTTGGTTTTCTATCACGGACTTGATCTTCTGCATTTTTTATTCTACTTATTGCTTTCAAGGCATACTGGAACTCTTCCAGTGCATTGTTAGCTTCCCAGAATTCTCTCCCTGCCTCGGTCAGAGACTTTGATATGTCTGCTGGCACTCCAGGGCCACTTTTATCTCCTCTCACAGCTCTTGGTTCACAAGCTCATGCTTTCCCCTGTTTACTGAGAACACAAAGAGAACATCGACTAGTTGATTTTTCTTTTTTTTTTTTTTACATATGCTTTTTTTCGTATGGTATTGTCCTTGGAAGATACAGATTTATGAACTACCAGACTATTGTTATTGGCCTCATGTTATCTTTCTGTTTGTTCATCCTTGACGAATAGAAGTTGAGGATTTATTTTACCACTTGAGTATTTCTTAATGGGTTATTCTTTCCAGATCTTAGCAAATAATTGACTGATAACCTTCTTTTCTGATTGTTGTAACTTCATCTCTGAATGATCATAGCTGCTTCGATGGAAAAGTGGAATAAGGTGAATCAAGTACAGGTTTCTGGCTGCCATCCTCCCAGAAGCTCTGTCTCTTTCTAGAACAGGAAATCCCATGGTTCGTGGACTGCAAATGACAGACCAAAGAACAAATTCTTTCACTTAAAAGTGATTTAAGGGCTCAGTCGGTTAAGCGTCTGACTTTGGCCCAGGTCATGATCTCACAGTTCGTGAGTTGGAGCCCCGCATCCAGCTCTGTGCTTTCTGCTTGGAGCCTGGAGCCTGCTTTGGATTCTGTGTCTCCTTCTGTCTCTGCCCCTCCCCCACCCACTCTCTGTCTTTCTTCCTCTCAAAAATAAATAAACATTTTAAAAAATTTAATAAAAAAGGATGATTTAAAAGGTAAAGTAGTTAGTAAGTTCAACTGCTGATACACTGTGTCTGATCTACAAAAGGGAAGCGGTACAGGAGAGTGGTCTGCGTAGGTTTGGGGGTCCTTGGGTTTCTGCCTCTTATACTTCCTCACAGTGTGACCCAGGAGACCCACACCTGTGAATCTCAGTTCTCTTGTGTGTAAAATGATGCTAATAATACCCACCTCAGGGGGCTATTGGGAAAATTAGAGCATTAAATGTTGCATACATCATATTATTAACGCATGTTAGGCATAAATACATTAGGCAGAAACTAATATATGACAAATATTCAATAAAGTATAGCAACTATAAATATTTTGATAGTTGCACATAATTTTGTAAGACCTGATATTTTCCGTTTTTATTTATTTTTAAGTAAATCTTCTATACTTATTTGTTACAAGTACTTTGTAATCAAATCCCTAAATGAATACAATGGCACTTTTTAGAAACAATTTAATTAGCTTGATTCACACAAAAATGCATGATCACAGGCCCAATGCCAGCCACGAATCAATTTGAGCAAGTTAACAAGACCCCGGAACCATTTCAAAAACTGTTAAATGTATTCATTAAGAACACAGTTCAATTTTAACTCAATTTTGCATACTGATAAGTAGCTTAAGAGTTTCATGATAAAGTCTTTTCAGTTAGGCATCTAACTTTGGCCCAGATCATGATCTCATGGTTCGTGGGTTCAAGCCCTGTGTCGGTCTCTGCACAGACAGCTCAGAGCCTGGAGCCTGCTTCAGATTCTGTGTCTCCTTCTCTCTCTGCCCCTCCCCCGCTCATGCTCTGTCTTCCTTTCTCTCTCAAAAACAAACAAACATTAAAAATTTTTAATTAACAAAGCATGATTTAAAAGGTAAGGTAGTTAGTAAGTTCTATTGCTGGCACACTATATCCAATAAGGAAAGAAGCCTAAAACATTATCCAGAATTTTATTTCACTTTTATCAAGTGAAAATGCCTTCAACTGTGGACATTTTTGCCAGCTAAAGTTCACAGAAAGAATGTTTTAATTTAGTTACAAGTATCAAAATGGATTGTCATCCAGGAGGAAGGGAAAATGGGAAACCAGAGACCTGGGGTTTCAGAAGAAGTTCGAGAAGGAGTATTTCCTTCTCTCTGGCCATCCCTCCGCATAAACTCCATCTAAGATATGAACAAAGTTTGAATATGCGTCTTCAGATAAAAAAATTAGAAACACTTTTAATAACTGCCTGCTTTATATATAATTCAATTGATTTCTTTAAAACTTTGTGGGAAATATTTATACGGAAAATCCTCTTCCATGAACTTCCGTACTCTGAATTACCACTGGGCAAGCCTGGAGGGGATGGAACGCCTTGGACCCTCACGCCAGGGGTGAGCAGTCTCGGAGATGAAGGTGTTCCTAGCACCACAGGTGTTATTCTGAACTCAGGGAGCTGCAGGATCAAAGTCCCTGTACATCTTTCTGCTCAAGGGAGCCACCTGCTGTGTCGCTTTTGCATTGTCCATGTCCACCCTAAGTAAAAACAAGATATTTGGGGGAGAAATTGCATTTTTTAATGATGCAAACATTTTTATGGCTCTCTTCATTCTCAGAATATAGAAGTATTGGTGACTTTAAGAAGAGGGATCTTTTTACCTGAAGTTCTTCCTACCTGAAATTCTCAGAGTAGTTGACTAGCTATGTAAAATGTCAGAAGGCACCACAATTAAAAATCTAGCCAAGATAAAGAAAGAAAATGTCTTCCCAACGGCAGTGTAAGCTAATGACTGGGAGAAGGGGGAGATGAAGGGCGTCTAACGTGTGCCACATCCTCCTATTCCAGAATTTGCTGTACCTGTAAGGACTGGCTCTGTAACATTTTTCCTGATCCTTCAAAGACAGCGTGGGATGTTTGAGGACCACCCTCCAGGCGGTCTAAGACCCCAGACTGGAGGATGTCAAATCAGCCACCCCAAACTACAAGACTTCACACAAACCCATTTATTCCTCTGAACCTCATGTAAGCATCTTAAATGAGAAGCCCAGGGCAATAATTAAATCAGAAGCCCAGAACCATGTGTTTAAATACAGGTGGCCAGAACACAAGTATATGAAAAGATAAAATTGGGGTGACCCCAGAGCACTTCTGAGGAACGCTAGAGTTCTATGGGGGTTCTGTTTGCAAACTAAGAGACCAAATGATTTCTTAGACGTTCTCTAGCACCAACTAGAGAATGACACTCTTGTGTCATTCTAAAGGTGAGAAAAGGAATATCGTAAGAAAGAAGAAATAGCTCTGTTCTAATTCAGGGTCAAACTGAAAGAAGGTAGTTAGTATTTTTGGATTTTTGCCAGGGCTCCAGCCTCCTCTCTGAAGAACTGCCCATGCAGACCCTGAGCCCCTTCCTGGGAAAAAAGATGAAACACAACAGAAGACTCACTAACGTAAATGGTCTTCCACTTGAACTCTGTAGGATCAGCTTATTTTTCTATGGGACATTTCTGATACCAGAGAGAAAAATTGCTCAGTATGAAACCTTTGTCCTCATAACAGGTTTGTCCTGTTTGTTGTTTCATGAACTAGCATAAATCGAAGAGAGCAATGCACTCATACCACATCGCACTGGCTAGGATACAGGAAGAATACAGGGGGAGCAGGGCATGTGGCTTCATTCCTGCTTTACGAAGTCAACAGATCTTAAGAGCGCTGTCATTCCCGAGGCTGGAGTGTCCATCGCCACTCCTCACACTCCCCTAGATGTGGCTTCTTAGCCTTTCCTTGTCATCACACATTGAGTCCTGGGAAATGCAGGGAATTGTGCAGAAGTTCATGGCTTATGATCATCAAGGGGTTTGGGGCGTTTTTATGGAAGCCTTCACTTTCATCTCTCAGATTCTCTCCACTTGCTTTATTTAGTCTTAACATCCAGCTGTTTCCATATTTATACTTCACGTGGCCAATTTCCCTAAATATTCAGGGATACTGCCAACGCTCAGTGAACCCCTCTTTGATAATAGTAGATATATTTCTAGATTATCTACTGTTGCATAACAAATCACTTCAAAACTTAATGGATTAAATATTAAATTTATATTATCCCCCAGAGTTTCTGTGGATCAGGAATTTTGGGAGTTGGGTGATTTTTGGCTTGAGGGTTCTCATAAGGCTGCCATCAAGATGTTGGTCCGAGGTACAGTCACCTAAGCCTCATCTGAGACTACAGAACCTGCTTACAAAATGAGTCAGCCACCTGGCTGCTGGCAAGAGGCCTAAATTCCTAATTGCTGTTGACAGGAGGTCTTAATTCGTCACTACATGAAGCTTTCAATGGAACTGCTTGAGTGTCCTCACAACATGGTGGCTGGTTTCCCCTGGCATGAGTGATCCACGTGACAGAGATTTTAAAAAGGAGGCCATAATTCCTTTTATGATTTAGTCTCTGAAGTCACACACCATCATTTCTAGAAAACTCTATTTATTAGAAATGAGTTGCTAATGTCCAAAGGGTGGGGATGGGGTGGAATGTTCCTCTAAGGGAGGAATATGGAGGAATATGTGAATATATTTTAAAACTTCCAGCCTCTCTTTAGGAGAGCCCAGGATAAAAAATGGAAGCTTGGAAAGCAAATTACTACAAGGGTAGCAATTCAAGTGACAAAAGAATTCTCTGTGGGATCCTGTTAGTTGGCAGTGACAGACTACACAAAAATGTTTGTTTACACATCATTAATTACTTGATAATGAGATTGGGAACCAAACGATCTTTAATTGAAATGTTAAAAGTAGAAGAAATTACAGATATCTTTGTAATGATCTTGTAAACTAATGGAAAAATTATTTAATTCATAGAGCTTTATAGGAACTCCCCCAAAGTCTCCAAGAAATACACCTTAGAATTTTTCTTCTATGACACAGGAAAGTCAAAGGTGTTAATGATATGACGCTAATGAAGGTGTTAGTGTTTCCATCATAGCTGGTAGTGAAGAAGATGAAAAAAATTCAAGTGAACATGTAGATGACTGCAGTAATCTCTTCTTTGAAATTTTTTTTAATGTTTATTTCTTTTTTGAGACAGAGAGAAAGAGACAGAATGTGAGTGGATAGAGGCAGAGACAGAAGGAGAGACACAGAATCTGAAGCAGGTTACAGGCTCTGAGCTGTCAGCACAGAGCCCAATGCGGGGCCCAAACCCACAAACTGTGAGATCATGATCTGAGCTGAAGTCAGATGTTTAACAGACTGAGCCACCCAGGCGCCCTGGTAATCTTTTCTGTGAAATTATGTTTATGATTTTGCCAAATTCTACAATTACTCCTGAGAGAAAAGAAGTAGCAAAGATTCTACGATTTTCATTGTGTGTATCGGAGGTAGAAGAGGGAGATCAAAAATTAATATGAGCATAAAAGACCATAAGTTAATTCTTGCCAAAAGTCAATAAATAAAATACAGTCAGACTAGATCATTCCGGCACAGAGGCAAGCAATCAAATTATTTCTGTTAATCTGGGGCGTTTTTTATTTTTCATTTTCAAATAGTCTGTTTCATCAACACACAACTACAGCACCTTCTCTCCCTCTCGTCATCAAAAATAAAAATAATAACAATAATAAAAAGCTTTTCTGGCAAAGCCAAAAAGTTACACTTACAAAACATAACCATTTTTAAGTTCCACTGATAGAGAAAAGAGACTTGTGTACAAACTTCCCAAAGAAATACCGCTCTTCCTTAGCGAGCGACTGGGTGTGATGGATTAAATAATAAGCAAGAAAAGGTAATGAGTCTCGGCTGACATTCTTCACGCTCTCTGGCATTTATCTCTTCATGAGGACCATTCATCTACCCCCTCTCCGAGCTGTCTAGCTTCAAACTCTGGATTTGGTCCATGACACTTCTACCGTAGACTCCTATTTGCCTCCTATTCAAATTCTCAAAGTGTGGGCGGGTCTTGCTTCGGACATGTTTCCGGTTTACTTACCACCTACTAGCTTAGAAGGCTGCGGAGTCTAGAGTTATGTCATGTAGAGGGTTCTATGAATGGAAGAGCCTCTTTTCTTTTATTAAAGTCTATTTAATTTTGAGAAACAGAGAGAGACAGAGTGTGAGCAGGGGAGGGGCAGAGAGAGAGGGAGACACAGAATCAGAAGCAGGCTCCAGGCTCCGAGCTGTCAGCCCAGAGCCCCATGTGGTGCTCGAACTCATGAACCATGATATCATGACCTGAGCCAGAGTCCACCGCTCAACTGACTGAGCCACCAGGCGCCCCTGGAAGAGCCTCTGTTAAAAAGTCGGTCTCTGCAGCCTTGCACTCCCGGCTGAGCCCCACGAACTAGATGGTTCATAATGTGCGCTCTGGCACCACTGCGGACCCACAGAATCAGAATCAGGGCTTTTCAGGAGGATCCCACTGTGACTCCGATGTGTATTTAGGTTTGGGAAGCAGTGCTCTGTACAACTCAAACCATTTCAAACTCAAAGCCATTTCCAGTCTAGATAAATGAGAAAGCTTTACAGGAGGCGAGGCCATCCGCTGGTTCCCAGCATTGGGTCATGCTGACTGGACTCAGACGGCAAGGAAAAAATTACTGGGTGCAAATGCTCACCTCCTGGTGGGTCACCCCCCAAGGTGGTGGGGGCCGGGGAGACCGGCCAGACCATCAGGCAGGACAGGCCAGTGTTGCAGCTCAGGGCTCCCAGCAAGGTCTTCCCAACAAAATCTTTCGGACACACTAATCTTGGCTGGAGGGAAATGCATCGGCTGTAGCATACACTCAGTGTATGGAGAAAGAGACCCAGGGCGTCTGGGTGGCTCAGTCAGTTAAGCATCTGACTTTGGCTCAGATCATGATCTCACGGTTCTTGAGTTCAAGCCCCACGTCAGGATTTGTGCTGACAGCTCAGAGCCGGGAGCCTGCTTCTGATTCTGTGTCTCCCTCTCTCTCTGCCCCTGCCCTGCTCATGTTCTGTCTCTTTCTCTCAAAAATAAATAAAAAACATTAAAAATCTTAAAATGAAATGGGAAAAAGCGGCCCCATTCAGACATACTTAGCTCTGTTACCTTTCCTGGATTCCCCCAAGTTCCTATTTCTCCGCTGATTTGTGCACAAACGGGATGACAACTTATCAATGTATGTGCAAAGGGCCAGTGCTTCTCTCCTGAAAAGGAGAAAAGGCATAGATACTGTCATCCCCAAACCAAAAAGCCCCACTTGGAAGTGAATCCAAGGCAATTGCACACACATATCTGAGAATTGCAGATACTCATTAACACTGAAATAGTTGAAAATTCACCCTAATTACAAGCTTACAACAAAAGCATCATGCATATTTCAACCCTTTCTCAGTAGACCTCCAGGCCTTTCCTTTCATATTCAATATTCCATGGCACTGACAAGGCCTGCAAAGATATCATTACCCTTTTGGTTTTACAGATAAGGAAGAAGGCCCTGAGCTGCTGTAAGCCTTCCATTGTTACAGCTCTCAAGGGACAGAAACATACTTACCTCCGGGCTCTGTGATTCCAACAATGTCTTTTCCCCTCTACACGCTGGTTGAGAGATTGCTGAAGACCCACAGGTGCTACTCCTGTGAGCTAACCACTCCTCCCCCTGGTGGAATTGCATAGAGATTTGGAAACAGCAGATTTGAAATTGCATAGAGATTTGGAAACTGCAGTAAACAAAGCCCCCCAAGTCTCTACTCAGAGGCAGCTTCCATTCTGAAGTAAATTACAAGTAATCAACCTTGAACCAGTAGGAATTTAGCCACTGCTCTTTCCCAAATCAATGAGAAATGAAAGACTCAATGTCAGGCTTCCTATTTAGGCTGTACTTTCCTCTGGTCTTTGGAGCTGAGTTTAACTATTCTATTGTCATTTTTTTATTCAGGTTTGCAAGTGTAGCTCCGGGGATTGTATTTCCTCAAAGGTAATGAATAGAACCCGCCCAAACTGTAGTTTTAGTTTGCTTGAGATTCTCTCCCCACCCTTCCTGCAGAGTATATAGGAAAAACTGGTGCTGGGGTTCTCCACCCTTCCAAGGGCTGTCTCCAAAACACAGTGGCCAAAGGGAATTAGGCAAAGTTTATGGAATAAGACCCAGTTAAATTCTACAAACTGGTATTGTGTTCTCAACTACCCCAGGCACAGTGCCGGGCCCTGGGGATACCAGACTGAGTACGGACATAAGCATAAAATGGCATCGTGGGAGTTGGGTGGTAGGAATAAATTAAAGCACATGGGTACTAGTGGGGAAAGCTGTGGAAGGTGATCAGTAAAAGTTACATTGGAAGACAAGGTAAATGGTTAAGATCTGAAAAGTGTGTAAGGTGTACCAGGCCAAGATGGGCAGGGTACTCTACAATCTATACCAGGACTGACAACTCTAAGCCCAACACCATCCCCATCACCGGGCCTGGCACAGACCCCATTAAATAACCATAGCCTTCCTTCCTTCTCAGCCAGGACACCGTGGTCTCAAATCTCTAGTCTAGTGTTTCAGAGAACACTCCCAGCCCATCCGAATGGTGTACAAGGTCTTTGCCATCAACCATGATCCAGATTATCGTCTTCAGGTGTCTCTGATTTCAGCAAACCAATCATAAAGATTTAGTTCACTAATATTTCAAGACAGCTTAAAGAGACCCAAGTTTGGGGGAACACTTCTCTACTTTTAATGGTTCCTTCCAAGTGGAGAGAACCTCACTCCTATAAAACTTCTGGTCTCTCTCTCTGTCAGTTTTATTTATTCTGTCCCAGGAAAGGAGAACCAAATTATGTGATTATTAAATTTGTGAAGAATAAACTAGACATGCCTACCTCATCTCCTCTCATTGTTCCTTTTGGAAGGAAGAGTTCTCTGATTTTTTTGTGTGTGCAAATTTTTGTGAAGGCCTTCCCCGTCTAGGTGGAGTGCCCATCAATGGGGTTATAGTTACACTACATAGTTACACGAAACCATACCTTCCAGGAAAACGAGACAGGGAAATAGAGTTACATCTCAAAAGGTTATAGTAATATAGAAATGACAGAAAAGTCACCAGGAGGATAGAAAGACAGAGCTCCTTTCTGCATTCTAGAGCCTGTTACAGGGTGATGTCGAAAAGACCACCAACGCCAAATAGAATCGAGGCAAGATTTTATTTACGGCCGGGCCAAACCTGATCTCCCTGGTGTTAAGGAGAAGAGAATGGCCCCAAACAAAGGGGGTAGTGAGATTATATGGATAGAATATGTCATTATTTAGTGAACCAATTAAAATCCACAGCATTTCATGGTAGCCAATTACATTGTAATACACAGATGTTAGTTTTGATGGGAACCTATCATCTTAAAGTTCTTTGTCCTTTTAAAATGACCAATCATAGCTAGACACCTAAGATGTTGAGGTGTCTAGGGGCTAGGTGACTTTTACCTCACCTTGGACTTTGCCTCGGCCAGGTCTTAGTAAAGGGGTGGGGTTGCTTAACAGAATCTTGAAAAACTAGTTAAACTTTAGGTCACAGTGTTCGTTATCGAGTTACATTCCATAAGTTGGCCTATAACAGAGCCATGTACGCTCATGCCAAAAATCATCATAAAACTGTCAGCTCCAGAAAACCACTGTCGTTCTGGGGGTAAGTCTGAAAGGTCTGTGCATTTTAGGGAAGGACTAGTCCATCACGCAATCCAGAGCATTCACGTTTGGCAGAAGGAACAGATACAGCATACCTTGAAGGTCAGTTACTGCCTGAGGCTGAGTCTAGCCATCTTGGCTGGTGACATTTGGCTAATGTTTTCTACTGTGGGAATGCCGTAATAGGCACAAAATTTCCACCAGCTGCATACATTAGGATAGAAATGTGTAGATTTGGGGAGGTGAGGGTTGTTTTGCTTTTTGTTTCTTTAATTTGAGAGAAAGAGAGCATGAGCAGGAAAGAGGGAGAGAGGGAGAAAGAGCTTAGGGCAGAGCAGGACACAAGGCTCAATCCCAGACCTTGGGATCTTGCCCTGAGGTGAAATCAAGAGTCAGACACTCAACTGAGTCAGCCTGCCAGGTGCCCCCAAAATGTGTAGATTGCTTTCATAATGGCCCCCCAATAAATCATGTTTCCTGTGTCCCTGCTTCTTTCATGATTTTTGTCACTCTGCCCATCAAGAGATGGAGTCCTTTCCTTACGATTTGAATTCGACCTAGTGACTTGGTTTGATCAACAGAACCCTGTAGAAATGATTCATGTGATATTTGTGGATGAGTCTTATGAGGACTTGCACCTTGTTTTTACCCTCTTGGAATTCCCATTGCTAGCCCAAGATAGACTACTGCATGTTGAGAACCATCCAGAAAGAGAGTGGACATGATAACCAGTATCAACGCTCCGGATGAGTAACCCATCTTAAACCCTTCAGATCCAGTTAAGCTCCTAGGTGATTACAACCACATGGGTGGCCCCTAAGTAACCACTCAGCTGAGCTCAATGACCCAAAGAATGAGGAATAATTAGTCTCTGTTTTAGGCCATTATAGTTTGAGACATTTTGTGACACTGCAAAGGCTAACTGGTATAAGGAGTGTGTTTCCTAGGGTGCCTGACTGGCTCAGTGGGTTGAGTATCTGACTCTTGATGTTGGTTTGGGTCATGATCCCAGAGTTGTGGGATCAAGCCCCATGTTGGGCTCTGCACTGGGCTTGAAATTCTCTCTCTCTTCTCTCTCCACTTCTCAAAAAAAGTGAGGAGGGGGAATGTGTTTCTCTGTAGTTACAAAGGCTATCTTCAAAATCTCTCTATCAAACATAGAAGTTCAATATATTGGTCTTTAACCCATAAGAAATGCCACAGACTTCCTATTTTATCAGGCAATGCCTTTTCCTCCCCTCACAACCCTGGGCTCCTTTCTTGGAGACCTACTTAATTTTGCATCAAGAATTTTTAGGAGAAGCTACAGTTGACTAAGCTCATTTCCCTTTTTCATTGTCCTCTTAATTAAAGGCATAGCCCCTCTCTGAGATTCATATTCCACCACCTAAAATCTCTTCTGTTTTTCCCATATGTCCAAAGTAATTGAACTGCAGTGGGAGAGGACATACATTTCTTGCAAGAGGAAATGCATTTTTTTAGACAAATTCTTATCTTACCAAAGGCACACGCCACTTTGGCTATTCCCAGCTAGTCACGGGGGCTAAATATTCTTAATTAGAGATAGGCCAGCCTTAGAGGGATTTGACTCAGGTCCCAATTTGCAAGTGGAACATGTGTGTTTGGATGCAGATTTGGATTTAGATCGGACTGAAACTTTCCTTTGCACATTAACTTAAAGCTCTTTTTCTTAAACTCAGCCAAAATTTGGCTCTCCCTCTTATGCTGGTAGCACACACAGAAAAAAAAAAAAAAAAAAAAAAAAAAAAAAAAAAAAAAAAAAAAAAAAAAAAAAAAAAAAAAGACGAACTTTTCAAGTGTAGACAAAGGGTTTGAATGATATTTCCCAGCTGAAAGAAAATTGAAAATTCATATTTGGAATTACTCTACCTTCCTAGAGCCTTAATAGAACCAAACCCATGCTGTTTTGCTTTGTGCTGGCCAAAGGTCCAACTATATTTTTATGGATCCATTGGATTATTTTGGAAGTCTTACAAACTGATGTCAACTGACTGTTTGTTGTATGTATTTGCCCATCTAAACCTTAAAACCATCAGAAGGGTCGAGGTATTAAATCTATTTTATAAATCAGATATATAAGGAGAGAGAGGCTAAGAAATTAACCATGTCATGCTGAAACACAATGTTTGGTCTTAGTCCCTTAGAGAGAAAACAAGGACAAAGTTCTTCTATGACAAATACTTACATATTAACTATGCTATTCTGAAATAAACTATGAACAATTAGCCCTACCTTACAGAAATCACAACGGAGACATGAATACTAGAATCTTATAGTTTAGAGATCATCTGGTTCAATTCCTTTGTATCACATATAATGAGATGGAAGCTCGGAGGGAAAAAGTGTGACTAGCTCACGGTCACACCAAGATTACTGGGAAACCTGGTTTAGAAGCACTTGGGGGCTTGCACATTAAGGCACGTGATGCATAGCAGTGAAGAGGATTGTCTCTTGGAAAAGGTTGGCTTGATCCCCTGCAAAGTCTGCAGTGAGAATGGCATTTATCTTGCTGAATATATCTTCATCCATGGCATGGCCCCCCATGTACAGGTGTGAGATTTATATTTATTTTTTAGCATCAGATAGGGGATCAAGTTCTAAGGGATGGGATCAAATGAACCAAACTCCCAGACTGAAATAACATAAACCAGAGTGTGGAGTGATTTACACCAAGGAATGCCATTATCCTTCCTCTGCCAAACACACTATTCAATAGTTAAAATATCAAAATATCTTTCTGAAAGACATAGCCATGCTCAAAAACAAGACAAACATATCTGTGAGTGAAAAGTAAAAGAGAATATCGAGAAACAAGTGGAAGGAGACACCACCTACAGATCTCTAAGACCAGAAACAGGAAGAGGCAGTTGGGAATTCATTGCTTCCAGTGTAACACAGAGCTGCTCAACCTCAGCACCATTGACGCTGAGGCCAGATAATTCTTGGGGTGACGGGGTCTGTGCATTGTGGGATGTAAAACTGCATCTCTGCTCTTCACCCCCAGGAATAGTCTCTCTCTCTACCTCCCACTGGTCCTACTACATGAGCAAAAACATCCCTCTTTGCCAAAATTTCTCCCACCTGAGAGCCACTGAGGTCATGTAAATACATATCACAAATGGTGGGGCTCTCGAGTCAGACTTACTTTGTAACAACCAAGTAGGATATCCTCATTTATGAATAGAAACAACCAAACACTATCACTGTCTGCCCAGCCAGCTGTTGTCACACACACCTAGGGACAGGAAGAGCAGAGACAGTCACCTCACCAGAGGCCTGGCCAAGTCTTCTGCTGACAGAAAGCACTAGGTCAGTGATTTTCTGATATCCTGGTGAGCCCCTTATGCCTCTGGCTTTTATGAGGGCCCTTATATCACCTTCATCTCCCATGGATTAACATCAGTAACCTTGACTGCAAACCCCAAATCCAAGGCTCTCTGCACTATAGCATACTGCCTGAAGCCCACTCAGATGATGAATTTTAGGCACAAACTATACTGTATTCATTATTGCATCATCAGCTCATATGAGAATCTAGCACAAACTTGGTGTTGAATAAAACATTTGTTCAATGAACACATAGACAAAGGGATGCATGGCCTAGTGTGAAGTGAGCACCTGTTATGTATGAGGTTCTGAGCGAGGTTTGTTGGTTCATGAGCACTGGCATCCTACAGACCTGAATTTAGATCCTGATAGGCTTCTCACTGGCTGTGGGACCTTGGGACTGTTACTTACCTTCTTTGAGTTTCCATCTCATTTGTAGTAAATAGGAATAACAAGGACCCTGAGCACATTACCTTACACACAGTAGGTTTTTCATCTTATTTTTCATATCCACTTGAACATATTAGGACCATTTGATTCTGACATCCTGTAAATGGAATCCTTTCATTAGCATGTCTATTTTAGATATCAAATGAGATCAGTGATTGGCCCAAGGGCCCAGTGCTATCAGTGAAAAGAGCAGGATTCACACTGACGGTTCTGACTGGCTACATCTAGGGATTTGCACCATCCTACCTCAGTTAAACTCCTATAGTCATTTTCAAGGGAGCTAGAGATTGCCCTTGACTGCTAATCATTTGAGTTAGGGCACTTTTTGCTGTCTTTCTGAAAAACTTCCCTGTAGTTATCTCATGTCTGGAAAAATGCAGAGAAATCGTTTCCTCCTGGAACAAACATGATGCCTCCAAGCTCTACAGACAAACTGACACCATCACCTGAGGCCCCCTGCCTCCTAGAGCCAGGATTGGGAGGTGTGGTTTTATTAATTAGAGTCAGTGAGATTTTATTTCTTATTTGTGCAAATTTTTATTTTGATTTTTGTATTAGGGTTTCTCTATTTTTTTTTAATAAAATTTAGAGTTAGTTTGGAATTTTGGATTCATGGAACTCAATCATTTGGATTGACTGAACAAGTCTAGGGTTGACTCTATCTAGCTCCCAGATCCAAGATGTCAGCTCCATCAGGATGTTAGGGAGCTGTGTGGTTTTCATGTAGCAGTAAATTCCAGGACCACCAATGTGGATTTGAATGGCTAGGAAGAGTCAGGATTGAGTGGTTGTTGGGATCTTGATTCTTGGCATTCCTGTTCTAAAACCCTAAAGGAGAAAATGTCATTTCACCAAAAAAAAAAGTAACTTAATAATGTTTACATCAAACACAACTCATCCATGATTCCTGGCAGGCTTTTTCATTGGCAAGAGAGCCCAAAGATACGGAACTCCTTGGAGTGATGAATCTGCATTTCAGACTCTGCAATAATAAACACCTACAGAGAAACTCATGCCCACGAAGGAGCCCAGGATGCTGGCCTCAGCATTTCTTTCTTTCTTTTTTTAATGTTTATTTTTGAGAAACAGAGAGAAGGGGAAGGGGCAGAGAGAGAGGGAGACACTGAATCTGAAGCACGTTCCAGGCTCCAAACTGTCAGCACAGAGCCCATCACGGGGCCTGAAACTATGAACCATGAGATCATGACCTGAGCTGAAGTCTGACATTTAACTGAATGAGCCACCCAGGCATTCCCTCAGCATTTCTAATCCAAAGTAAGCTTATAATCCAAAGGCTTTCTTGCTTCTCTTTCCTAGGAAAAAGTCCCTTATGAATGTCCCCAGTACAATTCTCCATTGTGCTTCTTTTCTAAGACTTGCTGCCCTTCTCACCCTCCCCCAAGGATCAGAAGTGATGAAGCCAAAGCCTGTCTTCTCAAACCTAGACCCTCTCCAGACTCTAACCTGCTAGACCCTGTGCGTGCTACTGGGCCCAGCACTGCTGCAAAGATACAAGAGCCAGTTGGCATGTAAGGCCTCACAAACATGGTTTTTCTGGGGCCCTGCTGCCATGCATCATAATACGCAAGGCAGATGAACGTCACAAAGTGGTGATTTGGGTTTTTCTGAATGACTTTGCACTCTGCACACACTCATGGGTGGCTCCCACAAGGAGAATAACTGGAGAATATGTTTACAAGCCAATATACTATAGTAGTCACCATTCTTGACTTCTCTGGAAGAATGTTTTACCTCTGCTGAGCACATAGGTGATGAGCTTTACCCTTCAAGACCCTTGGTCTTTTGTCACTACCACTGCCTTTAACTGGGTTGGAATGGCCAAGTTCATGAAGGAGGAGATGAGAGGAGCTATGCAAATAGCTTTAGGCCTTAAAGAGTAAAGTTCGACCTCCTTTCTCATAGCTGTGCTTTTTAGCAAAAGAAAACTTAAGTCTAACACATTTTGGATGGAAGCTACAATAGACTGAAGGGTGTCCCTTTAAAATCCATATGTTGAAGCCTTGACCTCCAATGTGATGGTATTTAAAGACAATTAGGGTTAGGGACACCTCGGTGGCTTAATCAGTTAAGTGTTCGACTTCGGCTCAGGTCATGATCTCATGGTTCATGGGTTTGAGCCCTATGTTGGGCTCTGTGCTGACAGCTCAGAGTCTGGAGCCCGCTTTGGATTCAATGTCTCCTTCTCTTTCTGCCCCTCCCTCTTTATCTCTCTCTCTCTCTCAAAAATAAATAAACATTAAAAACATTTTAAACATTTAAAGACAATTAGTGTTAGATGAGGTCGTGAGAGCAGGGCCCCCTGAATGGATCTGTGCTCCTAGAAGAAGAGGAAGAGACACCAGGGCTCTCTCTCTCTCCCTGCTACATGAGGGCACAGTGAGAAAGCGGCTGTCTACAAGCTAAGAAGTGAGGCCTCACCAGAAACCTAGCATGCCAGCATGGACTGGTAGCCTGCAGTACTGTGTGAGAAACAGATTTCTCCTACTTAAGCCACCGGGCTCTGGTATAGTTGCAGCACTCCAAGCAGACTGAGATGGAGGCAGAGGGACATCATCGCTGAAGTCAATGTCGCCTTGATTTCTTAATCATAAAATTGCTCTGGAAAATCAGGGGGTTGGCGGGAGATAAAAAGAAAGGCTGAGCACACTGAATTCTCTGGGGCCAACTGGTAGGCTCTGGTGGGCCCTGAGCCCAGTGAACACGGTCTGTGCGAAGAGCTGCTCAGGGCTGGGCAGGTGGGGGTCAGGCATTGGGGGTCTGGGAAAACTGATCAAGAAGGTGGCACCTCAATTCCTTGTGAGTCTCTGGACAAAACAGATCTTTTAAGTGTACAAAAATAAAAGCGGTGGGGTGCCTAGGTGGCTTGGTTAATTAAGCATCTAACTCTTGATTTCAGCTCAAGTCATGATCTCATGGTTCAAAAATAACGTTAAAAAATATTTATTTACTTATTTTGAGAATGAAAGAGAGAGAGTAGGGGAGTGGCAGAGAGAGAGGGAGGGAGGGAGAATCCCAAGCAAGCCCTGAGCTATCAGCACAGAGCCCTATGCAGGGCTCAAACTCAATGACCTCGAGATCATGACCTGAGCAGAAGTTGGATGCTTAACCAAGTGAGCCACCCAGATGCCCCAAATAAGCATTTTTAAATAAACTTTTTAATGTTTTATTTATTTTTGAGAGAGAGAGAGAGAGAGAGAGAGAGAGAGAGAGAGAGAGAGAGAACGAGTGGGGGAGGGGCAGAGAGAGAGGGAGGCGCAGAATCCAAAGCAGGCTCCAGGCTCAGAGCTGTCAGCATAGAGCCCGATGGTGGGCTTGAACCCATGAACCATGAGATCATGACCTGAGCCGAAGTCAGATGCCTCACCAACTGAGCCACGCAGGGGCCCCAACATTTTTTTTTTAAAAAGCAAACAAACGTAAAGAAGCTGACATGTTAAAAACCCAGCTCTCTCATCTTCCACAGGAAGAACTTTGTTTCCAGGGACTTCTTTCTCTACAGTGGAGGGTTTGTTATCTGCAGCAGGAGAAGTTGTTTTGTTTTATCAATAGGAATTCAGGAGTCTCTTTTGTTGCAAGAAATAGAAAGATATGGAGTCCACCACTGGTAGCGGGGTTTACTGTAAGGCACAAAGACCATGAGGAAAAGAAATAAACTTAGTGAAATGGAGAATAGACCCCTCCTCCTTTGACAGTCGGTTGTTCTCCTCATTTGGAGGATTCCACCCTTCCAGCTGCTTCTCCTCTCCGGGCCTCCATTCACCATCCATCTCATGCTTTCCCCTGTCACCTGGCACCTCCTGGCGCCCCCTCAATAAATATGTCAGAGTGAATGAGTGAATGAGTGAATGAGTGAATGAGTGAATTAATTGCTCATCCTTTCTATTCCTTCGCATGTGGCTTTATTCACAGCTTCAGTTCTAGAGTCTATTTTGCCATCGTTCCTCTGTGAGGTGCGTGTGTGCATGAATTTAGATTCTTCGATTCTTTCTGTCTCCTACTTTCATCTAATTTTCCACATGAAATTCCAGAGACCCAGAGAGAGAAAACAATTAACCCAGCAAATCACCATGATCACTGCTTCAGTAGAGATTTTTCATACCAGCACCCAAGTCTGGTCATCTGGTCAGGTTTTGGTTGGTTCATCAGTTGGTTGGCTGGCTTTGTTTGGTTTTGTTTCCAGATGGTGGAGGAAGAAACAATATCCTCGGGTTCAGAACATATCTACCCCTTTGTGGACTGGTCCCCACCACGGTTTCAATATTTGGCAACTAAAAATGCAGATGCAATATATGGGAAATACAGATACTGCAAATCACTTATTGTTTATCTGAAACACAAATTTAACCAGCTCTTCTATATTTTTGTCTACTTTCTATCCAAGCAGTTTGATTGGGGCAGCTTCACAAAGATAAGCTTGCCAAGTGCCATGAGTGGTGTGCCCAGCCCCCAGCCTTTAATGGAAATCTGTCTAAAATACATACGTGTTCACTGTTTGAACAGACAAAAGGCATGAAGCACAATTAACCATTTCTTGATGGTACAGGGTCACCATTGTGTCAGTTTCCGTTCCGTGTTCGAGGTTTATTGTTGCATGTAGCAGCTATTCCCTGCCCTGGGACTTCCATTTGGGGGCTGTTTCCCCTAGACATGAGCTAGCTATCTCCTGGCTGTCAGCTGTCACATCTTGCTTCTGGTAGTATGTCTGCTTCTTTTGCTTTCAAATTTATGGGCACTTTTTTGGTAACTATTACACACTAAAAACAAGAGTACACAGAGACGCGAGTGAGGGCATTAAAAATTTTACGAGATTCTGTATTAATATCACACTTCACAGTTTCAAACCTTGTGAGCTCTAATACTTGGATTTTATGGCATTGGCTGTTCAGAAATATACTTGTTACATTTAGAGAAGGAACTGCTGAGCAGGGTTCCAGATTTTCTGCTAGACGTGACACACACCTTAGCAATGAGTTTCAGATCCATGACATTGAGATGGTAAAATTCCTAATAGAAGAGGCTATTACCCTATTTTTAAATGTATTAGAGCATTATGTAAGCCTTAATTCCCCAGCCTGTTCCTGAGTGGGGAAAGATGACCTGGGTTAAAGATACCAATTAAATGCATAATTTTTTTTTTAATTTCTGAGCTTCTATCATTGTAATTGCTGATACCTCCAAACTGTACCTCACCAAGCTCCCCACAGGCTGCTCCTCCTGATGTACATAATCTCCCACTCGATCTGGTAACACCATCACAGCTGCCCAAGCTGGAAACCTGAAGGTCCTGCCAGACTTCCCTTCTCCCTTAAAATGAGTAAGTCCTGAAGCTAGCCAATTTTGCCCTCTAATTACATTAATCTTTTCATTCTTTCCATCCTTACTCACCTGTCCCTGTCTCTTTTCAAATCTGCTCGGACTATGGAAATAGCCTTCTATTTCTTTCCCTCTCTTAATCTCCTGTGCTCTGCCCCCACAAATCAGCTATGCACCCCATCACTGAGATGGTCTCATGACAATACAACTCACGCAGGTCTTTGCTCTTCCTATACTTCCCCACTGGCTCTGGGGGCGAGATCCTTCCAAATTTGTGAGTCTCACAACCCCCCACCCCCGCTAGTCTTCTGACCTTGAACTTTACACTCTCTGAAAACACTTTGTAACTGTCTCCCATGCAGCACTATTTCACACCCCAGTAGCTTTGCTAATACTGTGTTCTCTGCCAGAAACACTCTTAGCAACTCTCCCGCCTGGCCAGCTCCTACTAATGCCTTTCAAAACTCATTCCATCATTCTCAGCTTCAGCCTCTCCTGACCTAAACCTCAAGCTTGGTTACATGCTTCTCCCCTGTGTCCCCACGACATCCACCATATCTCCTTCTTCTCACACTGCACAACGTCAATATTACTCATATGAACTTATCTTGAATTAGACTATCAGCCTCTCGAAGTTAAGGGTATCACTCGTTCACTGTCTTAAGTGCTTAAAACAGCACCTTTTACACAAGAGATGATGAAGTTTGGAGGATCTGGCCATGGAGCTTGGAATATCTAACATGTTCTTGAGAAGCCCTTGCGTTCCTCTCCTCTCCTCTCCATATGGATCTCGGCTGTGCCCCTGCTGATTTATGATAGGTCACGGCAATTCCAGCCTCCCCTCACGGTGGTACTTTTCTATAAGGTCCCCAACCACAGAGGCTCTGTATTTCTGTTTCTTAGAGTCCTCACTATATAATAAAATTTATTTTCTTATCACCCCAGCTCCCTACTGTCCAATATTAGAAAGTATTCCCTAGGAGTAACTTGAAGAACAATGTGAATGGCATCCTCTGGGGTGGACAGGAAACCCTTCTCACCGCAGATCAATGCTTGTTTCTTGTGGGTGCCCATCCTGCCCAACTTGAACAGAACTGACATGATAGAGCTGAGAGCTCAGTTTTACCATCTTAATTTATGCCAACACTCATGCACTCATACATTCTGTATGAAGTTTGAACCTCACACTTCCGGGTCCCTCAATACCAGCACCCTTAAAATGCCAACTATGGCTTTTGCCTTAGAGCTACACTAATTTTCATGCAAATAAGATTTATGTAGGCTTGTCTCTCAGGAAGCCATTCTTGTCTCCAGGAGATTGCTCCCCCCTCCACATCTTCTGAACGCTCACATTTTTACTTAGAAATGGACTTTTCTTGAATAAATCAAGAGCCCCTTCACGGAGGATCAGAACCTCTCCTGAACTGTGAGGCTTCTAAGGGATTATCCCCAGCTCTGCTTACAGAGTGTATCAATATTCTCAATCAATGATCGTTGGGTTATAGGATGCTGGAGTCCAGCTCCAGCAGGTCCAGGTCTCCTTGAAGGATGGATGTGTTGGCGAAAGAGTGAGAGAGCCTCAAGTTTCTTTCTGATCACCAGGCAGGCATCTCTGCACTGACCTGGAAGTCAGCTTTATTTATGGAAAAAAAATGTATGGGGCCAGCACAGAAGTGGCATTTGCCTTAGACAATGATTTCTGATGACAAATTTCTTTGATATGTAAAAATTTCCCAGAACATATATTGCTAGAAGACTCATGCATAATCCTTATCAATAGTGATTGATGTAGGTGATTCAGATGCTTATCATATGGGGAAGGAAGTTATCTGTAGCATTTAAATACAAGACAATGTCTTTAGCACAGCAAAGGCAAAAGTTAGTTCTTTTTGAGCAGGGGTCAATAGCCTGTTTTCTTGTAAGGAAGTAAAACAGGTTTCTCAGGAAATGTAATATTTGCTCCCATAATTGCAAAAGAAGAAATTTCTATAATAAATTCCTTCACAAGGTGAAATCTGCATGTTTTAGGGTAAGGGGACGAGTCACTACCAGTACCAGTCAACAAGATGCCTTGGGGGTCAGTGCTCAAGCAAAAATAATTGAGTGGGGGTGGATATTGGTCACCATCTGATGGCGGGAGGCATTACCAACTTGCATTACCTTACCTTGCCTTTCTCAACTTTGTGAGTTCAGAAAATGGCTTCCAACATAGGATGACTTTAGAGCTTGGCATAAAATCTGGGTTTTCCTCATTCATGGACCTTCAGATTCGTGTCTGAAGATCTTATATTCCGCAGTGAAGTGTGTTGCACAAGCAAGAGCCCTGATTACTCTGGAAAGCAGAGTTTGGAAACTCACTTAATAACCCACAACTTTTTAAATGTATTCTTCAAGTCAAAGTGATTTATTTGGCAATCCTTATATAAGGTTTGGTTTTGGGTTTCCCAATGCAATCTTGAACATCTTACCCTTTGGTGACTTCTCTTCTCAACATCTGCATGACTCCCTTTTTCCTGTAGATAATGTGTGTGGTATTTAAAAGAAATCATCTGTCTCTTTCTTCAAAGTAAGCTACCGTGAAGTTCATGGCAGATAGCAATTCATGGTTAAATTAATTAGAAACTCAATTAAGGAGTCTAGAGTGGTCAGTTATCTATTAATGTGTAACAAACTACCTCAACACTTCATGGCTATTTAATACAATAACCATTTTATTATGTCTCTCAATTTTGTGGGTCAGGAATTCACACAGGGCTCAGCTGCATAATTCCTGTGTTCTTAGTGGCATAAAATAAGTGCACTTGGAGGGTTGTCCATGGCAGATGGGCTGGGCTGGAGAGTCAAAAACAGCTTCATTCACATGTCTGGCATGATGACAAAGATGCCTGAAAGGCTATGTTCAGCTGGGACAGCCAATGGGAACACCTACAACTGGTCTTTCCAGAATGGTCATCCCAGAAAATTCGGACTTCCTGTGTGGCTAGCCTCCCACGGAGCAAGTGCTCTGAAAGACAGGAAGTAGAAGTTCACTGTCTGTTAGGGCAAAATAATGTCACTTCCACCATTGCCAATTAGTCAGCCAGTCCCAGAGCTCACCTAGGAGAGGATATAGACCTAACCTCTCCATGGAAGAAACAGAAGAGAACTTGCGGCCATTTTTTAGTGTACCTCCCAGACTGTCTCCTCAGAGATTGGCAAAGAGAACAGGATGTCATTTACTACCTCAGCAAATATTCATGGGAGGCCCACCACTGAGCACAGGATGACCTATGGGGTTCTAGAGCAAGGCTGCTAACTCGTGGGTGGCAGACCGGGTCCCCTCTCAGACACAGGTGACAGATCTGCAATGTTTGTTTTTAAATATTTGAATTAATTGTCAAGGTTTAAAAATCCGAGGGGTTCACATAAAATCTGAGTGCTCAACTTTCCCAGGAAAAAAAAAAGTTAATCTTGTCAGCACCCGGTCAGAATTGTCAGAGGGCCACACCCAGCTTGAGGTGACCGGCCCTTCCTTAGCCCTGAAAGACTCAGGCCAGTCTCCATCTCTGGTCTCAGTTCCCACCCCTCCTGCCTCCCTCAATATTGTTCCTTATTGGCTCCCCGCGGGCACTTTAGCTTGCCACTCCCCTCTACCAGCAGAAACCTGGATAAAACCTTGTCCCTGTTTGCTGCCACCAAAGTAACAGCTTTTGAAAGAAAGGCTGAACTCGCCACAGTGACCATATCTGCTTCTAACTCATTTACACCTCGTTGCTCAAATGAGTTCTAGGCTCATTTATAGGCTCATTTATGGTTACATCATTTTCTAAGAAAGGGATTTTATAAGCGAGGTATGGATATCACAAATGGTACAAGATAAGGGTTTTAAATCACATAAAAATAAAATTTGATCTTAGCTGCCTTGCTTTTGTTTCAATGTACCTTAAAAAATATTACTAGCACATCAAACCACTGATTTATAATAATGATATAAATTTCCTATTCTGAAAACCTTGTGAAACATTTCTTGCATGTAAAAAATATCTACTACATGTAAGATATACAGAATAACATAATAAACGTGCACACCCTCACCAAGCAGCATGGAAGCAGAACATTATGAATAACCCGTCAGGCTCCTGTATGTCTTCCCCTGACTGTGTCTCTTCTCTCTTCCTTCAGAAGTAACCAAATTTTAGATTTTGTGATTGTCTTTCCATTGTTTTCCTTTACAGATTCACTATATCTACGGGTATCTTGAAACATGTTTAATTGCGCAAATTTCAGAATTTGTTCTTTTACTTTTTTCAATGTTTTTATTGTTTATGTATTTTGAGAGAGAGAGAGCTCAGGCAAGGGAGGGGCAGAGAGAGAGACAGAGAATCCCAAGCAGGCTCCGTGCTGTTGGTACAGAGCCCCACATGGGGCTTGACCTCACAAACCATGGGAGCATGACCTGAGCCGAAATCAAAAGTCAAACACTTAACCTGCCAAGCCACCGAGGCACCCCGCAAATTTCAGAATTTATATAATTGCAATGTTTCACGTGTATATTTGTAAGGAATAGTCCACTTTGAAGCCTATAGACACCATTCATTCATCTTACTGTCTACTGGTACATTGCAACTCACATAGTCATCCTCCTATTCGTGGTCCCTGAGATTATTTCTGTAGCTTTTGGCTAAAATGAGCATTCTCCTATATGTGCTTGAGTGTGGTGATATCTTTAGAACACACACCTAAAAAGGGAGAATCTGGATCTTAGAGGACACTCCATATCTACAAATACCCTAAGTACGGTCCTGCTCCATTGCTTTGCAGAGTGGTTTGCATCCCCACCTCAGCAGTGGATGAGAGTCCCTGCTACTTCACATCTTGGTCAATATTCCCTGGACATTTTAGTGTGGGCCTCTCTGGGGTGTAAAGTGATACTGATGGGGGAAACAAAGGCAGAAGGAAATGGCAGATAGAACTAAATTTCTTATAACCTGCAGCCCATTAACAAAGAGTTGGGGCATTTCTCCAGGAACTCCCTGCTGTCTTAATGCTAACACTTTGCTAGATGGAAAAACCACCTTAGCCTGATAATAGCTAGGCCTCCAAGATCCTGGGCTTCTTCTTTAGCATATGAAAATCTCACTGGTGTGCTCCTTTCGGCAGCACATATACTAAAATTGAAAATCTCACTGGAAACTTCCCCTGGACTTTACCTCCCCCTAGCTCCACAGTATATACCCAGCCTCTCCTCCGTGGTCCAGGGACCAGGCAGCTCTTTCTGCTCACACACGGGTCCTGTTCCCGTGTTTTCATAAAAATAACCATTTTGCACAAAAGATGTCTTCAAGAATTCTTTCTTGGCCACCGGCTTTGGACCCCACGAACCCCACTCTCACCCCAAAAAAACCTCATCAATACCACATTGTAGTTTACTTTGTATTTCTTTGATTATCGGTAAGTTTAGGTATTTTTTTCCTGTTTATTCTAAATTCTGTTTCTTTGTTAAGTGCCTATCCATACCTTTTCTATTGGGATAGTTTTTCTTATTGCCTTTTAGGAACTCTTTATGTTTTTATTTATTTTTTTATTTTTGAGAGACAGAGAGAGACAGAACACAAGCAGAGTAGGGTCAGAGAGAGAGGGAGACACAGAATCTGAAGCAGGCTCCAGGCTCTGAGCTGTCAGCACAGAGCCCAATGCGGGGCTCAAACCCCGAACTGTGAGATCATGACCTGAGTTGAAGCCAGACGCTTAAGCAACTGAGCCACCCAGGCACCCCAGGAACTCTTTATGTATAAAACACACCAGATACCTCTGGTGGGGGATAGGGTTACTTCATTAGTAGCATGTTTTGCTAGAAAAACTTCATCTTAATAGAGTTAGATATATCAAATTTTTCACTTACGTTTTGTTGTTTTTGTTTCACCTATAAATTTTTCTATACATATATCAGACAAAATTTGCCTTAAATATTTAAGGTTTGGCTTTTCACACTTAAATCTTTAGTTCTCCCAGAAATTATTTTTGTGTATGGTATAAAGTAGGTACCCAATTTCATTTCTTTAGCATTGAGAGTCAATTTTCCCAACGATTAAAGGTGTTCCATTTCCACCCCAAATGTAAGCTTTATCTGACTGAATTTTCATACATGCAAAGGTAGGCTTCCTAGCTCTTGAATTTATTCTAGTGGTCTATTTTTCTGTCTTCATCCTACTGGTACGCTGTCTTAATTAATAGAGTTTCAAGAATAGCACATAAGGCATACTTCCCCACCCTGTTCTTCTTCAAGAATGCTTTGGCTATTCCTGGTCATTTGTGCTTCATTGCAAATGGCATGCTCTTTTTATTTTAATTGCATTTTCGAAATGCTTAGTGCTGGCATATACCAATCCAATTTTGAAAATACTAACCTTAAATCCAGTAATATTGCTAAACTTAATTCTAAAAGTTTGCATATAGACCACTTGAGGGGTTTTCTTTGTATAGGACAAAAATATTACCTTCAACGAATACTGGTTATATTCCAGAATATCCTTATCTTGTTTCTGATTCTAAGGGGAATGCTTCAAAACTTTCACCATTACATATGATGTTGTTGAAAGTTTTTTCGTTGCTACATTTTACGAGGTTAAGGAATTTTCTATGTATTCTTAGTTTGCTAAGAATGTCTTTCCATGAACAAGTGTTGACTTTTGTTGAATACGTTTTCTTCATCTGAAAAGATCAGCATATGGTTTTCACATTACAGCAAACTTGCATTCCTTGGAATAATTTAATATGATTATGATATTATGATATTTGTAGAAGAACCTTTTTTGTACATTGCTAAAATACTTTGCCAAGGATTTCTGCATCCATATTTATGATTTAGATTAGACAGTAATTTTCCCTTCTTGTATAGTCATTGTCTGGTTTTAGAATTACAAAATGAGTTGGGGAGTTTCTTGTTTTGCTATTATCTGGAAGAATTTCAGTATTTCAATCATTTTGAGTGTTAGTAAAATTATCCTGAAATATCATTAAGATGTCTTTTATTGGGGAGAAGATTTTGATATTTATTCATTAAATAATTTTGAAGGTTATAGTACTATTCAAGATTTCTGTGTCTGCCTGAGTTAATTTTGGTAATTTATATTTTATGTAATTTGTCCATCAGGGAAGACATCTGGAATAAGACACATCTATCTTTTTATATCCTGTATCAAGAGCCAACACCAATTGAATAAAGGTGCTAAAATAAAATGTAATGAACCAGAGATACAAAATGACCAGTCACCTGATGCCCTTTTGCAGACATGCTAATTCATGGGCTTCTCGAAGGGCATGCCAATGAATCCTAAACACAAGCTCGTGAGGGCCAAGGCCTGCCTTGGTCAGTGGCTCATTATACTCATTATAAGGCCTTAACTCAGCACTAAAATTTTTAATTGGAAATTGAAGCTTAATAATCCTAATAACCATCTCCATTCATGTGTCAGTGTGCTGATGTAAGGTAATAATATACTCACTGTATTTTGGAATAAAATCATTCAAAATTCCTAAATGCTGATGAATGAATATACATACACACCAAGTCCCTTTACAAAGGGGCTCACTATGGATGTCTCACAAAATGTAGCTACTGGTATGATACCTACGTTAGCTTTTCTCTATTGATCATTGCTTCCAATACACAGTGTTCTTCAAAGAGCCAAACAGTTACGCAAGGTCCGCTGCGGTGCTGGGGCGTACTTACTGATGATTCACATGGCTGACATCATATTCCATGTGGTTGTAGGTTTGCCGAACAGCTGTGCTGGAGGACAAAGAGCTTGGAATTTGGAGTCAGGAGACCTAGATGTAACTCCAACTCTGCCACTTCCTAGCCAAGGAACCACGGACAATTCATGGAGCTGTTATGAGCCTCTTTCTCTGTGAAATGAAGATAAAGTCACTGCCTGCACGGTGCATACAGTTAAAGACTTTCACCTCCTTCTCAGGATAAGATGAAGTAATTTTGGGGGCCCCAGGGTGACAGTCAGTTAAGCATCAGACTCTGGGTCAGGTCATGATCTCGCATTTCATGAGTTTGAGCCCCACTTTGGGCTGTGTGCTGACAGCTCAGAGCCTGGAGCCTGCTTCAGATTCTGTCTGCCCTTCCCCTACCTGTGTTCTCTCTCTGTCTCTCAAAAAATGAATAAATGTTAAAAAATTTAAAAAGAAAAAGAAAGAATGTTTGCCATGTTCTTAAAAGTGATGCATACTATAAAATAACAGTTTTTTTGTTTAATGATAACCTAATACTATGGGTGAAAACAGGATGATATAGTGGGAAAAGACTGACTCTAACAAAAAGAAAAAACAGGTTCAAATACTTAGTGCTGCCTCTTTTTAGATAGGTGATCTTGATCAAGGTGCTCTTTACTTTGAGAAGTAAATGTGAGCATGCGCATAAAGCTTTGACAGAGAAAAGGCTCTTAATAAAGGTGATTTTTGTCTTCCCACCACCACCACCACCACCTCTGAATGTGATAAAAAAAAACACACACACACACACACACAATAATTGGTTCCAAACTGATCTACTTTTGAAAAACGCCAGCCTGATGGAAGAAAGAATACAAATGGTCATGGAATTCTAAGAACTTGTGGGTTAGAACAGTTGACCTCTTTGGATTCATGCTTGAACCCCACGTTAGGTCTTTGCTCTATCTCTGAGCCACATCTCTTAGTAACTTGCAGAAGTTTATCTCCCCAACATTAGCTAATGGAAGATGGACTTGGAGAAGCACAGTGATATGATAAAATTTCTTTCTCGATTCACCTGATCATGTGCACTGACCGGAAGCCATTAGGGAAACCTCATCCACTGCAGATTTGTAAATTCACCTAACAGGGCTGTCAGGGAGAGATGAACTCTTTCAGCCAGTCTCCTGCCCTCAAGCTAGCCACACCAGGAAGAAAAAACACAAGCTTCTGAAGAAGTTGGGTGCTGAGGCGTCAAAATCAGAAAGTGGTCTTTAAAGAATTCAACTGAGTGATGTGGAGATGATGGTTGACCAGAGATATTTTATCACTTTCTGACATTTTCATTAAATCTCCTCTAGAGAAAATGTGGAGTT
This sequence comes from Suricata suricatta, assembly GCF_006229205.1. NCBI lineage: Eukaryota > Metazoa > Chordata > Mammalia > Carnivora > Herpestidae > Suricata > Suricata suricatta. The sequence continues at coordinate 165,441,823 of NC_043702.1, forward strand.
TCAAGTTTCTTAGCAAAAGTCGGCTAATTCCCTACATTGTATTATCAGCAATCGAAGGACAGGTCTCCTCATTTATTTTTGATCCCCAGGGTGAAACTGACACAGAGAATTGCTGCATTTCTTGAATGCTATTCTCTCTGAACTGAATTTGCACCATGTGAGCTGTGGCCCCGCCCTCCACCTGGCCTCCCATTCTTTTCTCACTTACTTCCTCCTTGAACGAAAAAACCACTAAGGCATTTTTCCAAGACCTGGCTCAAAATCATTTCCAGCAGAAAGTCATCTGAGATTGACCACACCCTTGGGGTCCCCTCCCCCACATTTGGCATTTCTTCTGCCCCAGAGGGTTAAAACTACTTACTGGTTGCTTTACACATGTCTTCAAATTGCCATCTTTATAATATCTGTTTCTTTCCAATTAAAGAAGGATGTATGCCTGGAACCGTGTTAGACATTTTATCATCTGCTCAAAAAATATGCATTAAAAATGGAATGCAGGGCGGGAAGAAGAAAGCAAAGAAATAAGAAAGATCAGGGAAGGGTACCCAGGTGGCTCAGTTAGTTGAGTGTTTGATTCTTGTTTTTGGCTCACGTCATGATCTCATGGTAGTGGGATTGAGCCCCACACTGGGCTCCATGCTGGGCTTGGAGCCTGCTTGAGATTCTCTCCCTCTCCCTCTGCCCCTCCCCAACTCATTTGTGTGCACACTGTCTCCAAAAGAAAAAAAACCTAAAAGAAGCAAAATAGAATAATAATAAAAGATAGAAGAATATTCCATGCTTGATATACACCATTCCTGTAAATGCAGCATGATGGCCAGATTAGATGAATCAAATGATTCCCGTTGGATTATTGTCCTTCAATAAAATATAAACAACTGCAGAAACCCCAGAAAGAAACCATGAACCACACCGAAAGAAACAAGTATTGTTTGCCTCTTCACTCAATTCAAATGCTCATTGATATATGGACCTTAAGGTCTAAAGATGTCCACCTTCCAGGGTTTTTTACATTTGTTCATTATTTTCATTTGTTCCTGGAAAGAAGACTTACTTTATTATCCCCTTTAAAAGTTCTGGAGGTACAGACAGAGTGAACAATCAAGGGAGTTGGGATTAAAACTTTGTGTAACAGTTACCAAGTGTCTCAGTCAGTTCTGGAGGCTGAACATCCCAGGCCAAGATGTCAACAGATTGGGTTCTTAGTGAGGACCCATCTCCTGGCTTGCAGGCAGCTGCCTTTTCACTACAGCCTCCCAGGGCAGAGAAAGTTCTAGTTTCTTATTATTTTTGCAAGGACACTAATTCCATCATGGGGGCTCCATCTTCATGACCGACCTCATCTAAACCTAAATACTTCCCAAAGACCCTGCCTCCTAATACTGCCGTATTGGGGGTTGGGTCTTCAAATATATGAGCTTTAGAGAGATAAAGATATTCAGTCCATAACACCAGGAATCCTTGGTCAGTGCAGGAGCCAGATGAGGGTGACCTGGCAATGATGTCTGCCATGAAGGTGATCACCAGCATTGATTCATGCAGACGATGATGGTTGGTTGGAAGCAGTCTCTTCTTTCCACTCTACACTGGATTCTCCTTGAGGCTGGGCACTCCATGGGAGAGAAAATATTCCTATTCACTTGTTTTTCCATTGAACAGTTATTTATTGAATACCTACTATGTGCCAGGAACACTTCTAGGTACCTGTGTTGTTCCTTCCGAGAGATTATGTTCTAGCCATGAAAGTTGGGCAATAAGGGAGTAAACAAATGGGCAAGATCATTTCAGAAGGATATATGTTCTGAAGGACAGTGTTATAGATCATTATTTAACCCAACATATACAACTATCTTTGCTCCCTTTGCTAAGGTCTCTTTAAGTTTGTCCTCAAATAATTGCATTTTTGTCACTTTTTCTCTCTGCCCTCCTCATGCTTTTCCTTCCAGCTCACATCCCTTCACTCATTCTTGACAACAGCACCACAAGATAGTATGTTGGATATAACCATTTTGTAAACGGGAAATCTGAGGCAGAGACTGCTGTGGCAACTTGCCTAAGGTCACACAGCAAGTAAGTGGTGAAGCCAGGATATAAATGCATGTCATGCAATCCCAGAGCCCCTAGCAAAGCTACCCTGTCATCTTTTTCTCCACGGCAGAGTTAGTTTTTCCAAAAAAAGGAGGCACCAAATGAAAGTCCCCCATTTCCCCAAAGGCTAGAAGAAGGATGTAAAGGAGGAGTCACAGCCAAGAGATATGAACTTGACATACTAAAAAATGTCCAGCCATAAAGACTAAAAGCTTCCCAGAGAACTGTAGGAAATGTAGGAAATCTAGAGATCTGAGCCAGAGGTTGGCAAACTACTACGCATGGGTGAAATCCAGCTACCTGTTTTCATAAAGAAAGTTTCATTGGCAATCAGCCACATCCTTCATTTACATATTGTCTAGAGCTGCTTTCACATTACAGGCATGGAATTGAGTAGTTGTGACAGAGGCCATATGGCCCGCAAAGCCTAAAATTTTTATGGTTCTGGTCCTTTATGGAAAATGGTTGCTGACTTTGATCTAGAATAGCAGGCTGGATTTTGCCTGGGTTGGCTTAAGTATGGTTTTTTCTAAAACCAAAGAAACTTTAATGTCCCTTTCAGCTCTGGCCCTAAACAGGCCATTCCTGATTGGTGGGACTCTTGTACACACTTCTCCCAGCTGTCTCCCAGCTCTGATTGGCTATGTCCTTGCATTGGATTTAAACTGTATGTAGCCAACAGAGGTTTCCCAGATTACACTGCAGATTACCAGTAAGGCCAGTCTGGAGGATACCAGCAATAACCTTAACCCAGTTTGGATTGGGCATGATGGGGTGACAGGTTTCTGCTGTCCCCATCAAAACAGTGGTTAATATTCTTGCACTGATCTCCATTCTCACTAATGACATATCTTGTTTAGTTTAACCTTGGGTCAAAGAAAGATTGTTTGTTAAAGCATCAAGTCTTAACTGCTAAAGAGCTCTTATTGATCAGACCAGAGAAGCAGAACTAAGCCATTTATGAATTCTTTTGGAAAAATACTACACACATGCATGTGTGCACACATGCACGTGCACACACACACACACACACATTCTAGGAAAAACATGCACTAACTGCAAACATTTTCCATCCCTAAGAATTTCATGAGTATTTCCCCAATTCAGTTCAACATGAAATGACATTCCTATTGTGTTTTTTACATCATTCTAGGAAACTGGCCCTGGAGCCTGCCTTTTACAAGCTGTGCGATCTTGAACAAGTGACTTCATCTCTCTGAGCCCCATTTTCTTCTGTGAGATGTGGCCGTCAGAATGGATGCTCTTTTCCTACATGCATAGGAGACAGCATGCCTGTGAGCCCTAAAAGTCCCCCATCCACCCCAGCTGTCTCCCTCTGAGCCATGTCTCAGAAAAACATGACCTTGGGAGTCAGCTAGACTTAGGTCCAACCTTGAAAACCACATTTTTATTTAGCCATTTGAGCCTCAGGTCACTCACTGAAATGGCAGACTCACGCTGTTGTACATGCCCTTCCTTCTTCCTTTTTGTCTGCCTTGTGCACCACACCCCACATCTCCTATGCACCCTTCCACAATCAAATTAATGTTCCTTGCTCCTGTCTTCACCCTCAAGGAAGAGGCAGGTATTCCCATGTCCTCCCCCCTCCCACCCTGTGGCAGTCTACACTGTTAGCTGTGTGTCTGTGTAGACTTCTCTCATAGACTTCCTTGAAGTCAAGCTCTGTGGGGCCTTCCACTCAAAGACATTCCCTGCATAAAGCCCATCCACGTCTTTCCATCTAACTTGGGCACAACCTTAACATTCCAATCATGGATTCAAAGTTCTGCACAAGCCAGCTTCGGCTGACTTCTCCAGCCCCACTGCAGGCCATTTGTCTCCCATCTTTTAGGTTCTTTGGGGTAGGTTCCATCCCCTTGTTTTCTCTGTACATATAATTCCCTCTGCCAGGGAAATTGTCTACACACACCTCTTAACAGTCCTTTACCTGGCCCTTTGCAGACCTTAGCTTGAGTTCGTTCATTCATTCATTCAGCAGTTATGACTGATCACTTTTCTAGGCGCTAGAGAAACTCCCTATCCACCTGGTGTCTCTGTTCTAGTTGGAGGCAATATACAAATAAACCAAAAAATACAGGCTGTGTTGGATGGTGATACATGCTAAGGAAACACACAAAGCAAGATGAGAGGGAACTCTGGGGCAGGGCGCTATTTTCTAGGAAGAGGTTGGAAACAAAATGGAGGTCATTGGCAGCCATGCCAATTTATTTCCTCAGAGTGCCAACCTGAATGAATTCCTTCCTCCTACTCTCTCTCTCAGCACTGTATCATGCTCCAGGGCACTTCTCAGAGTTTATAATTAAGTATATGGTGTGCAACAGTGTCTTTTTTCTTTGATGCACTTGCCATATTGACTATAAGCCCCAAGAGGGCAGGAACAGTGCCCCTTGGTTCATCGTTCAATGCCAAACCTTGCTGGACACAGTGGGGCACACACATTTTCACAAAAGAATGAATAAATGAACAGACAAAAGGTAAACACTTCTAGCAAATCATGCCAATTTTACCTTTCTTTAAATCCTAGAAGCCCATCTCTGCTCTGTCATTAACTAGCTCCTTGAAATTGGGGGAAACTCACTTTACCTTTCCGGATTTCAGTTTCTTTATCTATTAGCAAAGCATGTGTGTCAATGGCTCATGCAATCTCTCATCCCATAATTCCATGGCAGGCCTAAGTCAAGTCTCTCAATTTTCACACCATAGTGTAATTTCGGTGGTCCCTTCACCAAAATATTCCCCACTGGCCTGAGGCAGCCTCAAATGCGGTCACTAAATTTTAACACTTTGAATGGAATTTAATCTCTCATAGATACATGAATGGGGAAGCAGCTGTTATCGGTCATTTTTGCTAGAGTGTGAGTGCACTTTTCTGGTCCTTTCCTGTTGACAGTTTCAGAGAAGGACCTGTTGAGAACGAAAGGAGAATGGAGTAGACTCAGAATGATGCTTCTGCCTAGGTAGGAAAAGGATTCAAAAAGAAACCAGCAGGGATAAAGTTGCACCACTCAAAGGTCTATGTAGGCAGGTCTTACTTTATGAAATGGAAAGGTAAAAATTCGGTAAAGATTAACTTATACATTTAAGAAACTCCAAATCCAAATTGAATGCCAGGTGATGCTGAGCAAGCAACCTGGGTGTTGATATCAGCTATAAAAATTATGGAGTTGGCCTTAATAATCTAACAATGGCCTGGTGCTCTTAAAACCAAGGCTACTCTGACTAGGTAGGGCATGAGGAGCAGTCCATTTCAGCCAAGTAATAGATAAAGCAAATAGTCACACATTTACGTGGTCAGTCACATTAGCCCCAGGAACACCAACCAAGCATCCTAGCACTGCAAAAAAAATAATTGCCTGAATGTATTCAAGTTCTAACAAAAAAATTTCCATAGCTTTTGTTTGCCTCTACACAAAGCACTGTAAATGTGATCATGTTCCCTCTGAGGGTCAAAGATCATTCTTAGCATTGCCTTTGGCTGAGACTGAATATACGGAATTGCCATGGCTTTAGCCCCCATGGTGAAAACCTCCATTTAACCACCTCACCAGTATCAACGGGAAAGACTGAGCTACAGGCAATTTTTCCCATAGTGGACTGGTTTGCACTGGCCCCCATTTATGTACACATACAATTTCTCTGGCAAGATATTTGTGAGCCAGTGGATATGGTGGAGTCTATGACCTCCCACTGGATCTGTGTTTGGTGGAGATTGAGTATAAAGAAACAGATAAACAAGAGAGCACGCATTTAGGACCATGAAAGAGTACGAAGTCGGCTGAATCATCAACAGAACCCAGCCTGTAACTCCGCTTCATTATTTGCACAGCCCAAGGACAGAGGATGATGAGCGAGAGATAAGATATTTGAGGATCACCTGCTGCTGCTCTCAGGTGTCCCTTGATAAGGAGACCAGGAGTCCTGGCCACGGGCACCACGTGAATGTGTTTCAGGTGGTGTGAGCGTGCGCATGTGTGTGAGTGTTCAAAGTACTCATGGATGGTACACTTAATACGGTGCTTTTCTGTCCAGGAAAACTATATCCCCAACAGAGCCTGGATTATTAAAATCTTGAAGTTCCTCCCATCTGCTCCCAGCTTTGGTTCACCATTTCCCCTTGCTATTGGGTGCCATGCTGCAAGTCTGAGGTTACAGGCACGCCCAAAACCTTCACTGTAGGCAGTGAGCCAGCCGGGCCGTAGGGTGGTCTTGCCCCAGTGTAACCAGAGCCCTGCAGAGAGAAACCAGCCTGGAAGCTCCAAGTGCTGAAAAATTCCTCCCGTGGCCTATTATATTCTAAGTTCCTCTTGCTCAGACCACCACTATTTCGATGGAAACTGAGTTAGGTCCAAACAGGATGAACCAAACTTCTGTTCAAGCAAAAAAGTTGGCCCCAGGCTGCAGAGCTTTAAACGGACCATGAATAATGTTTTATTGCCTCAGCACTGGGGTGAACTCACCCCCCACGCTCAGCCTCACCTTTCACAGTGTTATTTTTAGAGATCTCATTACACCCCAGCTTAAACTAAAAATATGTTTCCCAGGAATAGCAGAACCTAGTTTTAATTGTGCACAGTGACACAAATGCCCGTGTGCTCTGATTACGTATGATGTTTCATGTATTTGACACCCGCTTTAGGAGAAAAGGGGGACCAATGAATTTCATTTTTCGAGAATGGGAACTAGACTGGCTTTGGGTGCTGATGGGGTCCATCAACTTTTTCTGGGCTGGCGTTGTTTCCATCGTCGATGCTGAGGTTTCACATCCTGTGGTGTGACGTACACAAAATCATGGGTTCCAAGAAGCCCTGTTCATGAGAAGCTCACCTCCAAGGTTTCACCCGAACCGGACGCATCCTTCCTTCCCCAGTGTCCCAGTGCTTGGATGCAGAGGACAAGCAGGAGAGGGGCTTTGGGATCTGACAAATCAGTAGCTAGATGTCGACCCTGCCTCTCTACCTCTGAGACTTTTGAGCATGTTATTAATCTTCCTGAAGCTGGCTCTTCACTGAAAAATGAGAATAATAAATGTTGTATGGATAAAATGAAATAATTTATGTAACTGCAGAAGCCTCATGAAATATCACATTATTTTTTTATTTAACTTGCTCAGACACTACTCAGGTCAGTGGGAATATGTGTTGAGTGGTGACTAAGGCCACACGGGGGATAGGCGAGGTGGCGATTTCACAGGCTGACAAGATGGCGTGCACACAGTAGCTCTCTCTCCACAGGTGTGCCTCGCGGTCAAGGACACAGGCTGCTTGAGTGGACTCTGCCTCTTACTACCAGCACAATGGTGCACGGGCTGCTTGAGCTTTTCTCCTGAGTCTCTGCACCTGTAGGATGGAGATAATGATAATAGCTGCCTCACACTGTGCTGGTAAGCATTCAACGAGATGGCTAATGTGCCGCACACGTCTTTAGCTCGTTGTCACCAAGAGGAATGTGCAGGATAATGAAGGGAGTGTCGTGTCCTTCTTGGACTGAACCACAGATTGTATCGAGACAAGGCAGACTCTTGTGTGTCCTCACAGAGTTAGGTGTTGCCCCCATTTGTGATGTTTTCTAGATTTTCATCAGTGTGCATTCAACCTCCCCACTTAGTTAATAGGTTCTCTAGAGACAGGAAGTTCTGACGTAACCACTCAGAGAAACTCAGCCTTCTGTCCTCAGGGGGATCATGTTCCATTCATGTTTCCAGACGACTGTGGTTTTCTCAGTTCTTTGACATCACTGGACAATCCCTCGCAACACGATACGCCTCACAATTTCGTATGCCAGGTGATCCTTCAGTCTGCTGAGTGGGGAGCAGGTTTGTAAAATTTCCCTGTGAGGAGAAATCCAGAGGCTCCATCTCATTCGTGTAACCTCTCAAATCCCAGTGCCTCACCTCGAAAGGAGCTTGTTCATACTGGACCTGACAGCCACGTTCTACAACATGGCGGCAGGGATGGGCTGAGGGATGTCAAGTCATGGGTGGGCCATAGAGACACAGAGTTTCTGAAAGGGTCAGAATGTGTTTAAAATGGGATCACAGGGGCGCCTGGGTGGCTCAGTCAGTTGAGCGAAGTCTGCTTAGGTCATGATCTCATGTTTCTTGAGTTCCAATCCCATGTCGGGCTCCCTGCTGACAGCTAGCTCAGAGCCTGGAGTCTACTTCTGATTCTGTACCTCCCTTTCTCTGATCCTCTCCTGCTTGTGCTGTCTCTCTCTGTCTCTCAAAAATAAATAAAAAACATAAAATAAATTAAAAAAAATAAAATGGGATCACAGTGAATATGAATACTTTTTATAAAGGATCTGCCATTGCATGGTACTTTCATAGTCCCTATCATCATTTGGGTTCTTTCCAGAGCATTCACTGGTATCCAATAGCAGGAGCCTCTTATATGTCCCTTTTTTTTCCCCAGAGAGGTTTTGATACGTTTACACAAGGAAATACAAGCCCCCATCTCACTGATGTATGGAGGAAGGACAATTGTTTTGCACACTGATGTAAATAAAGAACAGAAATAAGCAGTAGGAAAACGAGAAGACAAGGCAACATGCTGTCCCTCCTCCAGGATTTGAGTATTGAGTAGATCTCAGAATCTCTGAGTTTCATTCTTAGATAATAGTTTGACTCTCGTTCCGAAAATCTAGACCCACACATATGACCCCAGGCAAACCCAGCAATGCCTCCTGGGGGTGGTTTGCCCATAACAGGTCCCCTTGGACCATAGCCTGTCCCTGCCACATTGGCTTTCAGCCCCAGGGCTCTGCCCCCAGACGCTCAACTGTGAGGGGCCATAAACCAGGCCACAGGGAAAGACTCTGCCCAAGTATCATGTCACCAACCAACTTTTAGGTTCATCTGAGCAATTTGGTGGCCCATGTGCCCTGGAGCTCTGGGACCGCGCAGGAGTGTCTGAGAGTCACAGAGGTGACCCAGAGTGGCAGCCAGGCAGCTGAGGCAGAGAAGGGCTCAGCGGCCCTGGTCTCCGCCAAAAGGGGGCCTGCTTCCCAGGAGCAGTTTGGCCGGACAGCTGATCCCTGCTAATCTCCCCGTGGTAGAGACAAACTGGTTGATTTTCATATATCTATGACTTCGTGTTGTTCTTTACATCACCTGCTTTATTTTCAAACCTGTCAACAGTCCTCTGAAAAGGTTGCACACATGGGTTAGGGCCTGGGCAGCTCCAGGAAGGACAGAAGCAGACACGGTCAGGGCGGGCAGAAGGGAGGGAGGGAAGGAGAGGGAAGGGCAGCCACCCCACACCTGGGAGACTGAGGCAGGAACCCATGGGCTTCACATTTTTGCGAGTTTTCTGCCATCAAAGCAGACATGAGGCATAGGGTTTTACCCTGTGACCTCTTCTGGTAAGGCTTGAAAGCTGGCTACAAATCCAAGATGGACCACACACTGACTGAACTATATTTATCAAGTTTCTTAATAAAGCAAAAAACTCAGCAGCATTTGGGAGTCAACTTTTTTTCCCCCTGACAGAGATAGAAGCCAGCAACAAGCAGTTTACTGTTGTTCCTCAGTTGCCAAGAGGGGATTCAGTGAAAATAGGAGCTGCCTCACATCTGTTTACATGAACCCACAGGGTTGCTATTTGTAAAGGGGCCCTACTTGCCTGGCCTGCGTTGTTGCTGCACTTTGTTTTGCAAGATTGTTCCCCGGTGTCTAAAAGGAGACTCACAGTTCCCCTGCCAAGGGTGACACTTGCTCACATGCCTGCTTCCCCCTGATATCATCACACCATCATGACAAATAACCGGACGGGCAGACGGAGGCCACCTCTGAAGATGGATGTTAGCTGACTTCTTCTTCGGAACTGACCGGTTGATACAGACTAACAACGGCATTCCAGATCATGCACATCAGCGTGTAACAGGGAAGGGGGTTCAGGGATTGCCCAGGATGGTCCCCTTATGTTCAGCTGAAGAAAAGGAGGATAGAAGAGTTTTTTGTGGGGGGGAAGAGCTAGGAAGGCAGGATTGGTAGAGCTCTTTCCAGTTGATCACACAACCTAAAAAGCTATCTGGAATCTTGAGATCTAGCCTGGTTCGGAAACTTCACGTCTTGAAGTTCACTTCCGCTTGAACTCCGAACGTGGTGTGGGAGAGGAAAACTGGGTGTTCCCAGGGATGCGAGCAGCATTTGGGGTCCTGTGTCAGTGGGTTCCTCCTGAAGCTGGGAAGTAGCATCCAGAATCTCTTCCGGCCATAAGCCAAGTGGGGAAACCAGAAAAACCAGAGGTAAAATACCAGCATAGTCCTGGGACTCACGACTGATGAGATAGTGTAGCCTTTATGGAAAACTCTAACGTACTCTTCAAGGATGTTAGTGTGACAGGATGTTACATTGGAAGTTTTAATTGGGTATCAAGACATAAATATCAGACGTTAAACTGTCCAAGAGGCCATTGAATAACCACTTCACATTTTCGTCACCCACTCTTTTGAGAAGGCTGTGCCCTTAAGACCCATCCCTCAAACTCGCTTTCAGGCGGCCTCAAGAAAACAGCGCAGGGAGTTTGTTAGATGCCACCTCATGGTTGAGGTATAACGTGGACCTTTCTCTTAGCCAACAACCCTTAAAATGTGAGGGATGGCTGGCAGAAGGAAGGCGACAGCACCAGACGGCTTGCTCTCCTGGAGTTTGGCAGAGGCTTTCCAAGGACTAACTGGGGGCCATGTGGGGAAGCTGGCACAGAGAGGGGTCAGCAGAGAAATCAGCAAGGGATCCTCTGGTCTCCAGGGGCAGATGAGGGGATCCGTGGCCACAGGAACTGAGAGCATTAGAGAGTGTGAATGTCTGCAGGGAAAAGACCACCAGTGAGCGGAGAAGGCTTACAAGGGAACTAAGAGAAGCTTGCAGCCTTCAACGCTCCCCAGGCTTGGAGAGTTCAGGGCCAGCTGTCTGTGGCTGTGCCCCCTTGGAGCAGAGCCCACCAGGGACATTCTTGTGACATGGTTACTGAGGAACAGCTGTCAGGGTGAGGGGAGATGGGGGATCAGGATGAGACGGGGGAAGCACAAAACAAGGATATGGTCTCTGTGAGAGGCTAGCTTCTGACTGGCCCCACAGGGAGCCCTGGTCTGTCCCATAGAAAGAGGTTAAGCTTTACGTCCTTGTCACCTGGTCATTGCTGCTGTTTGTAACATGGAGGAATGAGTGAAGAGCAGGTTGGGGAGAGGCAGGGTCATCACCCAAGGAAGGGACGTTTTTTCTGGCCAATGGTGAATTCTTCCAAAAGGGGGAAGGGGACAACTGTGGGCCATCAGCCTCCAATACTCACAGCACCTGACTGGCTGTGGGTGGAGCATTAGCAACATTTACTCTGCCCACTTTGTACCCATCACCTAAGAACATTGTGGTTCTCCTTACTCTTTGTAGCCTCCAGCCAGGGGTCAGGAATGTAGTAAGTGAGACATGGGTGACAGAGACAGAGAGGAGTGAACCTTCTCTATATACATAAACACACACACACACACACACACACATACACACACACTTCCCTTCCAAAAGGCAAAAGACCCACAGGTAGAGCTGGAGAAGTCATAACATTGAGAGAAATCAAGTTTTGATTATTGCACGGGTCGGAACATTTTTAAATGTTTCATTGCAAGAGGACCTGTATCTAGAAAAGGGCACAAGGCTGCAGCCCATGAGTTTTCACAGAACACACCTGTGTAACAACAAGGTCAAGAACTGGAATTTCCAGCCACTCAGAGGCTCCCTTCCAGTCCCTGCTCTCCTCCTTCTACAGGGGTAACACCATAGTGGCGATTTGCCAACGGTAATGATTACTTCTGCCATCTTGATGAAACCTGGGATTCTGACCTCCCTGGAGCCTGCATTTATAACTAATATTGTCACTCACAAACCGATCTGGAAGATCTAACTTCAGTGCCTATTATCATGGAACTAAGAATGGACTAATAAACTAATGGAGCCAATAAAAATGGACAAGAGCCAGATTTTTATCTCCTGGCTTACTGTGAAGAAAGAGAGACGAGGAGGTTTCTTCCTGCCATTACTTCTATGCACCTTCCTCGTCCCCCAAAAGAACACGCAAAACATCTCATCATTTAAGCTCCATTCAAGAGACCAGCCTGGGACAGAAAGTGCACATTCAGGATGTGCGTAACTCCCCATTGTAGGAAGCAGCCTACAAGCCACTGCTGGATGATGTGGGCCTTCGAGATCATTGGTCCCCAGAGGGGCCTCTGGAAGGCAAGCCAAGCTTTTTGTTGCTTTTTCCTACATTTTTGTCCAGTCAGTTATTTTCCTGAGAGAGTGGGGAATGTTAGGAGTTTGGGTCACTGCAGAAAGTCTTTGTTTAGGGGAATTTTCACCAAACATGTCATTTTCTAATTGGAGCTATTTGCTGTGGCCCTTCTGCCTGGCTGTCTGCATTGAGTGAAGGTTATAATTATAAGCAGAGTGGCGACATTTCCATTGAAAGCTTGTCATGAGCATTCCCTGACTCATCCTAACAAACCATGAGCCCCTCAACATGAAGGGAATTTTTTCCCTGAAGAAAGTACTATGGTAATTACCTTAGTTGACATTGCAGAATGATAAAATGTACTTGTTGTTTAATATTTGAAAATATCACATAAAAAGGGAGGAGAAGGGGTGGAGCCAAATGGTGTTTGTATGCTGTGACTCTGCCTGTGCATTTACTGGAGACATTTTTTTTTAATTGTGCCCATATTGGATGGCCACATGGCCCTCCTAAAATTACTCAAATGCTTTCTTCAAAGGAGACTAATTTTCATGCACATGTAATCTCCCTGCTGGACAAACTATGAACAAAGACTGAATTAAGTAAGAAGATATTTGGTTATTTTTGTTTGCTTGATATGGGGAAGTGGCCGAACGAGTTATTCTTGGGGAGAGAGTGTTACCCTGCCTGCGTATTTCAAGTGAAGGTGAAGGATCCCAAAGATTAGAGAAGGATCCCATGACCTTTATGGTTCTCCTTACCCGTGACTCTCCCTCGGGGCAGCCTATCTGCACCAGGGCCAGTTTCCACCTAGAGGCACAACTAGTTGTCTTCTGTTAATTAAAGATTCCACCACACCCTAGGGGGTAGGAAAGAGATGCACCTTGTATATCACTTATGCCCTGGGGAATATTCTGAGAAGTCTAGAACTCCTGAAAGGTCAGAATGTGAAAGGACCTTGAGAAAGACCCACTGGGCACATTTCGGGGGGAAGAGGGCACTCTTCATCAGGGCGACAGAGCTAAACGTGGACAAATCAGGCAAGTCACCTGACATCTTTCTAAAAATATTTGCCCCTGGACCTCATCACAGGCTTACTGCATCAGAACATGCAGGGTGGGGCCAAGCCCCTGGAATTCTGATGTGTGTTCACATTCAGAAATCAGTGATACTGGTGGAAAGCCTTCACTTCAGAGGTGAGGATACTAAGGTTCAGGAGACCGGGTTCCTTGCTGAGTAGCGCCAAGGGATAAGTGACAAGAGTGTCTACATGGAAAGCTTAGTGTTCTCCCCAGCTGCATACCCAGACCACACTGCCTTCTGGGCGCTCCTCCTGCATTGGGCCCTTATTTTCAAAAGGTCGCTCTCTCTGCTGTGTGACCCAGAGTCTCACCTCGCTGACCTTTATTGTCCTCATCTGTAAAATAATGATAATAAGAACTACCAATGGAGGTTTAAAAAAAAAAAAACAGGGTGCCTGGGTGGCTCAGTCAGTTGAGCGTCTGACTTCAGCTCAGGTCACGATCAGGCAGCTCATGAGCTCAAGTCTCACATCCCAATTCTCTCTGCCTCTCCCCCTGCTTGCACACTTTTAAAAATAAATAAACATTTTTTAAAAAACTAAAATAAATTAGCAAAAAATAAAGAAGGGCTTTGAAAACTATCAAACACAAAATGAATACAAGATATTGCTCTTATTATTTACACTGCGATACTATCTTGTTTATACAAATTATATAGGAATCCAAGAAAGAGAAGAGCAATTAAAAAAAAAAGGAGGGAGGGAGGGGAACCTGGGTGGCTCAGTGAGTTAAACATCCAACTTTAGATTCTGGCTCAGGTCATAATCTCACAGTTCCTGGGATCAAGCCCCATGTCGGACTCTGTGCTGGACATGAACCTGTTTAAAGATCCTCTCTCCCTCTCTTTCTGCCCCTCCCCCACTCAAAAAACAAAACAAAACAAAAACTATCCCTTAGTGAGCAAGAGGCTTTAAAACACTCACCACTCTCTAGGGTGCCTGGGTGGCTCAGTTAGTTAAGTGTCTAACTTAGGCTCAGGTCATGATGTCACAGTCTGTGGGTTCGAGCCTGGGTGCTGACAACACGGAGCCTGGAGTCTGCTTCAGATTCTGTCTCCATCTCTCTGCCCCTCCCCCGCTCATGCTCTGTTTCTCTCTCTCTCTCAAGAATAAATAAACATTTTTTTAAAATGTTTTCAAACATTCACCCTTCTTAAGATGAAACAGGAGCAGGGTTTTGGCTTGGGACAGGACCCCCTGACTTTGTCCTTTAGCTGTTATTCACCAGCTTGCCATCTCGTACCTCCACCCCCAGACTACTTTGGTTTTATATAGTTTAATAATGCAATGATGGTTAAAGCCACTATCATTGCACATCCACCCGAGTGGATGTGTGAGCTGCCCTGGAATGAAGACCACTTTCTAAATTCTTCAGAAAACAACCATCTTCTCACATCATACCCACAGGAGATGGAGGGTTCATGGACAGTCACAAAAACACGGGACTGGAGGAAACCCCAGAGGCCCAGACATTCCACATTTAACAGTATTTATTGAGTGCACGCAATAAGCCAGTCACTTCTCTAGGGTCCAGAATTATCATGAGAAAAAAAAAATGACCCCTGTCCTCTTGATGCTCAGTTTCTAGTAGGTAAGAGTAGACCATGGTGCCATCCCAAAACACCATGGCCTCGATGGCTTCAATAAGACATTTCTTTCTCACATTTCTGGAGGTTCAGTCCAAGATCAAAGAGTCTCAGGTTTGGTTTTCTGGTAAGGCTCCTTTCTGGCCTGTGGAGTACTCACTTCGCCTTTCCTTGGTGCAAGCGTGTAGAGCAAGAGAGAGACAGAAAGAGAGCACTCCCTTTGGCCTGTTCTCCTCTTCCTAGAAGGGCATGAATTCCACCACAAGAGCCCAATCCTCCCCACCTCTTCAGAACCCAGTTACCTTCCAAAGTCCTCCACCTCCAAATACCATCACAATGGGGCTAGGGCTTCAACAAACGAATGTGTGGGGGACACAAATATTCAGCCCCAAACAGTAAACAGATAAATAAGTACATAAATAAATGAGGCATTGCCTCGTGCTTAGTGCTGTGGAACCCAGATAGGCAGGGTCAAGGGCCAGAGAGGGGGGAAGGGTCGGCATGCTCAAGGAGGCATCCAGGTGGAGGAACATCAGAGGTGAGTCCAAGGTGATGCCAGAGTCGGGTGAGGAGGGAGCCCCACTATGACTAGAGTACAATGGTCCCTTGGGTAGTTGAGTAGGCAAAATGCAAGTCTGCGCTCTGGGCAGACTCACAACCTCCGTCCTGATGATTAAGCAAACAGCAGTTTAGCCTTTGGTGCCCACATGAAGAAGCCCCAGGTCCACCCTTCCTCCCAGCGGCAGTTCACCTTCTCTTTACTTGGAAAAGTTTACTGCCCCCCAATAGTGGAGAGCTAGAGACTCTGTACCCCACCACTGCTAACATATTGAGCCCCTTCAGGCCAATGCAGGCCATTCGGCACCACGCTGGGGGCCCAAGATAGATCCCCCTCCTGCCAGGAAAGAGCCCTCTGCCAGGCTTCCCATCCATGGGCAGCATCCACTCTTGTGTTTATGCTCCAGCTTTCTCACCATTAGCTGCAGAGGGAGCTAACACTGCGGGCACAGCCAGGGAGCAGACAGCCCAAATTCAAGGGGCCACTCTGGGCTGCCAAGAGCAATTTCCCCTGTAACCTGTCAGGCGCAGACAAGCTGCATGAAGCTCATGTAACATTTTCACCATATGCCATTTGGAAATAACCCTATTCCACAAGGAAAATCTTCAAAAGACTTTTCTTGGTAAACAGACCTAATGATAAAGACATGCTAAGTCCTGAAATCCAGAGGCTGTCAAGGTTTTTACATACTACCGTTTGGTCTTATCTCCTGGGCACCGTGGACTTGAACATATGCTACAGCTGAGCACTAAATGTATTAGACATATGTCAGCATCTGTCCATCAGAAGCGGGAGGGTCTCCCCACCAGTTGGACCACTCTCTGGTTTAGGGAAAGATTGAAATTGTCTGGAATGTCATCTGAGGATATTAAAAAGAACTGGGCTGAACAAGTTTGATTTCTCTGCTTCTACCTAGTTAGAATCAAAGCACAGAAGCACACATACTGATCATCTGAAAATCATTTTGAAAAATAGTTTATGCAAACACACACATACACACAGAAAAGGTCCAGGTGAATAAACATCACAATGTTTGCAATAATTATCTTCAAACAGTGGAATAAAGGGTGATTGATTTTATTTAACTTTTGTGTATGATTTTATATTCTAAATCTTCTATTATGAACATTTATTACCTTCGTCATAAGAAAAAGTCAATTAATGGAAACACTGAAAAAATGAGCATGCACAATGGATTCATTTGCTAAGGTGGCCATAACAAAATAATACACACAAGGGGACTTAAATGTATTCTCTCCCAGTTCTGGAGGCCATTAGCTTGAAATCAAGCTAATGGTTGGTAAGGTTGGTTTCTCTGAGAGCCTCTAAGGGAGAATCTGTTGGCTTCTTCTTAGTGGTTTTTCACACATCAGTCCATCAGTCCAATTCCCCGCTGCCGTCTCCACAAGGCATGCTGCCTGTGTGCACATCTATGCCTCCACTCGGCCTCCTTATGAGGATAAAAGTCTTTGAGTTTAGGGGCAAGTCTTGGATTTGAGGATACCTACCCTAATCTTAACTAATTACATCACAAGGACCTTGTTGGATATTCTGAGGTGCTAGTTGGACATGAGTTTAGGGAAGACACTATTCAACATGGCAATGAAGTGGATTAATCCACTATTAAGCCTTCACGCCTGAGAAGGGGTAGTTTGGCTATCAGAATGACATGGCGGGGGGCCTCTCCCACAGCCTGCGTGTGCTCAGGAGTGGGGCCCACAACACAGTCCAGCAGGACAACATCTGCAACCTGTCAGACCCACAGGTACAGAAAACATTAAGAACCTGAGTCCAATTCACTTCCATTATAGTTGTACTGACCATCTTCTGTGTGGGCTAAAGTACTCGAGTGTTATTTTAGAGAATCCTTCAGCCACTTTGTGACCTCTTTCCCCAAAGCTCTTCCAGCAACGCCAAACCCATTTGAGGTGGAAAAGTGGAGAATGGCCTCTGCTCTGCTTCAGACACGTGACCTTCTTCCCTGGGACTGGACTGAAGAATTGGTCACACTTAAGCAAACAACCATGGCACCCTGCTGTGTGGCCAGGTCCCTGGACCAGAACACAAAGCCTCGTGTTAGCCTTCCCTTTCCCATGTGTCTGTACCCAGCTTGGCACCATCAGCACTGGTCAGCAAGCAAGCTCCTCAGAAGACAACCTGCTGTGAGCTGAGGTCAGAGAGAGTGACAAGGACCCAGTAACCATTCCCTTGGGTAGCTGAGTAGACAGAAGGCAACAGACTGCCCAGGTGCAACAGTGCCTGGGACCAGATAGAGACTCCCCAGCCTGGGAATTAGGAAACAGCCAGTCCATCTGTGTCTAATGGGCCTCTAAGCTACTCATTAGGGCCATTGGGATGGCCCCTACTTTCATGAACATTATTCTCACCAACTGGTTCCACCAAGTGTTTGCCCTTCTGAAGAAGGAAAATTGTCTCACACGCCCCTGTAAGGACACACAAGACAGATGCAAAGTTCCTGGCATCTGACAGCCTCTACAAATAGAGTCATCAAGACTCCTATCACACAGTACAAAACATAAGCTCTTGCCCGCAAGGGAAAAGTTACATGCCATTCATTGGCATGGACATGGCACAGCTAGGCAGGCTGCCATCTTGCCTTCCCTGGCTCAAACCTCACTGTTTTACGAGGCAAGATTCACATGCCTATCAGAATGCACAGAGCTTTATTCTTGGGTAGTCATAATTTTAGTGAAAACATTAGGAAGTGGGGGCAAACAAACATCCATTGGAATAGATTTTGTAAGATGTGGGAACAAAGACATAACATGAATTTGTATCATTTGGTTGTCTGTCTCAGGGGAAATGAGAAGAGTCATTAAAATATTTCCTAAGAAAATATATTTGTCCTTGACTCCAGAATGAAAAGGAACTCCTACAATAATTTCACCGAAGTTTTGAAGTCTGGACTCTAGGAGGTCTCGACATTCCATGCATGTGTATATATATGTGCTTTGTTATGGAGACCTAAGCCATATATATCACCAGAATCTATTTTTTTTAATGTTTTATTTATTTTTGATACATAGAGAGACAGAGCATGAGAGGGAAAGGGGCAGAGAGAGAAGGAGACACAGAACCGGAAGCAGGCTCCAGGCTCTGAGCTAGCTGTCAGCACAGAGCCTGACGCAGGCTCGAACCCACGAACGTGAGATCTGACCTGAGCCAAAGTCAGAGGCTTAACCAACTGAGCCACCCAGGCACCCCTATCACCAGAATCTAAAGGGGGAGGGTCCCATTGATCTAGTGTCCAATGCACTTAGTTTATGGATAAAAACCTGATACCCCAAAATGAATTCACAGTACGATGGTTGCAGAGTTTGGCAGACTCTAGATGCTTACTTTACATTGTGGCCTCTCGGTGATTTTCAGGAAGAGTTTGAGACTTCTGTGCAAAGTTAGCCAGACCTCTTTAACTGACACTGCCCAGTAAGAATCTGGATAAATCTGCCATCAGCTTGGAACACAGACGGACTTCGGAAAGCAGGCCTGCCTAACAGGAATGGGCAGCACCATGCAATCAAATTAGTCATTACGTAAGTCTGAAGTCTAATTCCACAGTCTCTGAACACTTGGGGAATTCTTCAAAGAGGCTAGAAAATTGGCAGTGTGTCCTCTGTCCTCGTGGGCATTTTTATTAAATTATAAGCGAATGCATATTCTTATATTGAAACCAGCACAAGGAAGCAGCTCTGTACGGTTGGCTCTCTGCGCACAACTCACTTCCAATTGTCACAATCTGTGTTGACTTGTCCCACCTCCCCCCGCTTTGAGCGTCACAGTTTCTAGGAAACATGAGGCCCAAAAAGCAAGAGCAATTATTACACCGTCACCCAAAACATAAGTCAATAGTAACATATGATCCCATGTTCTTAAGTTGTTGTTCCTGGCCCTTGTCTAGACCATGTGGAGTCAGACTTGGCTTTTCTTCCTTTGTTTTATAATGTCACTACTGCATAAAAATCATCTTTGTAATTAATTCAGGAGCTTGGGTCTCCATTCACACCTGCTAGCAGGCACCACTCCCAAGTCCTCGAGGTGATAGGGTCTCCCCAGGAACTCTTTCCAATGCCCTCCCTCCCAGCTAGGCTGACTTCCAAAATATGATCGTCTGAACGTGTAAATCACCACATTGGAATGTTTAACAAGTCCACGATGTTAATGGTAACAAAGACTATGAACATTCATTGTACTGAGCTCTTTATTAAGAAATGTGCCGAGCACATTTGTAAAACTCTCAGTTAATCCTAATAGTTTATGAGGTAGGTGATGTTCTAATTTCCATTTTACCTAGGAGGAAACTGACATTTAGAAACTTGAAGATTATGAGCCTGTGGTAGCAAAGTTATAATTTAAATTGAGTTTCAGAAGCCCTTCTCTTCACCACCCTGCTGCTACTCTACACCATTAATATAAACTTCTACGCTAGCAGTTTTACTCAGATGTGGTTCTTGTTGGTAACAGTTCTTCTGATTGGGAGAATAGACAAACACAGATCCACTGTAAATTACCAGGATACATAAGAATATAGCCATCAGCTTCAGGAGAATTTAATTTGTTATTTATAATTTGTCCATATTGAAAGGCCACTGTTTACTGAGCATTTGCTATGTGCTTAACAAAGCCACTGTACTAGGTACTTTTGAGTTATATATTATCTCCAATACTTACTTCAAGCATGATTTCATATTTCAGATGAAAAGAAGCAGAAGCATAAAAAAGTTAAGCAACTTGCCCAAGGTCATATAACTAGTGATCCAGGTAAGGATTTGCTAATTTTCACACTTTCCATTTTCTCCCTGGGCCTCGTATACATCTGTGCGTTCTCTTGTTCTATGTGTGTGAAGTGAGCCGTGCTGAGTGTTCACCAGTCACCACTGATGGAACACAAGGTGGGGTGGGTCTCCATGTACCTGGTTCCCTCTGTGGGCAGCATCCATGTTTGGAGACAGGGAGGCTGGTTGTGAAGGGCTTGGCCTTTGCATGTAGGTTGTGTGGTTGTTGGGAAGATAAATGACATTCAGTGAAGTACCAGAAGTGGTGCTGTCCTGTTTTATCACCCAGCTCTTCCTCACCTGAGTGGGTCTGAATGAATTTCTGGCTGTTAAGAATACAAAGAGGGCACCTGGGTGGCTCAGTCTATTAAGCATCTGACTGGTGGCTCAGGTCATGATCTCATAGTTTGTGAGTTCAAGCCTCACATCGGGCTCTTTGTGGTCAGCAAAAAGCCTCTTTGGGATCCTCTGTTCCCCTCTTTTCTGCCCCTCCCCTGCTCATTCTCTCTCTCCCTCTCTCTCTCTCTCTCTCTCTCTCTCTTTCTCTCTCTCTCTTTCTCTCTCTCTCTCTCTCTCTCTCTCTCTCTCTCTCTCTCAAAATAAATAAACTTTAAAGAAAAGAATAAAAAGAAGTCTATGTGTGGTTACATATAACCCTTATAACAAAGACCTCTCTACATCAAACCTGTCACCAAATAATGAGATTGACTTATTATTTTGAAGAATATTCAAAAGGATGTGTTTACTATGTGCTCAAAATTTAAACAGAAAAGTGCACTTAGGAAGGATGTTGAAAAAAGGCACTCAATCCTGAGCTGCCCATTCTCGAGGGCAAATGTATTCTGATGTTTAAGTCCTTACATGTTGTGTGAAAGTCAGTCACATTACTTCAGGGCAAATGAACCATATTAAATTAAATACAACGTGAAATTACGTTCATTCTGTGTCGAGCAGCCAATGAGTATGGGAATGTTTCTAACTCTGATTTTGCTGTTCGCCTTGTCTTTCCAGCATCTGCAATTCCTTGTGCCTCTGGTCTCCCTGACATGACTTCCATGATGCAGATGTGCTCTGAGATCCATCAACGGGAAAGGAGGGTTCTGGATTTGCATGTGTTATCTCTAATTCGCTGGGTTGGGAGGGCATCAAGTCCCAGTTCTGTCCAACAGAGCTGTGACAGTGTGTCACACTGAGGAGCACATGGGGGACCTCACAGGCCTCCTTCCATGTTCCCTAAGTCCCAAAGACTTTCTGTCCTTTTAATTTCCACCACGGGTGACAGGGAGGAGAAGATAATCTGCCTGCCTAAAATACATCCAAAATGTCCAGGCAAAGAGCCTAAATACAATATATCTCCCTTGGCACAAAGCACTCATGTCACAGCCAAAGGAAAGGGGACTGTGACTGAGCTGATGAGGGCAGAAAAAGTGGGGAGTTTCCAAGGGGAGGCCCCCTCCTGAGATCTTAGGACCCATGGCAGGGATCCTTTCTCTGTCCATGTCACCATCTCATGCCAAGGTGTGCTGTCTCAGAGACTAGCAAATTTGGGGAGTCTAAAGAATTCTACGTGAATTGCATGAAAATAATGAATTTAAATAACTACAAAAAAGCCACCCATCTTTTCTGGACTAAAGATCTTGCACATGTGCAGACATTAGGGAACTACAAAGAGGGTGGAGTGAGGTCTACACAACAGACAAACTTTCCTACAGCCAGGCCAGGAAGCAAGGTTGCCAGCCCTTGAGATCACTCAGGCTCTGGGTCAAGTTTCTAAAGATGCACTGTCCAATATGGTAGTCCCTAGCCACACGTGGCCATTTACAGTTACATTTAAATAAATTTAAAGGAAAGGAAGTGAAAGAAATTCAGCTCCTCTGTTTCGCTAGCATATTTCAAGTGCTCAAGAAACCCATGAAGCTAGTGGCTACCATCTTGAAGACTGTGGGTATAAACATCTCTATCATCACAAAGTTCTACTGGATAGCCATGGTCTAAAGTACACACATATACATAAAAATCCAAGAGCCCTCTGATCCTTTAAGGGATGCTATTTCTGGGCTAAACCCCCTTACTCAGGTTTTCAGATAGTTGATCAAAGCGAATAAAGATAAACGGTATTTGTTCTACTTTTGTGGCCAGTCTAGATGTGTTTTAGGAAATAAAGAAGAAGTCTTAATTTCATAATTTCATGCAATTTGCTTTTGCTCAACAGAAAAAGGTAAGGAAACCCAGCCATATAAATACTCAAGCATACAACACTGTAAAACTTTGGTTAGAAAGGCCTTTCACTGTAAGTAATGCAATTTTACACATAAATTACCTCAAGGAGGCAAATTTTTAAAATCTGATTTCAAGCACTCTCATAAGATAATTAAGAAAAAAGTAGTGCCGGGCTAATTGCTTATTGCCGACAAGGGTCCTGGTGGAGCCTTGCTGGGCTACTTGGGCTAGTTTGAGTACAGAACGTGCTCAAAAAGGACTATTTCAGGACTACGAATATATGTGCTCATGTATGTAGGTGTGTTGTGTGTGCGCATCAAAGTTCTGCTTTTTCAGAAACAAACTGTGCCCTTTTCAGTGGAGTTAGGTTCCTTCATGATTCTATTAGCATTACTTTTATTCAAGAGGGAGAAGTCTACAGTCAGGGCAGATTTCCTACTGGAAAGTTCTGCAGGATGGGGCAGCCCTCCTTCTCTGGTGATTGGCATCCTGCATCTCTGGTCTGGGCTTCTTAATGATGCCAGGTTGGCTGGAGTCACAAACTATGTAACAACCCTCATGAGCATCCACCTGGGCTCTCGGTGCCCAGAGGAGACACGGAAGGCCCACCACACCCTATGTGAGGGCAGCATTGTTGGGACGTGTGGAAGTGTTGTTGTGATGAGCAGCAGTGTCAGAGCTACTCACCAATGTTCTCAGCTCTCCGTCTTCCACACATATGGATTTTGCACTGGGCCCCTTATGACCTGGCCAGACCTGAATCATCAATCATGTGGCTGCTTCTAACCAATGACTCGTAAAGAGTCCTGTGACCACATTGGGCCAGAGCACCTCATGGATTCATGGGACCCTTCAGAGGTCTGCTTTCCCCTGCCACAGAGACCATTCATATTTTAAACAGTGACTTTTCTGCCATCCTGAGCCCTAGAAAGGTAGTAAAGCAGAACAAGACACTTGTTTAATTGCAGTAGACACATAGTATGAGTCAAAAACAGGCTTCTGTCAAGACATTGAGTTTTTGAGTTGTTACCACTGTATGATCCAGCCCAACCCCACTGACACATGGGATAAGTAAGAGAGGAGGGGGGAGGTATAGGCGGACACGTTTCTAACGTCGGGTTGTGCATAGGGTGTTCCTACTCAGCCAACAACAGGCATGTTTTTTTTTACTGAGCAAATGCCACTAGGCCAGTATTGCGGGGGAGGCTCTTGAAGGTGAGTCCCCTTCCCTCCAGGAGCCTATAGAGACAGAATTCTAAAATAAACTCTATTTTAATGGGATGATTCTTATTCTAGCTGTATAAACAACACACTACAGCAGCTCAGAATAGACTTCAGTAGTTTGTCTTCCAAAAGTCAAGGAAAGTTGTCATTAGAGATGGGTTTCCCCAAGAAGCAGACTGAGACAGAGATCTGCATGCAGGAACTTTGTTCAGTGGGGAGCACTTTGGGGATCCATACCTACGGGAGAGTGGAAAAGGATGTGCTTCTCACAGTACTCTAGTTGGAGAGAAAGATGCAGGACACAGTCACAACAACCAAGGGAGGGGCAAATATCAAGAACATGGATGTGACAAATGATGAAGCCTTCAATGGAGGGAGAAGTGGGAAATGGTTCTTTGGATTCTGTCATAAGGGTGTCATTCCTTTCTTGAGGGCAGGGAATGGGGCTAAGAAACAAGAGGACAGTGAGGAAGGGTTCATATGGATTTTCCGAACCTCCCCCACATCACGGCACACAGCGGAAATCTTTATTTTTGCATGACACTCTGGCGTACATAGACGCGGGCCATGCTTGTGGCCAGGCATGAAGATCCCAGTGAGAAGGGAGCCTAAGGCAAGCTGAGGGCAAAGCCAAGCTAACAACACCCCCATCCCCCATGTGGGATGCATGTGACCCTCCTCAGGCCCTCCTGGCTTCCCAGGGACAAAGGAAAGAGGAAAACAAATGGTTAACTGATAGAGGTCACAGTCATGCAGGACATGAGTCTCCACCAGTTTACATATTCTTAGAAAATTACAAGAAAAAGGCAATCTTATCAACAGCCTATTCTCCAGGAACCTATAAACTCAGTTTCCTGGAATCCTAAGTCACCCTCCCCTCCATAGTGACGTGGGAACAAAGCAAGAAGGAAATAGAAGGTTAAATTAAATTTCCTTATTGCCTGTGGCCCATTGACAAATTCTTGAGGCGAATACAAACTAGAATTTTTCTCCCTGAACCCTCTACTGTCTTCATATTAATGACTTGCAAGAGGGGAAACTACCTTAGCTTGACAAAAGTGAGGCCCCTGGCATCCTGTGAGTCGTCTTTAGCATATGAAAGTCCTTCTAGAGGCCTCCCTTTGCTGTTAGCTGCCCCCCAACTCCACAGTAGCCACCCTTCACAGCCAAGTGCAGCTCTTCCCACCCACGGTCCTGTCCCTGTGCTTTAACAAAATCATCTTTTTGTACTAAAGCATGTCAACAATTCTTCCCTGGCCATCAGCTCTAGATCCCTACCACTCCAAAGCCCCATCACCAGGAGCCTCTTGGTCACCTCGAGGGTGAGGGCACTGGTATTGGGGATTCCTGAAACCCTACCTGGTAAAACACCAGCGTGTCAAGTCACACCAGGCAGGCTCTCACCGATACGTGCAGATCACTCCTTCGAGATGACTGGCTGTGGGAGAAAGGCCAGAAGGACAAGGGATAGAGGAGGTGACAAGCTAAACAAAGTGACCGCTGTTCTTCCCAAAATTAAGGAGACCACACACTTATTTGGCAAAAGGAGGTGTGGGAGAGCAAAACATCCGAAGGAGCAAAGCCCATCCAGGTTTAAGGAAGAAACAAGGCCATTTGTAGGGCAACTGTTTTGTTTTTGTTTTTAAGATTATTTATTTATCAAGAAAGGACGGGGAGAGGGAGAGGCAGAGAAAGAATCCCAAGCAGGCTCTGCACTATCAGCATAGGAGGTCAGCTGTTTTAAAGAGAAAGTCTGATAACTCTTTCTCTAAAATTAATGAAAATATGAGAGAGTTGATGATTCAGAGGGGGGAAAAAGCTTTAATGTGAGATGACAGAAAATTAAGGAATTACAAGTAACTTGTTGTGAGAGAGGGTATTGTGGGAGGTCCCACTGAAGACCCAGGTAATGAACTGTTAAGGAATCGTGAAGTACGCAGAGCTGGGGGACAGGAAGGAGGGCCCCAGAAGTGCTGCAAGAAGGATTTTGTGGTCAGGGAAGTGTCCTCATCCGCGGTGGTTGCTACAACAAAGTCCCATAGACTGAGCAGCTTCTAAACGACCAAAATGTGTTTCTCACGGTTCTGGAGACTGCAAGTCCCAGATCAGGGAGCCGGCCTGGGCCCTTGGCTGGGCTCCAGACTGTGGTGCTCCCGCCGTGTCCTCACAGGGTAGAAAGAGGGCTGAAGAGCTCTCCAGAGTCCCTCTAACCAGGGTGCTAAAGCCCATTCCTGAGGGTCCCAGCCTTATGACTTCATTACATCCCATAGGCCCCACTTCCAAATACCATCACACTGAGGGGAGCAGGGTCAGTATATGAACAGTCGGAGGCGGGCACAGACCCTCAGCCCACAGCACTAAGTCTGGTGTGAAGACGAGATTCAGGACAAGAGAGAAGACACACCGGACCAGCCGGGATGATGCCAAGGACACTCCAAGTGAGAAACAAGAGCCTTGGGCATTGGTGTTGGGAACTGAGGGGACAAGTATGTGTTCAGAAGGAACCTGGTGGGGTATGAAAGGGCAACCAGAAGAGAGAACACTCAATTGGACCATGAACACCACAGTGGACCATACTGACCCAGATACACTATAGTGTTGTAACTACATTAAACTACCTCAATACCGTATTAACCTAACAGCATTTTACAAGAAAGGTATATACTTAAGAGGTTTCAGGATCTATAACTATTGGTGATTCTGAGACGCGGGGGAGATCACAAAGAAACAGGACCAGACCCTACAGCTCATTCCACAGTCACGATCTGTTTGTACTCCCAACGATTCCTTCATTTTCAGATCCTTCTGGAGCCCCTGCTCATTCAATTTAACTGTTACACTTTATGCATTCCTGTGCATACAATTCCTATGCATTCTCTTTCATGGATCCAGGAAAGGATGCATACTTTGTTTGGGTTTTTGTTTGTTTGTTTGGTTTTTGGTTTTTTTTGTTTAACCCAAGGATGTTTTTCAACCAGCAGTTACTTTATTAAAAGGAAAATGAAAGTCATGATGTTAAAATCCCATTGGTTTTTTTAAGTAATTGGAAATAATCCACATGCATCTGCACCCTGTTTCTAAATGCTGTTGGAGAACCCAGGTTTCCATGTCCTGCTGTGAGCCAGGCCATCCACACAGAAGAAGCTGTTTTGGATCCGTGCCTGAGATGAACTTATCACAGACTGAATGACCAAATGAATAGGCAGTTGTTTGCAGCCCTTTGGAAACAGTCAGCTGTGATCCTCAAGGAATAAGGGAGCAGAAGTAGAGACCAAAGATTGCTAGGTTACTCTGATCTTTAGTTTTAAGAGGAAACCGGTTTGCAAGCCCTGCATGCTGTGATTGGTGTACCTGGCAGGCTCTCTGCTTTAACACTGCACTGATCTTTAGATTAAAGCAGAAGCTACTCGTTTGTTTCCTTTTCTCCTTTTTTTGTAAAGGTCTTCAATTTTGCAAAGCATCTTCATGCATGTTGTCTCTTTGGTCCTCACCGAAATCCCCTGAGATATAGAGCACAAAATGCGAATCCCATTTTGCAGATGAGGAAAGGAAGACTCGAGAGTTCAATCACAATGCCTTGTCTTCTCTTCCAAGGTTTTACCAGAATTAGTTGATTAAGCGCCGTGTTGCTCCCAGGGAGGAAGAGGAGTAGAGCTGCCCGTGCAAGATGGTAGCCATTCCGGGACAACATGGAGGTAGGTGTCAGAAGACAGCTTAACTGACAAAAGCTGCAGTCACTCACAGAACTTCCAGCTGCGCTCAGGACAGGTTCCCCATTCCACACAGGCTCCTACCACCTTCCAGGAGCAGCCCGGGGGCTTGGGAGTTCATGGGGGTCATTGAATGCTTAAAATTTACCCAGCGCCATTCCTGGCCCAGAGAAGACCCTTAAAATGTGTTTATCCCCTTGCCTCTCTTTTTCAGGAAAGAAAGATTAGGTATCAATCAACTAAGGCTCCTTACCACCTGGAACCTGAGAGAGCTCACAGGATTAGCAAAAGCAGTCCTTACACCACATCCTTCTCAAAGTCCCTCATAATTGTTGGATCCACCGACGTCATGAGCACCATCGCCATCCTTCCCAACATCACCATCCAAAGGATTTCTATTTCGACCCTTTTATTTCCATAGCTCTGTTGTTTCAATGATCTCAATCCCTTGCAACTTGGGGATGGAGCCTCAGGAGATGAGACATAACTTTTGAAATCGCATACTGAATGTAATTCAAGGTCAAGTTCAGAATTTTCATTCTTATGCCCAAGGTAAAGGTCTTCAATTTTGCAAAGCATCTTCATGCATGTTGTCTCTTTGGTCCTCACCGAAATCCCCTGAGATATAAAGCACAAAATGCAAGGTGAGGAAAAGAAGACTCCAGAGTTCAAACCTTTGCCCAGATTCACAGAAACCCAACTATACCTCATCAGTGCAGCCATAGCTGGCTTCTTTCTGTTGTGCCAGGCTGGAATGGACAGAGAGAGAGGGGGGGTGTCCCACTGCTCTGGACAAATGCAGTTCTGCACCCTCACTTCTACACGCGTGTAATGTCCTAGGAACTTTCTACCACCTCCTCCAACGCTTTGTTGCTTGTCCTCCTAGAGCCCAAGAGTACAGCAGCCCTCACCAGGAGAAAAATTCCAGTTCCTTCTCTTCCAGCCTCCCAAGTCAATCTTTCCTTCTCCATTTCAAAGGAGCCTTTGCAATAAGCCTTTGAATCTTTTTATTAGGCTGTTCTAAAGCCTCTCTTTACATCTTTTTCTTTCATATTTCCTTAAATGAGAAATTCACTAAGAAGTGAATTCTGGGTCACCCAAAGGTTAGGAGGGTGAGGGAAGAGGTATGATCAGTTCCAAATCCCAGCCCACAATAAACTAATCAGGTTATACTCATATTCAGATGGGGCCCCCCCACTTAATTAAAGATTGGCTATGCAGTACCTAAACGCTTATAGGAACACAGCCCAGTGCTATTGTTGAGAAGTGAAAATAATTATTTAGAAGCAGAAATGAATTCCTTACATCTATCTGAACCCCTGTTGGTTTACAACCATAAGGTAATTTGCTTCAACTAACTTCATTTCTGTTCCCCTCTCAATTCCCTTGTGCCTTTTAACTAATGTTTTAATTCTCTTTTGCACTCTCTGTGCCACCAAATCAAAGCAAAATTTATCTTTCTTTCATTTGCCAAAGCCGAACAAATTTGGAAGGGGAAAAAATTACTAATAAAGGACAAAGGATTTTAAAGCAAATGTATTTTTCATTTCAGTGAATCAGAACAGGGTACAAAGAAGCTTAATCATTATATTAAATCAAAGGAATGTAAATCACATTATTCATATTCATAAATTGCTGACAACATGTGGCCTTTGAAAAGCTTGGGATGAGAAGCCTCTTGGCGGAAAGGGGGAGGGAGGGACATACTTTGGAAGTGAGGAACCCTCATAGCCAAGATTAATTCTTTCCCTATTTGGGGTCCTTTTTCTCACAAGGCAACCATTTTACAATTAAATCCCAGCCTGGCTTTCAAACCATTGGCATCAAAGCCTCTCGGAATGGGAGACTAAGAGACGGTCTGATTCCTGAGCATCCAGCTGGTCTGGACAATTCTAACTCTGGGTGACAACCCTGTGTCATCTTGATGACCAGCTGCATAGAATGTCGTAGCTGCTCTCCATTGCTCAAAGATTTTTTTTAAATGCCAGTTAATATGAAATGAATTCTTAATAATAAGGGTAAACTATGTTTAAAAAAACATACATTGCTAAGGCTTGCGTAGACATCACCTGGCCACACTGGCTCAAGGGTAGGCCATTTGTACAGAGGTTAAGGCTCTAGAGCCAGACTACCTGTGTACCAGCCCTGCCGCCTCCCGCTCTGGCCGGTGTGACATTAGGTCTCTTATTTAACTTCCCTGTACTTCGGCGTTCCTGCCTGTAATATGGGCATGATAGTTCCTAACTCAGGGTGCTTGCAGTTAAATGAGAAAATGCACAGTGCTCAATAAAGAGTTATGTTCAGGGAAGTCATCACAAAAAGTGAACTCACAAACGCTGACCCACTGCCCCTAGGTAGGTTTCTGCCTCGGGTAACACTCTCACCCATCAGTCAATACACAACCAGTTTTAATGGTATTTCTATTTAAAGACACTGTGTTTAATATATACTGTTGGTTCATCAACATTGAACTCCTGGCCACGAGCACTATACTTCATGCCTGAATGAAGCCTACCTAAAACACCTATTTTTGGGGTGCCTGGCTGGCCCAGTCGGTAGCGCATACAACTCCTGATCTCAGGGTCTTAAGTTCAAGCCCCACATTGGGCATAGAGCCTACTTTAAAAAAAATGATAAAACACCTGTTTGCTCCATCAGGCACATCACAGCCTTCTTACACTTTGGATCAGTGAAGAGCACTGCAGCGCTACATTTGGGGGCCATATTAAAAGTGAAATCACAAACATAAAGCACAAAAATGAGAAACGTGTAGGGCGCCTGGGTGGCTCAGTCAGTTGAGCATCCGACTTTGGCTTAGCTCGGGTCATGATCTCTTGGTTCGTGGGTTGAAGCCCCATGTCGGGCTCTGTGCTGACAGCCTGTCAGCACGGAGCCCATGTCAGATCCTCTGTCCCCCCTCTCCCTGCCCTGCCCCCACTTGCACTCCCCCCAAAAAATATTTTTAAAAAATGAGAAAGATGTGGCACTAATTAGACAGCAGAAAGGACACTTGTTTACAGTATGAGCTGAAACAGGAAGGTAGTGTGTCACCTTGCTCAGCCTCATCCTAGGGTGCATCTGGGACTTACACGTTTCACTGCTCTGCACATACCTGTGAATGGCCAAGAAAGTACAGTGGGTACTGATTTGGAGAGCTACAAATAAGTTTTAGTGGGTAGGCAAATTTGCAAACATGGGATCACGAATAAGAAGTTCAGTTGCATTACAATTAACCAATCACCCAATGAAGTAAAGAAAGCAGTTAATATTTAATTGTTAAAGTACAGTGTGGTTCTTAGGAAATAGAATATGATTTCTACTGTGGCCCATATGCTGTGGTGTGGACAAATGATAAATAATAGATCTAATAAGATACATGAAGACAATAGAGAAACCTTTACTTTTTTAATCACCCAAAGGAGAGGAGGGGTGGGTCAGGAAGGATTCTCCATCCTAGAGGGATGGAAAATGAAAAGCAGATAATATTAAAAACCCCAGGAGAAATGCTTAATGCTATTTTTAGCCTCCATTTTGATAACATGTTTTAAAAGGTCAACTGTGATAGGGAGCATGCATCATTTATGATGAGAAAGAGAAAAGGTACATTGGACTGGAGAAGGAAGTAGTTCAAAATCGTTTTAAAATAGTGTGTTCATATCAGCAAAAGGCAATGATGTGCATTTGCGGTGGACCACTTGCTTCTGAGCCAGCAGTGCAAGGCAGTTCTTTAAAAGAGGAATATCACAATATGCAACTGAGAAATAAAATGAGCTGCTGATACTTCTGATAAAAAAATGACAAAATCTTAATTGGCAAAAAAATATGGCAAGAAAAATAGATGTAATCAGCATGGCTTTGTCAAAAATAAATTATCAGTCAACTTTTTTCAATTTTTTAAAATGTTTATTCATTTTTGAGGGACAGTCACAGAGTATGAGAGGGGAGGGGCAGAGAGAGAGGGAGACACAGAATCTGAAGCACAGATATCAAATATCAGTCAGCTTCTGGGGAAGACTGCGGAGTAGAGGATCCTGGCCTCTCCTGTCCCCTGGATACTCATCAAAATCACCTACGTCATCGTAAATAACTCAGAAAATGACCTGAAGATTGGCAGCACAGACTCCATAGCTAAATGTAGAGAAGAAGCCACATCAAAGAGGGTAGAAAGGGTGGAGACATGGTCAGAAACCTAATGGACCCACAGCACTGTCCATGGGAGGGAGGGACCCTGTGGGCACGGAAAGGAGAGAGAAGCAGACCCCACACCATGGCACCAAGGGGGACACACCCTGGAAAGACAAATCTCCAAAACATTTGGCTTTGAAAACAAGAGGCCCTTAACTTCCTAATTTCTTGGGGCACCTGGGTGGCTCTGTAGGTTCAGCATTCAACTTTGGCTCACCTCACGATCTCACAGTTCGTGGGTTCGAGTCCTGCATCAGGCTCTGTGCTGACAGCTCAGAGCAGGTCACAGTTCGTGGGTTCGAGTCCTGCATCAGGCTCTGTGCTGACAGCTCAGAGCCTGGGGCCTGCTTCGGAATCTGTGTCTCCCTCTCTCTCTGACCCTCCCCCACCCATGCTCTGTTTTTCTCTGTCTCAATAATAAATAAAAAAATATTAAAATAAATTTTTTAAAAACTTCATAATTTCTTACAATCAGTGGGTCTTACCTCCTGACTTTGAAAGTCAGTGAGCTTAGCTCTGGGAGAGCCACAGGGTGGCAGGAAGCTGAGTCTCCATCCTTTAAAGTGACAGCAAAACCAACAGCTTCATTGAAATACAGCATAGAAGCAGCAGTTTGAAAAACACCTGCAGAACACAGGAGGGAAATTTGTTTACTAATCTCTGGGTGGGCGTGTGCTGGAGGGGTGGGGATCCTTGGTAGACTTTTCCAAGAACAAAAGAGCTGGAGGGTGCCCTTTCCCTGCCCCACCCCCTTGCCTGCCTGCGGGAACCAGCACAGGACCAACATTCCCTGCCTGGCTTGCTAGCAGTGTGCCCTGCCCCTGCACTCCCCTGTGGACCTGCCCCTCCAACCTGGCAGTTTTCCCAGGCCACGGAAGATTCCCGACCCCAGCGGGCCATTGCAGAACCTGTGGGCCCTGCACACCTCACCTTCACGCGCCCATGCCTCTGGCAGTAATCCATCCAAAGTGACGCCACAAGTGCAGTGGTGTGCAAGCAACCCTGAAAGCTGTCAGCACCACCCCAAATGACTTCTGCTCCAGGAACAGGGGAAGAAGACCATACTCACCAGTTTGACTGCAGACCCAGATATCTGGCTTGACGGCTGGTCCCACCCACCCACGAAGGCTTCTCGGGGGACACACGGGGAGAGTACTCCACAGTTTGGAGCTACTGGAGCTCTGGCAAATGCCTGATCTGACCCAACTCAAGACCGGGGCAGTCCCCGGCTGGCCCACTAACAACACAGGAACCAAACCTTGCCCACAACAGGCACAGGGAGCCATTGCCGATGACTGGATTGAAGGTAAACTCACTTCAGCCAGAGTACCCCTGGACAGTTACATGCAAAAAAATGAAACCGGACCAGTTTCTTTCACCATACACAAGAATAAGTTCTGGAGCCTCCCACACAGTCTAGATGTACCTGACTTCTCACTTGGAAAAACACCCTCTTCTTGACCAAACTTTCGACAGGCTTTTCTGGACCCTCTTTTTGACTATACCTAGTCCTTGGGTGCTGTCATTGGCCTGCCCAGTCCAGCAGTAGCAAGAATCCTGCTAAGTCAGGTTGGCAAGAATCCCCCCCAATCTTGAAGTCTCACCACCCTGGCCTTTACTCAACAGGAATCCTGTTAGGTCAGTTTAGCAAGAATCCTGCAACCCTCCACCCAATGAGGGCTCGGGCTCCTCTTAGTTAATTTTCCATCCACCAATCCCTCCACCCTGCTCCTTGGTTATAAATCCTCCCTTGCTGTTGTATTTGGAATATAGCTCAGTTCTGTACTGAAGTCTCCTTTCCCCTATTGTAACATTTTTTAATAAAATCCATTTTTGCTGCTTTAACTTGTGTCCAGCTCTAATTCTCTTTGGGAACTCGCAGTTTGCCATTTAACATGTTTCTCTGTCCCCAACATTCCCTGCAAATGTACAGCTAGATCTAGACACTGGATCAAACTCAGGTTCAATTCCTTTGACAAAAATATAGGCGGGGGTGGTGTGTTCTTTCATCAGAACGTCCATTATGTCTGCTTTATTCCTTTCCTTCTAATGTCAGCAGCCACTGGTGTTCGATGACTGCATCCTCAACGGTGATATGCTATCATTATCTCTTCCTTTATTCAACGGAATGACTCTGTAATACAACATTTCTGTATGTTATTTGGTCACCACTGTTATATTTCATATATGAAAAATACTTTATTCTTTCTCTTGTCAGATTGAAAGGCAATAACTTTGTTCATATATTCATATTCATGGACCCATACTGGTACTTCTGACATATAGCCCATAGGTTTGTTTTTGACCTTTCTGTATTACATGTGTCTCCTTTCCTCTGTACCAGGACTCCTGATTTTCAAGGATATAAGAGGTGATAGAATTAGAGTAGCCTACAATCACTTATGTGCTTTATCACATATAAACTGCTGAACAACACCATTCAAATTCTAAGACAGTTAAAACTTCTTTCTCATTTGCTTTCTCCAACCTTCCCCCATTTTATTTATATTTTAATATATCTACATTATAGGATTATATCTACATATATAGCCATTATATATTATATTCTCTCCTGTCTTAGTCCACCGTTAGTCCACAGTCTTAAGTAAATATGTAAATATATGAATATAGCCATCAACTCTTGCTAGTAATGTGTCTTTAGTCATTTTACATATTGGAAGTTTGTTTTCTAGCAGATTTCTCAGGAATGCTAGACAAAAATATATTCCTTGAGTTCTTACATGTTGGTAACATTTATTTCTATGCCATTTGTACTGAAATGATTTTTTAATGTTTATTTATTCTTGAGAGAGAGAAAGAGAGAGAGACACAGAGTGTGAGAAGGGGAGAGGCAGAGAGAGAAGGAAACGCAGAATCTGAACCAGGTTTCAGGCTCTGAGCTGTCAGCACAGAGTCCAATGTGGGGCTCCAACTCACAACTGGAGAGGTCATGACTTAAGCCAAAGTTGGATGCTTGACCATCTGAACCACCTAGGTATGCCTGTACTGAAATAAGTTTTAACTAATATAATTTGGATCGTTTTTTATTTCTTTGATTATATTAACGATGACATTCCATTTTCTTTTAGCAAAAGGTACTGTTGTTGAAATTCTGATAATAATCTAATTTTTCCCTCATAAATCACTTTCTTTTTTTTGTCAAGATTGCCAAAGGAAAGGTTTTAGTTTTTTTTTTTTTTATTGTCACTCAAGCAATTTAGTAGAATATGTCTTGGTATGTCTGCTGATATTATCTCTGAATTGATATTATTAGGTATTATTGAATTGCTTTTTCAGTATCTATTTCAAAACTTTGGGGGGGGGGACACCTAGGTGGCTCAGTTGGCTAAGCATCTCACTTTAGTGTAGGTCATATTCTCAGGGTTCACAAGTTCGAGCCCCGCATTGGGCTCTGTGCTGACTGCTCAGAGCCTGGAGCCTGCTTCAGATTCTGTGTCTCCCCTACTCTCTGTCCCTCCCTTGCTCATACTCTGTCATTCTCTCTCTGTCTCTCTCAAAAATAAGTAAAACATTTTTTTAAAACGTTGTTTTTTAATTTCAGGAAAATTTCTTCACTTACAGTTTAACATTTGCCATGTTATCTGTTTTGGTTTTCTTTTTCAAGTGCTCTAATTATGTGTATGGTCGACCTTCTTTGCCTATCTTCAATATTTGTCACTTTCATGGAGTTCTTTTTCTCTCAGTATCTGCTTATCTTTTATTTTTAATTTTTTCCTGTTTTTCCATTTCCAATTACCTTAAGGGGCCATCTTCTGTGTTTCTTCTATTCTAGTCTTCTTTACTGACATTACAATTCTTTAGTTTCTAATGTTCTGAGTTCTAGCATCACATACTGGACTCTAGATTTGTCATGTTTGGTATCCATTTCTTAGTGTCATTCAGCTTGTTTTGAAACAGTAAGTTACAGTTTTGATCTTTTTTGTAAACATAACTTTTGGCTATACTTTCATTATATTTAGAGAAGTTATTCTGCTTTTCCCCTTTTTGCTCATAATAACTTTGTTTCAGAATTGATCTTGATATTTCCCTGTTGTTCATTTTTATGAGAAGTTAGTTTCTTGAACTTTAAAGAGAGGCATGGTTTGAGATTGCTTTTCTAACTTACAGAGTTTCCTTTTCTGTTGTTATGAAGCAGTGTCAAGAAACATGAAGCTT
The DNA here is from genome assembly GCF_006229205.1 of Suricata suricatta. Classification (NCBI taxonomy): domain Eukaryota; kingdom Metazoa; phylum Chordata; class Mammalia; order Carnivora; family Herpestidae; genus Suricata; species Suricata suricatta. Next base: position 165,477,686 of record NC_043702.1, read on the forward strand.
GCTATTTGAGACTTCTGGGTCTGTCTCCCCATCCCCTTTTCATCTGTACATTCTCTTTCTATTGTTTCTACTGCCCTTGTCTCAGCTAAGTTTGATCCCATCCCCACTGGTTTCTCCTCCATGTCAGGTGTTGTCCTGAAATAGATGACACATTTCACAAATTCACAGAGCCTAGACTCTTCAACACCTTGGAGATCTCACACGAGCCCACTGCCATCAGATGACAAAAGTTGTCCAAATTTTATTTGCTCTTCTCAAACTAGACAGTGAGCTTTTCAGTGAATACTTATTGGCTATTTGGGGCTTTCCTCTTCTCAGATTTACTAAATGCTGCATTGCTTTCATTTGCTTCCTCCTGAGCAGACACTGAACCCATGTAAGTTTGGGGTCTTTTGCTGGCTTCTCTCTACCCAGTGGAATTTTGGAGTTCAAGAGGACATCTTCTTAGCTTTTTTGTAAATGTTGTACCTAGGATCTTCATTTTTTATATATTTTCTATGTTCTATAAAAGAAATTCAAAACTATGCTGTCTCAATCTTCTCAGAATGCCTTTGATAATGAATACATATCTTGACCTATAAAAAGAATCTAGACCATGGCTACAAGGATTCAGGGGATGTAAATTTCAGATGATGGTTCCAGTTCACCGACACAGAAGCTATTACACATGTCAGGGAAGAAGAGCACCTGTAGGCCTGTCTACAGAGACACAGACACCACTAATAGTCTCCCCACCTCACAGCACAAAAGCTCCACCTCTTCAAGTTGAGAAAAATCTAGGGCCAATATTGGCATAAGTTTCTTAAACACACATGTGCACACACACACACATGCACACATGCATACACATTCAACCTGTTGACTGCTGGTCTAACCTCTGGATATCATCCATCAGAAAACATCTGAGAACAAGAGAGGGATAATATTGATCAGTTTGGTCCCAGTGCATGTTAACAGGTACGTTTTGGAACATTCTGATTAGTGACAAATGAAAATCTAGGTATTCAATGAAGAGTCAGCAGCTCACCTAAATTTGAATGAGTTTTGTTATGTTTTGGTGTTAAAAATGTTCAATCTGATATATTTAAAAGTGGAACAACTAGAATAGCAAAGTCAAAGTTTCATTTAAATACTGCTACAAGAGGGGCACATGGGTGACCCAGTCGGTTAAGCTTCTGACTCTTGATTTCGGCTCAGCTTGTGGTCTCACCATTCATGGGTTCAAGCTGCACATTGGGCTCTGTGTTGACAGCAGAGCCTGCTTGGGAGTCTCTCACTCCCTGTCTCTCTGCCCCTCTCTCACTCTCCCTCAAAATAAATAAATAAATAAAATAAAAGGTGAATAAAAAATTTTTAAATTTAAAACAGAAAGAAAAAGAAACAGAAAAGAAAAAACAAAAAACTGCTGTAAGAGGGATGCCTGAGTGGCTCAGTTGATTAAGCATCTGACTTCAGCTTAGGTCATGATCTCATGGTTCATGAGTTTGAACCCCACATCAGATTCTCTGCTGTTAGCACAGAGCCCACTTCAGATCCTCTGTCTCCCTCCCTCTGCCTCTTCCCCACTTGCATGCGTGCTCTCTCTCTCTCAAAAATAAATAAACATTAAATAAATAAATGTAAACAGCTACAAGAAAACAAGATAAAAAGGTATGCCTATGAACTCTCAAATACAATTGACGTAGAGACGAACCAAGGATCACTCCCAACTCCTCTCAGAATCAGCACTTATGTAAGACAAAGTGGAAGAAAGGTAAGCAAGCTGTAAATAGCCCTTAAAACAACTCACAACCACCCACAGGTTCTCATTGGAAACTAGAAAGTAAGGTGGGCCCATCTGAGAACAGCTGTCAAACTAGAAATGATTTCTGCAGAGTCTAACCCATTATGAAAACTACAGCAAAAGCAGCCAGCGTCTTCGACATCAGCGACAAGGAAAAAAAAATGAGACAGAGAGGAAATGTATAAAGTAAAAGACATTTGAAGAGCCACATTATCCAATGAGACAGTTGGAACATGTTTTAGAATCCAATTCAAAGGAACAAACTAAAACAATTTAAAGACAGACAGTGGGATATGAACAACGAATATGTATTTAATGATATTAAAGAACTCGCATTGATTTATTTAGGTGTTGTATAATATGGTTATGCTTTTGAAAGTAGTCCTCATTTTCTAGAAATGCATATGAAATATGTACAGATGAAATGCTATAATATTCAGAATTTACCTCAAAATAATCATGTTGGTGGGGGGTGGGTAGGAGTAGAGATAAAGGAAGATTGTCCATTTAATGATCACTTTTTTAATATTTATTTATTTATTTTTGAGAGAGAGAGATCAGGGAAGGGGCAGAGAGAGAGGAAGACTGAGAATCCCAAGCAGGCTCCACACTAGCAGCATGAAACCCCACACTGGGCTTGAACTCATGAACTGCAAGATCATGACCTGAGCTGAGATCAAGAGTTGGATGTTCAGTCGACCGAGCCACCTAGCTGCCCCTGTGTAATAAACACTTTTGAAGTTGGGTACCTTGGTTTTATTAGAATAATGTCTCTACTTCTGTATATGTTTCAAATTTTCCATAATGAAAAATATGAAGAAGAGGTTTGATAGGAAAAATATTTTTAAACTATACCTATGATGAAGGCAGCAAAGTAGAACACCAACTGAGGGGGGATGCATGTCTTCAAAGAAGCAGGGAGGTAGGATAGTCATGAACACAGGCATCACATAGAAAGCCATGTGGACCGTTCAGAGACCCTAGGGATGCATACTAATTTCTTGATCTTGTACAGCCTAAGTCTAAAAAGAAAGAAAACCGGATGAAGATTATATTCAAAGAGGTGACTAAGGAACTAGTTTTAGGCACTATTAGATTCTACAGACAGGTTCAAAGAAAAATGGAAAAGCAGAGTCCAGTCATTCCAATAGGATGGTAATTCTTTAAAAATATTTTTAGAAAGAGTACACAGGGGAGGCAGAAAGAGAGAGAGAGACAGAGTCTTAAGCAGGCTCCACACTGGGTGCAGAGTCCAACATGGGCCTTGATCCCATGATCCCGGGATCATGACCTGAGCTGAAACCCAGAGTTAGACACGCAAGCAACTGAGCCACTGAGGTGCCCCCGGACAGTAATTTTGAAGGAAAAAAAAAAAAAAGAGTTGTATGTGTTTATTAGCAACATACATAGTAAGGCAGTTCAAAAGGACCCGATTTATGCCAAGAAACTCAGTTCAAAAAAAGTATCAGAAAGCACCAGAATTTCTTTTCAAGGCAGATTTGTTATGGATGAAAACGAGATAGGGAACAGTATACGGTATGAATGAACTCTGGGCATCAGTCATGAAAGAGGAGGAAGGCGTGAAGTTAGCCCTCAGACAGGGAGCAGAAGATCTCATTTGGGTCCTTTCCTTTCCACTTTCTAGGTCTGTATCTTCATTTTTCTGAGCCTTAATTTCCTGCTCTCCCGCGTACGCTGAGTTGGATCCAGGATTCACTGTAGGGATTTATGGACGCAAGTGTGCTTTGTCAACTGGAGAGCCAGCACTTTCCATCACCAAAGGGCCTGCAGTGCCTGGCATATATGGGTGATTAATAAATTGACTCCAGTGCTGGATGGAGCTCTGGGTCATTAGAGTTTAAAGACAAATATGAGACAAGTTCTGGCATTCTGTGTTGCACTTCAAACGCTCCTCCACACTAAGGACTCAGCAATTTTCGCCGAGCGTTGCAAGGCCAAGAAGAAATCAGGTTATAAATCAGCCTTTGGACTTTTCTGGTCTTATTTTGACTCTTGTTTGAAAAATTGGTTTAAAAAAAAAAAACAGACCATGTCCCATAGTCTTATTGTCAAAGCAGATTAAAATCCCAGCTCCATTATTTCCAAGCTCAATGACCTTGGGCAAATTACCTTACCTCTCAAAACCTTAGCCCCTCACCTGAATAACATGGATACTGATACCTCTTTCTTTGGATTGTTGTAAGGATTAAATTCAAGAAGACTTTGTAAACAGAGGTGCCTGGGTGGCTCAGTCGGTTAAGTGTCTGACTTGGGTTCTGGTCATGCCCTGCCTTGGGCTCTGTGCTGACAGCTCAGAGCCTGGAGCCTGCTTCAGATTCTGTGTCTCAATCTCTCTCTACCCCTCCCCAACTCATGCTGTGTGTCTCTCTTTCTCTCAAACATAAATAAAAACATTAAAAAATTAAACAGAAAAGAATATTTTGTAAATAAAGCATTTAACCAGTCTTAGAACATAATAAGTAGTTGGAGTAACAATAATCATAAAGTTAATATGGTGCTATGGTTATTACTATTAACAGACATTCCATGCAATTTATCTGAGCTTTCTTTTCTTAAATTTGTCACAGCCTTAGCTTGCCAGTCCTCTAACTCAGCAACTTACCTACACTTGTAAATGTTTATAACATATTTTCACAGACATTAATTATTTGACTATCTGTAACATGCCTCTATTCAGGGGTCTTCATATCTCACTTGGCCACAGCTTGAGAATTAGAGATTTAAGATTTACACAGATAAGAGGGGCGCGGGGCACCTGGGTGGCTCAGTCAGTTAAGCATCCGACTTCGGCTCAGGTCATGATCTCACAGTTTGTGGGTTCAAGCCCCGTGTCGGGCTCTGTGCTGACAGCCCAGAGCCTGGAGCCTGCTTCACATTCTGTGTCTCCTTCTCTCTCTGCCCTTTCCCCGCTCACTCTCTGTCTCTCTCTCTCAAAATAAAATAAAGACATTAAAAAAATTTTTTTAAGATCTACACAGATAAGAGCCTGTATAGAAATAGTGACAAAGAGATCTGTGCCTCCACTTTCCCAGGCTTGGGATGCAGAAACAGATCCCAAGACACTTAAAATTGAGGAAAGCAGTTTGTTTTGAAGGAATTTCATATTCAGAAGGAATACCATTTCCTTCTTTAAGTGTTTTAATTTTTTTTTGAGACAGAGAACGCAGGCGAGGGAGGGCAGGAAGAGACGGGGGGGGGGGGGGGGGACAGAGGATCTGAAGTGGACTTCACGCTTACAGCAGCAAGCCCAATGCAGGGCTCGAACTCCAGAAGGGTGAGATCATAAGGTGATCTAAAGTCGAAGCTCAACCAACTGACCCCCCCAGGTGCCCTAAATATCACTTCCTTCTTAATGATTCACTTATTCTTCAATAAGATCTCACTTCCCTCTGCCACTCTTCATGTTACAGCCATCTCGGACTCAGGCTTCTTGAGAACAGAGAACTACACTGAGGCCTCCTCCTCTCATGTTTATGTCCTGATACATCATTGAAAACTCAGGATTGGCTTTCAGGGGAGACCTGTGAAAGCAAGGCTCTGCCACGGGCACACAGCCTCAGACTCTCAAACTCCGAGGTTGGAGTTGGATTGTGAGGAGATGGTGTCTCCAGGCTGTCCAGGGATTCAGTTCAATTCTGAGGAAGCTGAGCGAGAGCCTGAGGAAGGGCATGTCACCCCTCATTTCTGTATGGCTCTAATGACCCTGATCACTTTCCTCTGAGCAGCTTTTTCCAATCTGCAGCCCGGTGTCTCTCACATCTCCCTGGAGGGAACCGATGGAGCAGAACGACTGTAGAATAAACAGCATCACAGAAATGTAATGTGCTTGGTTCATTTGTTTATTACAAAACGGAGTAGGGCAAAAAATAGCTACTTTCTCTTCTGATCATTACATTCTTTCTTCTCGTTTGCAAGTAAACCAATGGTGCTCAGCAAAAGTCATCTCCTTCCCCTGAAATCAATTTCTGGTGCATGTTCCTAACACTGTTCAATTCGGTGGCCTGAAGGGGTCAGGTGGGCCAACGTTGCCATCTGCCTAACTCATCAAGGTTGGAGCTGGGTGACCCCATTTCATCTAGGCTAAATTGCCCAGTCCATCACACGGGACACTCGAGGAGAAAGTCCTATTAGGGAGGGTTGTTGAAGAAACAATGATCGTCTTGCCTCTACTACTGTGGTGTGCTCAGATTTGTTCGGGCATGCCAGGCCCTTGACGCACTAGCACTGCATCGCTCCATGCACAGAACCTTATGCAATGACCGTCAACCTCACTGAGGTGCGGTCAGGCACAGGGAGGTAAGTATGGATGGATTCATTTGTGTGAACCCCGTGTATGCATCTCCCCAACCCAACCCATCCCCATCCCCAGCACACAAGGGGACAATTTATAATTCCCACGCTAGTCACAGCCGGATTGTGGATTCCACAGTCTTCTCTCACATGCCTTGCAGACATAATGTAACTGGTAAACTATTTACCCCTTCTAGACCCAAGAGGCTGTGGGTGAGGTGAGCTGTGTGCTTATATGGAAGTGAGCCCTTCAGCGTGACTCCCGCAGACTACAAATGGAGGAAGAGGGATAAGGGAAGACTGTATCCTGCAGGCCAGATCCTGACCCAGAACAAAGTCCTCTCTCCAAGAGAGCCGGTGCCTCTTCCTTACACTTGCAACTTGCAAGCCAACCAAAATGGCCTATTCACAGACTCTCAAGCCTGCTAATTTGCTAGTAGGCTAGTAGGCTACGGACAACCTCCTACTCCAAATGCCCTAACCAGACGTAGTCACTTTCACTGAGTCCACCATTATTCACTTGGTCAGCCCTTTCATGTCCCTGTAAGGAAATGATTCTGTCCTGAGCTTGATCAGGACAGTCCTGAATTTCATTTTTCAAGTCTACAATTCTGAGAGCGTCAAGAAAACTAATAGAAAATAGAGCTGTCATATTGTCATTTTAAAACAGTATATCGGAAAGAGAGCATCTTCAAGCTGCTGTTCAGGACTAGAGCTGAGCAAAAGCTCCCATGACGGATCTTCACTGCTTTACCAAAAGAGCCACTCACCTTCAGCTCCCCTTAGCATACGGAATGATGCCATGTCATCCAACGGCACGAGGCGGTGACTCCACATTACCCTTGGATTTCTGGTCCTACAAGTTGAAACGGGAGCCTGTCAAAATCCAGGCATGCTTGCTCTCAGACTTGACTGTGACTCTTGTTCATACTATAATTATATAACTCCATTTCATGTTAAGTACAAGTAAGAAACATAAGCCAAAAAGGAAAAAGTTTCTGTGAAAGCATCGAGTGTTTTACAAAGAATCAATAAACATGGCTCTCTAAAGCAGTGCTCTTCAATAAAGGTATCATGCAAAACACATATGTAATTTTACATTCCCTACTAGTCACATTTAAAAGAAACAGGTGAATCATAAGAGACTTTTAAATACAGAAAACAGACTGAGGGGTGGAGGAAGGGAGGTGGGTGGAGGGGACGGGCTAGATGGTTGACAGACTTTAAGGAGGGCACTTGTTGGGATGAGCACTGGGTGTTATATGGAAGTGATGAATCACTAAATTCTACTCCTGAAGCCAATATTACACTCATTGTTAACTAACTTGGACTTAAATAAAATATAAATAAATAAGTAAATAAATAAATAAATAAAATTAATATGTTATAATTAATGATTACTCTGGATATGTAAGTTTGTATTTCTACTTTTTCCTTTTCTTTTTGTAGTTTTTTGCCTCTATTGATATATTTTTTTAGAATAAATTTCTGGGAGTAAAAAAAGTAGAATAAAATAAAAACTAATAGAAATAGGTGAAAATAATTATAACATAATTTATTTAACCCAAAGTATCCAAGCTTTTATCAGTTCAACCTTTAATAATATAAAATTATTAATGAGATATTTTGTACTGTCTTGGAAATCCAGTGAACATTTTGTACTTCCAGCACATTCTACTTCTGACTAGCCACACATCCAGGTGACTGCTGCATTGGACAGTGTGCCAACAACCACACATGGCAGGTGACGGCTGCATTGGACAGTGCAACTCTAAAGAACTGCAGCTCAGTTAAAAGAGACAACTACTGGGTGCCTGGGTGGCTCAGTAGGTTAAGTGGCTGACTTGGGCTCAGGTCATGATCTCACGGTTTGTGAGTTCAAGTCCCCTGTTGGGCTCTTTGCTGACCGCTTGGATCCTGGAGCCTGCTTCAGATTCCCCCTGTCTCTCTGCCCCTCCTCCACTCTCTCTCTTTCTCTCAAAAATAAATAAATCAACTTAAAAAAAAGAGGCAACTATAATAGACTGGGGAAAACTTTTCATAGATAGTTACTGAACTCACATTGTGCTGTAACTGGAAATTAAAAATTTTTCACTATGGGTATGATTAATGCAAGAAAGAAAACGAGGGACTCAAATCAATGGAAAACATGTATAGTTTTTTCTTGAATGATTTTTTATGTGAACCTGTCTTTTAAAAAATTAAGACTCTTATGAATAGATGCTTACAGTTTGTCTTGTTGTTTGGGGGGGAAATTAAGTTGCAAATTTTTATCACAAATTTAAAATGCGGTTCTTAAACATCTCAACTTGGCCAGATATGAAAGAATTTAAAAATTGTTCAAGGTGTATTGAGAGAAATCAGGGGTTTTTTTCCAAGCATGTCTTTCGTTACCAAAAAGAAGTCTTTAGGTAAAAAGAACTATTAAAACCCCATCTGCATAGATAGTGCAGCTAGTTCTAGTCATCTGATTCATGGGTAAAAAGTAAGCATTTAGGGTCTCCGGTGCCAGTGTTTCACTCATCTCTTACTGGGATTTCCTGTTCATATCTTCACGTCGCATCACTAAAAGGGGCGTACTCGGAGGAGGTAAGAGGGCTCCAGTCCTCCCCGCCCTGCTCAGCCTCGCCAGGTGGAATTCTCAGTGAGCGGACCAGCTGCTTTGTCCCTTAGCCGCCTTACAGTTTGGGGTTTTCTGGGCATCTGGGCCACAATCGCAGGATACCGACGTAGAGGGGGCTGCTGAACTCGGGCCTCCTCTCCTTCATTTTCTTTGTCTCCACTGTGGTCCTGCACGGGCCCCCGCAGCTTGGTGGGTCTGCAACCACATCCATACTCCTCACCATCCCACCTCGCTGTCCTTCACCAGGAGATGGGTGCCCGCATCCCCTTTCCCTGCACAGCAGGCTGGAAGGCTGTCACGCAGGTGGGTCTTGGCACAGGTGTGTCCCCTCCCAGGAAGGTGGGCACCCAGCCTGTGTGCTCAGGGTCTGGCCTAGGAGAGCTCCCATCCTCTTCTCTCCTACTCTCTGTTCAGGTCCTGCTGCTGGTGACCATGTGGGGTCCCTGGCCATGTGCACAGCGTCTGGAACAGTCACAGTGGACCTCATATTGCCTGCCTTGCCCTGGAACCCCACCAGAGCCTGACTCACTCAATGCCCCACCTTTACCTTCAACCCAACCTCCGGTGTGGCGTCTCCATCTCTACACTGCCAAGGTGCTTCCTGGGGTTTTTCTCAGTGGCAGCCTGGTGTACCCGTGCACCTTCATTGGTGCGTTCTCCTGGGTGAAAACATATCTGTGTCTTACTGTTCCCCAAACTCTCCTGTGGCAACCATCTTGTCCCCCCAGTGTCGTGGGGTGGAGGGGAGCGGGGGGGGGGCAGCTACCAGCTGTGGCTCCCCACCCCCCAGTGACAACTAGGCCTGCACCCTGCAGCTGCCCAGGCTTTCCAGGGTCCACTCCCACTTTTTTCCTTAAGCAAAAAACAGCGGGAGCAATTACATTGGATAAAGGGTTTCTGTTATACTTGAACTGCATTCAAACATTCATTTCAGCAGAATTCAACACATAGCTACTGAGCATCTATTTGTGAAACTCTTTGTTGTCACAGACCCCAAGGATTATACAGGTAGCAGGAACCACGAGAAAAATAATTGCAACAGAACAAGTAACAAAAATGTCAAAAGATAGATCATGTTGTTCCCAGCAGCCTTCCCAGGTGAGTAAAGAAGGTCACTTCCTGGTGGAGACAGGAACTTCAGCATATGTTGGGAGCTTCGGGAAGAGGAGTTTACCCAATTTAACAGGTACTGCAGGCCGGTCTGATGGAAAGTGCTGGTTTGGCTTGGCTTCTGGCCCAGAGTGGCCACTAAAAGTTCAACCTGGAGATTCCTTATAAAAGGACCCAGCAACACAAGCCTTATAAAGTCCTCATGAACAATCTTTATTCTTGCTGAGCTTATGTAAATGATTAGGCCAGGGTTGTTAAGACTGGACTCATTCCACCAATGCATTAGTCTCGATTTGGCTATTTCTGTTAATGGAGGTTTTTTAGAGAGAAAAACTGTTTCAGTAATGCACTACTGTAAATGTTATTCTAGTTCTGAGTGTCTTTGAATATTTGTTCTTAGATCTCAGGCTTGTTAGTCTGTGAGGATGATATTTAAAGGTGGGGGTCAGCCCCTATTAAAGTTTCAGGGATCTCTCTTGAGTTAAGTGAACTGACTCAGAAGAACCCTTAACCTAGTGACGTGATCCAGATCCAGTCGATCAGCTTGAACTGATCCTCAAAAAGACTCTGACTCTAGGGATCTCCAGCCCTGCTCCAGCCACACCCCGGAAGCTGGCTGGTCTAGCA
>NC_043702.1:165488239-165611125 GCF_006229205.1 Suricata suricatta
TATGCCAGGCTTTAGGGGTACAATGGTAACTCAGCTGACCCAGGATTGGGTCAGTTACAAGACAGAGGGGGGAATGTAAGGACGCAGGTTTAAGACAATAGAAGGGCACACATTGCCCAAGGCAAGAGGGACCACCCTTGTAATACCGTTAACATTCCTAAGGGCAGGCCTAGAAATAGAAGCTATAGGCAATCACTTATTGCTTAAGGCTAGTTACACCCTACTGAGGGTCCTGGGTCTACTCTAATTGGTTAACACTCTAAATATTGTAATTGGATAAACCTGTTGTATAATAATGATTGGATCACTATACCTGTGTCACAATTTCCAGTAACTCCCCCTTCCCAAACTCATAAAGGCCCTGCCCCGCCTTTGTTCGGGGCTCTCAGCATGGATCCACCACGCCAGTAAAGTCTGTGAGCCCGAGTTTAGGCCCCGGTGAACCTAATAAAGCCCTTTGCTTTTGCATGTGTGAAAAAAAAAAAAAAAAAAAAGAAAAATACTCCATGATGAACATGACACTCGAGCTAAGCCCGGAAGGATGAGAAGAGTTTCAGTCACCAGGGAAAAGGCCGTATGCTCATGAACAGAGAATCCAGCATCTTTCTTTTCTCTTTTTTTTTTTAAGTTTATTTATTCACTGTGAGAGAGAAAGGGTGCATGAGCGGGGAAGGGGCAGAGAGGGAGAGAGAGAATTCCAAGCACTCTCTACACTGTCAGCAAGGAGCGTGATGTGGGGCTCGAACACACAAACTCTGAGATCATGACCAGAGCTGAAACCGAATCGAGGCTAAACCAATTAAGCCACCCAGGTGCCCTCTTGGCATTTTTCTAATAGGCAGTTTCCCTCTCAATATTGTGACTGTTTACTGTCACATGATCAAGCGATTTATAAGCTCTTGTGGAAAAGATGTAGGGATTTTGACTGATCATATGTTGAATTAGAGCAAAGGAGTTACGATGTCCAGGATAAGAGGAAACCAGTGGCCGATGGCTGTTCAGTGCCCACCAGAGATCTTCGAGGATTTTGGATAAAGAGGCAAAGGGAGCTAGCATTCTTACAGGAAGTAGGAGTTTGTGGGATGATTGTTCTAGCAGCTGGATACAAGTCAGATCAGAACAAGGAGAGGCTGGGGCTCCTGGGTGGCTCAATAGGTGAACTGTCCAAATCTGGCTCAGGTCATGATCTCACAGTTTGAGAGTTCAAGCCCCGTGTCCAGCTCTGTGCTGACAGCTCAGAGCCTGGAGCCTGCTTGGGATTCTGTGTCTCCCTCTCTCTCTACCTCTCCACCATTCACTCTCTGTGTGAATGTTAATGAATAAATGCTTAAAGAAAAAAATTTTTTGGAAATCTGCTGGGAGCTCCCGCTCGCGCCCGGGCCTCAGGAAAACAAGAGAGACCTAATGGAGAACCAGGGGGAACGGAGGAGGGAGAGAGAGTTGGGGAGAGAGAGGGATGCAGAACTTGAGAGACTATTGAAAGCTGAGAATGAACTGAGGGTTGGGGGGAGGGGGGAGGGGGGAAGACAGGTGGTAGTGATGGTGGAGGGCACTTGAGGGGAAGAGCACTGGGTGTTGTATGGAAAACAATTTGACAATAAAATATTATGGAAAAAAAATTTTTTTAAAGAACAAGGAAAAGCGAAGATCACAAGCCAGAGTGTTTCAGTGGGACTTGGGCACCTAATTTAGGTGGCACCAAGGTTCAGCCCCGCTTGATATCACTCAGCCTGGGCAAATCACTTAACCCTCTGAGCCTCAGTTTTCTGTCTTGCGGGAGTTGCTATAGGGATTAAATGAGACAGGGTAAGAAAAAGTCCTTAGCTGAGTGTGAATGCTACTCAGATTTTCGGTATGAGATACCCTTCTTTTCATCATTACCATCAGAAAGGGGTTGAATGTATCCCGAAATGAGGTATTAAAACCCTGGGCTGGAATGAAAGCACTAAAGCTCTGACAAGCAGACACAGAAGCAAAAGACACGGAAGGGAAAAGGCCAACATTGGTCATTGATTGGGTTGGTGGGGGCTGGGGCCAGAGAGCCCAAGTAGGATAAGAAAAAAATAGATTGTTTTCCATTAATGACAACCAATGGAAACAAACCAGATTGTGGGTTTGTGGCATCAAAACGGCAGCCTGTTTCACGGAGGCCAGCACTTGGCTCGCATTTCCTACCCCATTCTACACCCCAATACCACCAGAGATTAGAGCTTTGCTTTCTCTCCCCCTGCCCCAAAGCTGAACTATGGGCTGTAGAAATGCATGGGGTCTGGTGAGCTAATAGTTATTGTCATTTATCAACTCCTCCCTTCAAGGACAGAAATGACAGATGAGATGCTACACCAGTTACTTGCACAGATAAAATATGCTCCAAAAATTGGTAGGACAAACATCTACCATTCTCCTCATTGCCGGCCACCAATATATCAACTGTCACCAAGTGGTAACAGCTCACAACTGCCAGTGGCTAGATACTGATTTGTCTTGTAGTCAACAGCTATTGAAGCTGTGTACACATGCACATGCGCACACACACACACACACACACACACACATGCACAGACAACACCTGAAAGCTTATGGCCAAGTGAATTAAATACGTTTCTCTCAGAAAAAGTAGTTTCATTTGGTAGGACAAGAGTTTTTCATCTATTAAGAAGAAGTAACTCAAATAAAACCTGACTAAATTGCTTATAAGGAGACATAACCACCCCATCCCCACACTTAAACAAAAAAATAAAACCTAGATTGACACTAATCATATGGCTTTTCTCAATCCCTTACATACCATGAGCAAGCTAAGTTCCAGAGGTAGGACAGGTAAACCAAGGTTAAGATACCAAGAAGCAAGCACGACATCCTCAGCAAATCCAACTGTACATACCTTTCAAGGTTGTCCATTGTTCTTAATTCTGCTGTCCAACTTTCCTCCATTAGCGAGCATAATGGAGCATGAACTGTATTTGGCAAGATCTATGCTCTAGAAGCAGGCCAGGACCTAGCAAAATTACAAAGTAGGAAAAATTGTATCTTTAATATCTTGGATCCCTCTTTTGAATGTCTTTCTTACCTTGCTACCCAACCCTCCCAAACTCCCTCTGATCTCTCTTTCAGATCTTCTATCTCCAATGACACCCCACAATCAAGATCTTTCTTATCTGATCCTGGGTTATCCTCTATTTTATTCCCTAAAAGATACGGTCTCTGCTCGTGAATGTTAAAAAGCCTTTCCTTGGGGGTAATTTAAGGCCTGTGCCTAGCCAAAGAAGTCTGGTGTACTCTTCAAATCACACTCAGGGTACTGGGCAGGTAAAGCAAAAGCAAAATATATCAAAGTGCTTGAGGAACCACAAACAGCCCCATAAATCAAAAGATTATTATTGTCCTAACTATTTCTCTGCCTGCCTCAAGGGCCGGCATGAGGGGGGGCGGTCAAGCTGGCTTGTACTGCCACACAAGAGAAGATGGTGCAAATCTCTTCCCCCAGTTTCATGTTCGGTGACATCATGTTGGTGGTTTAAGATCCACAATGGTGAGAGTATTTACACCATGGTAATTGGCAAAAGCCAAGATCAAGCCCTCACCCCTGCACTCTCCCCCCACCCCAGAACCAAGTTACCAGTATATTCTTGTATAAGATCAGCTGGTTCCCCATGTCTGTCCTGCTCACTGGTATTCTAGCACCTACTTTGCCTGAGATACAGAATACACAATATATCAATTAAATGCACACACACCAAATCTATACATATGGGCATACACACGTGCGGGAACGTACACACATACACACACACACACACACTCACACACCTGAATCTCAGTTAACATGAGAGATACTTATAAAAAAGGACTTCATCAATAAAGGAAAATTTTATTTTCTATTGTAGAATATTTAGTTGGTTTCCTGCCAAAGGCCTAGAATTCCTGGAAAAGTGAGTATTAACAACTGTCAGGATAAGAAGTTATTTAATATTGCAAAAGGCATATTAGGGTACTTTTCAGTTTTAATAACCTCTCAGGGAAAAAGCTAATTTCTGAAATTGCAAGTTGTCCGAACAAGTCTTGTTAAGCTCTCCAGTTCTACCAGGAAGGTTAATGGACGCCTCGCATAACCTCTCCCGCTTCCAAACTGAGAATCAATTCTCCACCCCTCACATTCCCGCCACTCTTCAGTTGAGCCCGCAAAAACCACTCTGTGAAAGGTCGCTGATGACCTTCCAAATGGCAATATCCAGGCCAGTTCTCGGTCTTTCTATCCCCTCTGTGACATCTGGCACTGCTGTCCACTGGGCTTGGCCTTATCTTGGCCACGCCTACTTCCTGCAGTCGCAAGTGTGTATCAGGACAGCAGGCTGGAATTCCTCCAGGTCACCCACTGCTTCACAGCTCCTGGATCTCACTTTCCCTTACTCTTTGCCTCTTGTTCCTTGGATGTGCTCCACACTTGGGCTACCATTCCTCACCTTGCTCATGAGATTATCGGATGCCTAGCTCATAGAAGGCTCCTGTTGGATATCTATTGCATAAATGAACACGTATTTCATAGCCCCGCTTACACACAAGTGCGCGCGGGCGCACACACACGTCAGTACACCCATTATCCCGTGCGCTCTGTCTCTCTGTCTCTCTGTCACTCTCTCTCTCTCTCTCCTCTCTCTCTCTCTCTCTCTCTCTCTCTCTCTCTCTCTCTCTCTCTCTCTCTCCCTAAGGACACACTCCTTAGCCCCCACCCGCCGGTAGCTCCCCCTGGCTTGTGGCACCACATCAGGCTCTCTTTACTGCGATACCCCCCTTTGCCTCTAGGGGGCAAGCTGTGCCTCAGTCCCGACTAGATGTTGAAAAACTCCTTCCTAAGATTCTCCCCTCTCCTTAATTGCTGGTAGCTGCTCACCTACAGTCCAGGTTATAGACCTCTCCACTTGGCCTTCCTCTTAAAGATAGTTCTTGGTTTTCTGTCCTCTCTCTTCCAGAGCTTTCTCATAGAATCCCATGGCGTTGACTTTCATCTCAACAGGTACAGAATTCCCAAATGCAAATCTGGAGACCTTGAATTAGATATTTGTAGATTCTATACACACCAAAACCTCAGTAAGTCCTACACCATGCTTTTCATCTTCTCCCACAAGCACACTGCACTCCCCATTAAAGATACCCCCCAGCTCCTACTTGCTCCTGGAGACACCTGGGATTTCTGTCTCTACCTCACCCAACGTCTGTTCTTTCCCTAACTCCTTTCCATTCAAGCTCGGAGAGCTTTCTCCACTCAATTCCCTGCATTACATTCTCTGCTGCCAGAGTTGAAGCGTTCCTCAGGTGAGCCATCACCATGAATTGCTAACTGACCACACCACATGGAGGCTTTCTTCCTCAGTTCACCTACCATGCTTTGTTAGACTGGTCTTTCTGATGTCACTCTTTTGTGTTTCCCATTGAGACGTGCAAAACAGCCATGTCTGCCTAAAGTGATAAGCAGACTGCCTACATCAGAGTCACGTGGGAAGGGGTGTCTGGGTGGCTAAGTCGGTTGAGCATCTGGACTTCTGACTTCAGCTCAGGTCATGATCTCACAGTTTGTGAATTCAAGCCCTGCATCAAGTTCTGTGCTGACAGCGTGGAAACTGCTTGAGATTCTCCCTCTCACTTGCCCTCTGCCCCTCCCCCACTGGCGCTTGAACTCTCGCTTTATCTCAAAATAAATAATAACCTTGAAAAAAAAAAGAATCACCTGGAAAGCTGGCTCGTAATAAAGATTTTTGAATCCCACGTCAAATCAACTGAATTAAATCAGTGGGTCCCAGAAATCTGCATATTCAGCCAGTTCCATGGATGAGACTTCAACCCAATAAAGTCAGAGAGCAGCTCCCTCTATAGGACATATAAGACCCTCACCATCCAGCCCCTGCCCACCTTTCTATCTTTGTTTTCACGAGCTCCTTCACCCCATCCCTTTATGCCGGCTGTGACTTCTGCCTGGGATGTCCTCCGCCCTTTTGCTGTCAAATCCCACTCGCGTTTAGCCCTAAGGTCAATTCTGCCTTGGCATCTGTGACGTCTGGTTATAACCAATTCCCAGCTCCTCAGGATTGTTCCTTCCTGGTTACACCTTTATGACAGGATAGCTCACTGCATTAAAGTGACATTTTAGGGGCAACTGGGTCGCTCAGTCCATTGAATATCTGACTTCAGCTCAGGTCATGATCATACAGTTCATGGGTTCAAGCCCCCCATCAGGCTTTGCCCTGACTGCACAGAGCCTACTTCATATTCTGTGTTTCCCTCTCTCTCTGCTGCTCACATGTCACTCTTTCTCAAAAATAAATAAACATTTTTTAAAAAGTAATATTTTAGTACCAATTTCCTTGTTAGACCAAGTTCTTCCTAAAGGCAAGAACCAGATGTTACTTGTCTTTTTACCCCCAGTTTCTGACACAGAGTAATTACTACTCAATAAAATTATTTTTGAATAAATAAATCTTGCCTTCTACCACCACAACACAAACATCAGGCCCTGCAGACAGCAGCATTTAAAAAGAAAAAAAAACACTTAAATCTAACCATAAAGGTGCTGACAGACCCCCAATGAGCCTAAAAGTGTAAAGCAAGCCATCAGACCAAGAGGACCCTGAGTTGCTCCTGAAATCCAGAAGATATCACAAGCAGTCAACTATGTCTAGATCACTCCACCAATCAGGGTCATTGACATAGATTTGGCCAATTTGTATAATAGAGCCAATCATAAAAAAGGCAATGACCAGGACCTAATTCTCAGACAAGTGGGTAACTAGAGATATGTTTCAGGGGCGCCTGGCTGCTGACTCGGTTAAGCGTCTGACTTCCGCTCAGATCATGATCTCATGGGTGGTGAGTTCGAGCCCCGAGTCAGGCTTTGTACTGATGGTGCAAAGGCCTGCTTAAGATTCTCTCTCTCTTCCTCTGTCTCTGCCCCTCCCTCATGTTGTCTCTCTCTCTCCCTCTTTCTCTCAAAATAAATAAACTTCTAAAAAAGATATGTTTTTAAAAGGTGAAGGGCAGGAACATAGCAAGGACACCAAACCAACAAACGAAAATGCTCTAAATGGGCCTGTCATCCATCCGACAATTGATGGCACTGTTTGAATAACCCCCACGTTCGTGGATTTGTCCCATTCTGGGGATAAGAGCAGAGAGGGTATGGAGGTGAAAGTCACATGATTCCTCCTTCCCAGGAGTTTCCAGCCTAGGTAGAATATCTAAATTGCACATGGCAATAACCCAAAAATAAAAACAAAGTAGCTGGGTGGAAACTGCAAATCCAGCTAAGATGGAAACCAAGTCCAGAGCTACGGAGCAAACACCAGCGAAAGGAAGAGTTCAGATTGATTGCAATCACAGAACGCTGGCCCTGAGAAGGACCGGGGAGACCATCTAATGCAGGGCTCTCATTATACAAATGAAAACGCAATACAGACTGAAATGACTTTTTCTCAAAGCCATTCAAAATTATTTATCCACCCAGGAAAGCTTCTAGGTAAAAATGAGATAAGTCTGGAAAAAGAGAAGAGCTTTTTTTCACGAGGATATTTGGGAAAAGGAAATACCAGGTAGGCAGAGAGAAAGGAAAGAACTTGGAGGAAGGACCAGAGGCAAATGAGCAGGTTGTGGGAAACAAGAGTGGAGTGTCTGGGATGAAGCAGAGAGATGTAAGAGGTGAATGTGAATATCGGGGGGGGGGGGGGGGGGGGGGGGGGGGGGGGGGGGGGGGGGGGCAGGCCCAGCCTTTACAAATGGTTAAGTCTGGTTCCGGGAAGGAGCAGGATGGGACACGCACATGATTGTACTGTGCAATCACTTCCTGTGCTGTGAGAATCCAGCCCCATTCAGTCATAAATTGATGGAGCTTTAAACACCTTGGACGATGACCAATGAACTCATCTCACAGAAAATAAGTCCAGGTTAAGAAGAAGGTACCACTAATGTGTGACCTTTGAAGACATGTTGATTCTGGTTGCAAAATCTACCTCTGTGTCTTTGAGCTGTTTACTGAAGCTCTGTGAGCCTCCGTTTTGTTTCCTAGAAGATGGAGAAATACTCATCTCAGAGTCCTTCTAAAGGCTTCTAAGGCCTTCTAAGCATCCCTAGCTCTTGGCCCAGTGCTGAGCCCATGAAAGGAGCTCAGTGAAAGCTCCTTCCTCCTCCCTTTGCATTTGGAGTGGTACTGACTCACCCAAGGTCTCACAACTGGTGGGTAGCAGACCGGGAGAAGGGATCCTGTGCTCAGACTTGACACCAGTCCTAAAGGAGGGGGGCCCCTCTTGGAGACTCCGCAGCCAGGCTTCCCCATCAAAGTACTAGAACCCTTTGGAAGAAGGTCATTCTGGAATTTCTATAGGCAATTCTGGGAATTCACAAGGAGAATTTCATTTGCCTTATTTTCTGAAATTTGTCTTTAGTGGGGTTCCAGTCATGATGAGGGAATCCATCCCAGACAATCCAAAAATAACAAAGACAGCAGATCAAAGACAGGTCATCCATGAAAGTATGTCAGTGGGGACAGAGGAAGTTTTTTGTGTGGGGTTTTGGTTTTTGGTTTTTGGCTCTTGGCCAAATGCAAAAGTTATTTTGACTCCGTGATTTCCTGGGGATTTTAACAATGATGGTCTGGATTACAAATACAATTCACATTGCAGTATGCTTAATATTTTTCACCATTGGAGGACTGGGAACAAACGATTAAGAGCCGACCAGCCTTGGCCAGGCAAAGGCACAAAGGAGACACAAAGACTGCTCAGCTCTAAGGTGATGTTGAGAAAATGTATCAATGCTGTAGAAAGGTCTGGCTTTCATCAGACATTCTGTGAGGTATTTGGGCATGGGCACTTAAGTTTTAGACAGCATGTTAACAAGAAGACTTTATTTTTTTTATACTGCATCAGCAATATATATATATTATATATATATATTTATATATATATAAGGAATATTTCCCCCACCCACCCACCCCTAACATGTTTCTTAGTGTTTGATTTTTTTGTTTTGTTTTGTACACAGAGAATAGGGAATTTCAGGATTTTTACATACATTTGAGCAAGCAAGTTTTGATTTATTGCCTTCTTGGTGTAGTAATGCAACAGCAAATCATTCTGGTGCCAAAGGCTCATATCATTACAAGGAAGCTGAGAACACTAATTTCTTAGGAGATGAGGCCAGCCCCACATGAACTACTCTTGTAACCCTCTGGTCCACCATGATTCATAAATACTTAGACTTTTTCCCCCTCAATTAATCATTAGACGTTAAAAATGGAACAGAGTCATAAAGGGCCACATGCCTTTCAGTATAAAGCATTCTCCTTCACTTGATTGCTATCACAGTGCAGACCTGACTGCCCGAATATGCTCAGGAGATTTAGTCAATATTGTCTGTATTTGGTTATGGAAAAGGCTCTCCTTATTTGTTTGTTTGTTTTGTTTTGTTTTTTAAGAAATTTTTTATTTTTATTTTTTTTTGATACAGAGAGAGACAGAGCATGAGTGGGGAGGGGCAGAGAGAGAGGGAGACCAGAATCCTAAGCAGGCTCCAGGCTCTGAGCTGTCAGCACAGAGCCCGACCCGGGGCTCAAACCCACAACCGTAAGATCTGACCTGAGCCCAAGTCGGAGGCTTAACTGACTGAGCTACCCAGGTGCCCCTGTTAGTTTAGTTTTTAAATCCCAAGTGCATAGTAAGAACAAATCAAAGCATGTTTTTTTCCTTTTCAGCATCAATTTCATCTAAGCGACTTCCTATGAGAGGACTACTCAGATGCCTTGCCTTTGTCCTCTCCCCTCCAAAAATAAAAAAATTAAATTTAATTTAAAATAATAAAAGAGTTGAGGAAATTAGGCATTCATCAGCCTGGTAAACAAACTTTGCCAGCAAACTGAAGTTCTACTATTGTAAAGAAAATTGATAAGACAAAAAGTATGTATGATGACCCAACTACTGTGTTGTTGGGTGATTTATAAGGTTGACTTATGACTTCATTGATGTAAAATCCTATTGGAAATATTAGGGCAGCCATACAGAAAAGGATCATTCCAGTGAAGGCTAGCCATCGAGCATATTTTGTAGCTTCTCTTCATCAGGGGGAAGCCACCAGCAAACCACATGTGACAGTCAATGAAATGATTCCCATGATGATAAAAAACAGTGTGGTGACCCACTCTGGGGGAAGCCGAGGTGGAATGCAAGTCCGGTCTCGTCCATGGATTGTCTGACACTGTCGCACAAGGCCCACAGTGTGTGCTGCTGCTGACTCCCCGGTGTTGATCCAGTCCGGGTTGGCGATGCTGGCGATGGCGAAGATACTGGCGGCCAGAAGGAGACATCCTGAGATGATGGTCAATTTATCCATCTCCCCGCCCCGCTCCCCCCACCCCCCAAATCCCCGGCAGGCCGCGGCCTCACGCCTCCCGCCCCGGAGTCCCCGCACCCCAGTCTCACCCTCCGCGCACCCGGGACCAGCAGCTGCTGCGCGGCCCACGCAGCCGGAACCCAAGAAGAAGACTTTAAAATAAAAATTTTAATCAAGGCACTTGAGTGGCTCAGTTGGTTAGGTGCCTGGCTCTTGGTTTCCACTCAGTTCATGATCTCACAGCTCAGTGAGTTTGAGCCCCATATTGAGCTCTGTTCTGACGGCATGGAGCCTGCTTGGGGTTCTCTCTCTCTCTCTCTCTCTCTCTCTCTCTCTCTCTCTCTCTCTCTCTCTCTCTCCCTCCCCCCTTCCTCTCCTTCTGCCCCAGCTCATGTTCTCTTTCTCTCTCTCTGTCTCTCTCAAAACAAATATTTCTTAAAAATAAAATAAAATGGAAAGTTTAACAGGCCCAACTGATACTTTTATCAATGACCTGGGACAGTGTCATATTCTTTTTTTAATAATGTACTGCAATTCTGTTCAAATTGATTAAGATTTCCCATGCTCCAGGGAATATGCTGTGACTAGTGCATTACAGAGGTGAAAACGATGGGATACCAGGCATGGCTCAGTCGGTTAAGCAACCAGTTCTTGATTTAGGCTCGGGTCATGATCTCACAGTTTGTGAGATCAAGCCCCATGTTGGGCTCCTCACTGAGCATGGAGTCTGCTTGGGATTCTCGCTCTCCCTCATCTTCTGTCCCTCCCCCTTCCTTCAGCCCCTCCCCCACTTGTGCATGCATGCACTCTCAGAAAAAATAAGGTCCCTATTTTCCAAGTGTTTTAATCCTAGGTCAAAGCACATCACCCCTCTGATCGAAACCCCATAGGGTCTCCCCATCGCACTCAGATTGAAGCCAAAGTCCTCGCAGTGGCCCACCAGGTCCGCAAGGACCCCCCTCAGCCCTACTGCTCTTGCTGATGCTACTCGGGCACACCTATCTTTTTGCTGACATTGAGTATGTCAGGCATCCTCCTGCCTTTGTTAAATGAATGGGCAATGTGAGAAGCAATTGCAACTTCAGTGTGTAGAAGGAAAACTCAGCAGGTGACCTAAGAACTCACCAGCCAGAAGCTTCCTTGTGAATATTCACAAGGCAAGTGGCAGCCCTGGGGAGCTGACTTCGTTCACACTCTGAGGTGAACAACCTAGCTGGCTGGGTAGCAGGATTCCCCAGAGGGAAAACCTGACCCTGACCATGGCCAGGCAAGATACCACTGAAAAGCACTGCTCCTACCATGCGCTTTCATTCTACCTGATGTCAGTGAGTGCCAGCCTGTCTCCGCTGTGCAGAGCAGGTTCCGTCATGAGAGGGGACTCAGCCCTACTGCAAGGAAACACTTGAGCTTTTAAAAACCTGGAATATGGCACCTGGGAGGCTCAGTCAGTGAAGTATCTGACTCTTGCTTTCAGCTCTGGTCAAGATCTCATGGTTCGTGAGTTCAAGCCCTGCATAAGGCTCCATGCTGACTCTGTGGATCCTGCTTGGGATTCTCTGTCTCCCTCTCTCTCAGCCCCTCCCCTGCTTGCTCTGTTTCTCTCAAAATAAATAAATTTTTATAAATAAATAAATACCTGGAAGCATTAGGACAGTGTGATCACTTTATTATGCCTGTAATCTATCCTAATCCCAGGTCCGTGTTGAGTGCCTCCAGGTCAGCAAAGCATGGAAACCAACTTCAAGTCCAGCAATGATGCACTCAAGACAACTGGACAATTTTATTATCTGGACCCTTGGTGGATGGATACTGGGATACCCATGGAGCCAAGTGTCTGTCCTATATTCCACCAAGTCCTGCTTCACCCACTTGGCATGGTCCCATGCTGGTGGACCCTCTTGAAAATAAGGGGAGAGGAGCTCTAGCAGTCTGGAGGGACAGTCTCTCAACAGCTACGGACACATTCCATAGTCAGGCAGGAGACCAGAACCAGCGCGACCTTAGCTTCAAAACACAAGAAAATCCCAGGGTGCTAAGCAGTGGGCGGTGTGAGGGACAAGGGCTCAGTGGGGGAGGTGATGTTTGTCCTGGAGCAACATTTTTAACACGGCCCCCTATGGGCAATACACCCAACACTGTGCATATAAGTAGCATCTCCCCCTCCCCTGTAAGTCCAGTATGAGCTGACTTACTGCTGGGCCCCTGGCACCCCACATTTTCTCCTTCGTCCCCTCTGACATGGAAACATCTGAGCTTGTACTCTCCCCATAGCTCCAGCCTTGCTGACCTTCCCCTCTCTGGGAAGTTCCAACTTCAGCTCCTTCACCTTCAGGTTTTGCCTCTATTTCTGGCCTCTGACTCAACACATAAGCAAATAACCCGCAGGTCAGGTCCTTCTTGGTTTTATCCAGTCCCTAAGATTCTAGGTCTATTTGTTGTTTTTACCACCCAGATCTTGGGGGCAGACCCATTTTCAAGGATCATGGAATCCTTTGTGTACCTGGTGGACGCATAACCTGCCATCAGGACACAGCCTTTCCTGATGTCTATCTCAACTCATTGCCTTCCCCAGCCAAACATGTATGTGTATGTGTGTGCATATGTGTGAGGGGGGCTGGGGGTGAATCTCAGGGAGTTGAACTAATTATGTCCCTTAGTTCATGACACATTATCTTCAATTCGAGTCAACCCTTTATTTACTTCACTATTCCTTTTTATTTCTGCTCTCCATGACCACCCCTCCATAAGCAATCATATCTATGTGCTTGGTGTTTACCTTTTATTTGTAAGCGTCCTTGTAAAAACATATTGTTATCTTGTACATCTGTTTTTAATTCATATAAATGGTACTGTGTAACATAAATTCCATTTTTTTCCACTCAGGACACACTGTTAAGATGCATGTTGTCCTGTTGTGCTGTGTGCTCCTAACTCTGGCCTGGCAGGTTTCAAGGAACACCGGAGCTGGACAGAGGAATTGGGAAAGGAGAATTCTATCTAGAACTACTGCAGTGGGGCAAGAGAAACCTCAGAACAGAGCTGGGCTCCAGTCCAAATACAACAAGGACAAGTAGGGACTCATATCTTAAGAGCATGGTGGAGTCAGGGATGGAAAATCCCTAAGAGAAAACATCAGAGACAAGGGGATTCTGCTTAAACTGACTTGATAGGATTCTTGCTGAAGACAGGCAGGGTGATAAGTTACTGCCACTGAAGGAAGATAAATTTGATCAGATATTTAAGGTAGGGGACTAAGTGGGCCAAAGATAGGGGCCAGAGTTAGGGCTTGGGAGTTTAAAGAAGCAGGGCTTGAGTTAGGTCCAGGAGAGTCTTGTCATAACTTGCAACATGCCTACACTGCTTGATGCCCCTCGGCCCTCCCATCCTACACCCTCACTCCCACCCCACCTGCCCACACAGGCACACAATGTTGTGATAAGTGTTGTGACACATATTTCTTTATGGACCTGGGTGAGATTTTCTTTAGGGACATATTCCCAGGAATGAAACTAGGCCTTATGAGATAGATGATATGGAGATAACAGAGATATAAGGTATAAATATAGATGATATAAGTGATATAGATGATAGATAATGATAGACATAGATATAGAAGATGTATAGGTATAGATGTGTAGATGTAGATATGTAGGTATTAATGTATAGCTATAAATATGCAGGTGTAGATGTCGGTATGGGCAGATATAGGTTGCAAGATAAATATAGATATATTTAATCTACACACTTATTTTGACTAAGAACATACTATGTCAGACAGAACGCTGCTATCTCCACACTCCTCACAAATTTCAGCATTGCACTTGCTAGGGCAACCAGAATGAAAGGGGCTCCCGCTCACACATCTCATACTCAAATCATAACCAGATTTCAAAGTTAAAATAGCAACTTCTCTACAAAGTTTCCTTTGGATCCTCCCCCCACAACCCCTAGCTGAAAACACTGTTGTCTGAACTCTCAATACTTGGTCCATGAAACTTTTTCAGAACTCTAATCTCCATTACACAGCTTCCAACTCCCTCCACAGCTCTAAATGCCTGAACCAGGATTCAGGCATGAGTCGTCCTGGTCACTCGGTGGTTAGAAACATGGGTTTTGAGGGCCAACAGAACTGAGATTAGTTCTCTGCTTTGTCATTTATAAGCTGTGTGGCCTTTAGGCAACTTAATTAAACTCTTAACCTTAGTTTTCCCCTTGTTGATGCTGCTTGTCTTAAAGGTTTATGGAAGAACTGAATGAAAAGTTGCAAATAAAACACTTAGCCCAGTGCCTAAGATGTAATCCAAGCTCAGTAAGTGGCAGTTACCATCACAACTGTCGTTGTCATTATTATCAAGTGCCTGTGTAAGTGTCCCTTACACAGTGGACACTCTGTAATGTTTGGTGCATGAACGAGCCTCAGAAAGGCCAAGTGCTTTGCCCAAGGCCATGTGGCTGGTAAGTGTCAAGACGCCCATTTGAACTCAAGCCTTCTCTATGGTCTATCATCTCTAAAACTCTGCTTGCTGGAACTTTTGGGGAGAAAACTATTTATAAGCCTTAAACAGCAAGACAAGAGGGACTGTGGGAATTTCCCCATCACTTCAACTAAAGAAGTAGGAATCACATGGATGGTAAGGAGCTGTGTCAGTCCTTTATCTCACAACACCCACTCTTAGTGGTAGAAGTGGTTGTTGTGGTGGTGATAAAATTCTACAAGAGAAAATAGACATAAAGTACTTGGATCTGTGTCAACACATACCAAGTATATGAATTTCTGTGATTATTATCAGCCCCTGGGCCCACAGGCACAGAGTTTGGGTGTCCTCCCACATAAAGCAATCACCTCCTCAGCCTGAAGAAAACCTTGATTTGAATAACTTTCCAATCCCTTTCAAATGAGACCATTCAGATTCAGTAAAACACAACCTTTGTGACCCAAAGAACTTTTGGAAGCCCATTAAAATGTTCCAAAGCCTTCATGAACATCAAATGACTTTTTGTAATCAGTATTTTCATGCTGCAGAGTGGAAGAATTGCAATCATGAAGATTAAACACACCTTGTTTAAAAAAAATTGAGAGAGAGAGAGAAGAAAGAAAGAAGGAAGGAAGGAAGGAAGGAAGGAAGGAAGGAAGGAAGGAAGGAAGAAAGAAAGAAAGAAAGAAAGAAAGAAAGAAAGAAAGAAAGAAAGAAAGAAAGAAAGAAAGAAAGAAAAAAGAAACCTTTTTAACTGAACAGGAAGAATGGAGGAATCAAAGAACACACATGGGAGTGACCAGGTTCTACTTCCAAGAAACGTCCAGCACATTGCTCAGTTCACTGTCCACAGGCCCTGGGCTGAGGGAGAGGCTCCTGGAGACCAGACAGGACCAAGCAGGTTATTTACCCAGAACCACCAGATCAAGAATCACAGTCAAGAAAGGAAGAGAAGTAGGACATCCAGAGAAAGTTTGAAATGATAGTGTGAATAAACATGTGTCTCCAAAATCAAAGTCTAGATGACCGGGAGGGTATTGTCATACAAGGCTCAGTGAGGGTCAAGTGATTTGAGAAGAAAGACCTTGAATGGAGCCCAACAACTAAGGACTACTTTTGAGTGAAAAAGGCCTACAAAGGAGAAGCTGTGAACATTTGTACCAACTTCTCAAATTTTTGGAAATACAGGCTTTCTTGTGGTGGCCAAGATCCCAAAAAACTATCCATCCAAAAACTATTAGTGCTGAAGGCTAGCTAGGAGATATGAATAAGTAACAATGAAGGGGATGCTCAGTGTCCCTCTGAGTGCACACAAGGCCAGGACTATGTTTGACTTTTGAGCTCATGGAGCTTCTTGGGGTCCCTACATCCTGTGGGACAAGGGCAACAATGATATGAATTAGCTCACAGCAAGGGCCAGAGGGCTGTCTCGGTTGAGGCAGATTGGCTGAAAGGGGGAAAGGTAGGGATTTGTGAGGCAGACAGTCAGCACAGATCTCTCTAAGAACACTGAGCTGGTGAATTCCAGTCATGAGAAAATAGACCAGAAGTTGTCTATTCCTTGTGCTGTTTTGCTGCAGTTGTCTCGGGAGACCTACCAGGTCCCACAGGCTTCAGGCCACAGCCTCAAGGACATTTTAGCTTCCCCAGTAAAGTTGCCCCCCAGTCATGGCAGGGATGGACTGACAGAGACCCAAACTGTAACAAAGGCCTATTTTGCCTGGGACAGCAAGGCCAGGCCTGGGAGAAAGAGCTCTGAAGAGCTCCATGAAACTGTGTTGGTGCTCATAAAGACAAACTCTACTGTAATGAGGAGTTCCCACTGGAGCCCTCCCCACCTCTTGTGAGCTGTCACCACGCGCTGCAGATGGACCCGCCCACCAGATTGCTTGGGTCCCAGCACCAGGAGGCATAAACAAAGAATCCTGTTTCTCTGTTCCTTTGCTCCATGAATGCCCCGTGCATTTTCGTCTCAGAGGCTTCACTCAGGCAGAACCCTCCAGACCCACCTTCCATGAGGGTGGCGTTACCTGCCCATCCATCTTGACTCAAAGCCTGAAGTCGCCACACAGAGGACTTAGATGGCACTTGAGCACTGAACAATCGATCCAATGGTTGGTGATAAATCCAATTCAGGCATCTTAATGACTGAGAGCAGTTAAAGATACCCAGTGGCTTTGCCTGGCCATGGCTTGTTTAGTCCCGACTGTCTGTATTTGTGTTCAAGGTGGGGGAGGTTCTGGGCCGCACGGCTAACCTATAAGCAGAAAACAAAGCAAAACAAAACAAAACTTTGAACATCAACAGTGGCGTTTTGCTCCATTCCCCAGGTGAATACCCATCACAGCTTCTTTCTGCCCCAGACTTTTTGCCTAGATTGGGAGATTGGTCTCCAGTGTAAATAAAGAATTTGCCTCAAGCTGGATCAGGAGGCCTGGCTGTGATTTACTGGGTGAAAAGAGGGTCACCCTTCTGAAAAAGCATCAATGCCAGGTATTCTCAGCCTGTATGAAGCCCCCTGGGGGCTTCATGTCAGACCTGACCCCACTGTACTCCCCACGCCCCATCTTCCTGCTTTGTTCACCCAAGGGATCCGGTGATGCCCAGTGAGTCGTAAGTGGCAGGCTGGAAGAAGGAGGAAGTCATCTCACTATAACGGCAGGTGCCTCAGTGAAGACTGCTTCTGAGTCAAACGATGACATCACTATCATCCAGGGAATGAAAGAAAGCACAGCTTCCTCCCACACTACAGGAAATGTAGCCCACATGCCCAAATTCCCATTGTCCTCTGGTTTTGGTTATTTTCCCCCACAAAAGGCAGAACTGTGACCTGCTCTAATCCAGAGCTGATGAGAGGCATGGAGACACCACACCCCAGCTCTCCCACCGCCATCAGCCCACACCCCCAAGCAGAAGGTGTGAAGCCGAAGGAGGAGCTGGCACATGGGATTCACTGCAGACCCACACTTTATTTGCGAGAAATGGGACAGTGTGAAGTGAATGAGGACAGGAATAAATCCAGAAAGACCCCAATCCTGGGAGGCTGGAATCACCAGCAAGAACAATCAGCAGCACACTTGAATGTGAGGATTCTACATAGGGTCCAGGAAATATGTTCAAGGGCATAATATAGAAGTTCGGGGATACACCACCTGGGCAGAATCATGCTGCAATCCCATCCTGCCTTTTGGTCCTTGGTGACCCCAAGCAAGGCACACAGAGTCTGAGCCTTGGTCTCCTCATCTGTAAAATGGGATCCACTCATTTAGTTATTTATGAAATGTTCATGCACAGCCTCCTGGGTCTCATGCACTGGTTATCAGACAGTGGAACAAAGTCCCAGCCCACCAATGGCCCACAATCTACTGGAGGAAGTAGATTATAAACAAAGAAAACACATAGATCCATGCCAGGTAGTGGTATGTTCTATAAAGAAAGATGAAGTAGTGATCAGAGTGATTCTTCACAGAGTGTTCCGAAAAGATGCTCCAAGGATGATACGAGGAACAAAAGTGCTTCAAGTAGAAGGGAAATCCACATGCACAGGAACCAAAGACAGAAATGAAATTTGCTCATTCAGGAGCGGGAAGGTAAGTGATACCTTCGGCGCTACACTGTCCTGGAGGTTGAGCGAAGTTATTAGCGGCATTACTTCATATGAGAATACACATGATTTCACTTTTGTTAGGAGCTTGGGCAGGCAACTCAAAGCAGAATGAGGAAGACGGAAGAGACTTAAGAACACAGGCTACAGCTTTAAGAATATCCAGATAAGGTGGGAAACCTGGTGTGAAGAGGTTGGGGTGCCAGAAATAAGACCAGCGTTCTGGTCCAGGATCTGCTCCCTCCAGAGGTGTGACTTTACATAAGTCACAAATTATCTGGATCTCAGTCCGCTCACCTAATAAAATGGAATGACCACACATACCCTAAATAATAATGATAACTTCACAGATTAGTAAGCTATTTTGCACTGGAACTATTCATGGGGTTCACTTAGTCCTCACAACAATACTATGAGGTATGTCTCCTCTTACAGGTATTTTGAAGCTCAGAACAATAAAGTAAATTTCCCAAGGACACACAGGTGTATTAAAGAGAAAGCAGAATATTTAAGCTTTAAACAAGATGGAAATTGTTCAATCTCATTATTCTCAAATCTACCATCAGTGCAATCCTTTCTTCTCATAGAATGTTACCTAAAGGCTCAGTGATTAATAAGATAAAGATTTGGAGGCTTTGGTTTCGTTGGAGAAAGGGGTCCAGCCTTGCCTATGGGATCCACCATTATCTCCCAGCAGATCTTGATGTTGAGGCTTTCACGGGCTATGGCTGGAAGACCACTCATCTGGTTTGATCCTTCATTTGCCACACACACACACACACACACACACACACAAAAACACTGGAACGCAGGGACATGGTTGCTGCAACAGAACTCCAGAGTAAAGGATAGAACAGAGGGAGAAACAAATTAAACTGGTCAAATGATGGGCAAGCAAAAAGAAAGGTTAACCCAGGTTTTCCCCCTCACGGTGAAGAATGGGACAAAACATGTCCAAAGAGCAGAGCCGGGGAGGGTGAGCCGTGTGAGGGGGTGAACTCGGTGCCTGTCACCCTGCTTGTCTACCACATTTAAAACATCTTGGTGGTGAGTCATCCCACTTGAGATATCAGGCTGATGGATCTCAATGCAAGGCCACGCTGAGGAGGAAAGTTCACAGTAAACAAGTGAATGTGTGCCGTTTGTAACAAGGATTTGTATGCATAGAGCTCTCTGCTGTTTACAAAGCACTTTCATGATCTCATCTGCATTCAAAGGCTTGTTGGGCAGGGTGCCCTGGGCAGGGATGATTCTGCCCTGGAGTAAGGTCATACGTAGTCTGTGGAAGATGCGGTGCACTTACTCAGCAACACCCAGAGCAAGGAACCTGGTCCAGACAGGGGGTTAGGGACCCTCACCTGGCTGCAGTGAGGGTCCAGGGACTGTGAACCCTAATTGCCCACCTTGTTCTCAAAGCCTGCGGCTTAGCCCTGGACACCTCCAGCCAGCCTTTGCCAACCTTTTCCCTCTAGGTTTGAACAACAATGAACTCAGAGATTTTCTAATCCAAGGAGTTTAAAGTAGTTGTGTTGCCCCAAAGGAGGCAGGTACATGTAGCCATCAGAGTGGAGGGCGGGCTTGCCACAGGCAGTAGGACCACTGTCAGGGTCTGGATAAAGCCCCCACTGAGTATGAGGACAAATTCAGAGCAGGACTCCAGCCACAGCAGGGAACAGGTGAGCAAAGAGATGTCACGCTCTATAGAACAGAGTCTATTGAGTGGACTGACAGGGAGGAGGAGAGAGGTCAGGTAAAGTGTGCAGGGCACCTGCCGTCTTGGCTCTTTCTGGCCTCTCCCTTGATGCCACTGCTCTATTTCCTGCCCTGGACAGAGTGGGCTGGGGACAGGGCCAGGGAAGTCTGCAGGGTCTCCCTGAAGAGGGCAGGGGCAATGGCCAGAGCCAGGACAAGAATCACTCAGAACTTGGCTTCTGGTCTCTGCCTGTAAGGTTCTCAGACTCCCAGGGTCCAATCAGACGGCACTGCTGGCCACACCTGCAGCCTCGTCCAGGTGTCCCTGTATTGGTCCAAGGGCCTCAGCTCTATATCTGAAACACAGCTCTAATTGCTTCACTACTCCACAGCATCCTTTCCCTTCCTGCTGCTGATTAATTTTGCTCATTTCCCTCCCTTGGCAACTCAGCTGTTGTAAGAATACTCTGGAGTGTTCCATCTGTCTTGGGTTTGTGGTAAATAAACCCTCAGACATTGTCATCACCCTCTGATATCAAGGACCTTCCTCTGAATTCCAATGTGGAGTAGAGAAGTGAGGCCTTCTCCCAGGGAAACAGCACCCTGGAGTCAAGGTCAGGGGTGCAAGGCCAGTACACAAGGGAACAGGTGAACTCCTGGTTAAACCTGATCCCAGTACTCAGGAGCAAAAATATCTTCCCCTCTCAGGTGGGCAAATCATGAAGCAAAGTGGAACTCAAGCCTGGATACCCATTAGAATCATCTGTTATGCTTTTTGAAAAACAAATGTCCATACCCCACACCCCTCTTGACCAATAGCTGGGATTTGGGCCTATGTGTTCATACTTTAAAAAGAAAAAAAAATCCCTTGATAATTTCCAGGTAATTACAATAAGTAGCTAATATCCTATTGACAGATCAACTCTTCAAGGAATTCTGCTAATCTCAGCCCATGCATTACTTCCTTCCCATCCCTCCATTAATTATTTCACCTTACAGTTACAAAGTGCGATACAAGGCGTGTCCACATATGTTTTCCGCTATAGACAATCAGGCACCTGAGAAGGGGAAGGACTGGGCTGTAGTCAGCTCTAGCTCTACCATCCAGCACAATACCTGGCATGAGATGGGTATTCACCGTCTGTTGAGTAATTCTATAAGACTGTTATATTATAACTTTATTATCACACTCTTATTTATCATCATGATTTCACAGTTGAGAAAACTGAAGCCAAGAGAAATGTCCTTGCCCAGGACTGTACAGCCAGTAAGAACAAAGACCAGGAGCAGAACTGAGGTTTCTGAGTCTGGCATGATTTCCACAGTCAGCCCTCTTCATCTTCTCATCATTCCTCGCCCAGGTCTGCCCATGGTCTCCTTTCAGGTACCTGCTCCCGTCCTTCAGGAATATGGAGGTTGCTAAGCTCTGGGCCACAGAGAAGCACTGAGGGCACTGATCACAGTCAAGGAGCAAGGCTCCAGAGCCCCAGACAGAACAAACAGCCCTTGAGTCTGGCCTCAGGGCTGGGCTTAGATAGGAAAGAAAGCAGAGTGAGTAAATCTGGACCATGTATTTGACCATAAATGGTTGTGGATCACAAGAGTTATGGTAAGAATGAGGCATTACAACAACAGCCTTCCATGGATAAATCAAGCACTCTGCTCTGTGGTGAGAAGCGGGGTCCCCAAGAGGCAAGGTTATGAACAACATCAAAGGAAGCTCCACAGAAAGAGGGTTCTAATCATGGATCCCCTCATGCTTTCAGTGGTTCCCAAAATATCGCCCCTGGACCAATAGCATCAGTATTACCTGGGAACTTGTTAGAAATGCACATTCTTCAGCCACCCCAGACCTACCAGTCAGTACTTCTGCTCTGGGGGTGGAGCCCAGCAGTCTGTTCTATCAAGTCCTAAAACATTATACTGAATGCAAGAGAGCAAACACAAAACACAATGTAGTCTATGACTCGATTTATATGAATTTCTAAAAAAAGCAAAACTCTATGAACAGAAAGAGGATCAATTGTTTCTTGGGGCCAGGCATGGAGAGCAGAATTAACTCCAAAGATATCCAAAAGATCTCCAGAGTGAGGAAAATAGCCCATATGTTCTTTGTGCTGGTGTTTACAAATGGGTATAAGATCCTAAAATTCATCAAATGTACATTTAACACAGGTGAACAGTACTGTGTATAAGTAATGATAAAGCATTACACCTAATAGCGTAGTAAACATAATGACATAAAAAACATAATATTTAACAAACTGGCCAAATCCACCTCAAAGGGGAATCTTGATGTGGAAGAAACTGATGGGAACAGGCTGACCAGGACAACCTCTAACCAGGAGCCAAATTCCCAAGCTTGGGCACAAGTCCTGCTCCTTCCACCCCAGTTCTGAAAGTTAGTTTAAATATGAAAGGCAAGAACAAAAGATTTCAAATTCCAAATTACGCCAAATCAATGAATATTTGGGGGAGCCCCTGCTGTGTGCGCATGTGTGTGTTAATTCTAGCTATTCATCTTTCCTGAATGATCTGCTCCTAGCTCTGTAACTGGGGATCTCTTTAATTCAGAATATTTGATTATTAAGTATTATTGTCCTTCTCGTTCAAAGAAGTTACTGATGGAAATGTTATTTACGTAGGAATCAAAGACACTACGAAAAGGGATCTTCCCATTTTCACATTTGTTCCCTCTGCATTCAGCAAAGTTTTGATTACTCTGGAGGTTTTCAATAAATGTTTCATAAATAAATAAAAACCAACCTAAACGCCTAATGACCCAGGA
The DNA here is from genome assembly GCF_006229205.1 of Suricata suricatta. Taxonomy (NCBI): domain Eukaryota; kingdom Metazoa; phylum Chordata; class Mammalia; order Carnivora; family Herpestidae; genus Suricata; species Suricata suricatta. Next base: position 165,511,170 of record NC_043702.1, read on the forward strand.
AAGACAGTTGGGACAATCCTGGGCCTGGACCTATTTCCAATGCAGTCATGTGCTCATTCTTCCAGTGAACAGATGAGGTGCTGGGTTTACACAGAAATAAGACAAGCCTCCCACTCTTAGTGAACCCACGCTTAGCACCCACATGGAATTCCCTAGGCTGAGTGTCCTAACAGAAGGTACAAGGATAATGACTTCAGTGAACGGGTTTTGAAAAGTCCAGCTCTCCAACTACATACTTCCATTGCCTTCCAGAGAGAGCTTTCCAAGCTTTCCCCTTTTCTCTCTCAACATTAGATTCCCTTCTGATGCCCTTAGAAAGCCAATGACTCTAGTAAAACTGGAGAGAGAGAGAGAGAGAGAAAAGAAAAAGGAAACAGGAAATGACAAGGAAAGAGGAACTATCCAAATCAATAATGTTTTTCCCCTCTGAGACTCTAAATCTTCCCCCCCCCCAAAAAAAAATGCTGCAAGGAAACTGCAGGCAAAGAAAAAATAGATTCTATGTCTTGGTCTAAGAAGTGTCACACTGGAATCCACTGCTTTGGCAAGATAAGCTCTATGTTCGCAAAGGACAGGAGCATGCCAGGAAATTGAGGACGGGAGGGTATTTTCCCAAGCTGTATTAACACTTCTTCTCCTGCTTTGCAGAGATTAGAACTTTTATCACTGGCTCGCACACCTAAGAAAAATATATTAAGCTGTAGTTTTTTAGGGCAGAAAGGACCCAAATTGTTCCCTTTCTTGGGATGCTGTGAGATGAGGCGGATGAAAACCGACAGGGAATCCAGACCCCACTAAACCAAAGCTCTCTCGAGTTACAATGGGGGCACCTTCTCACGATGGCCAAAGCCCTGGATGAGGATGGATTTATAGAAATATCCATTTTAAGGAATGGAATCGAGGGGCCCTATTTGCCCTTTGCCGACCTGTCTTTGGACAGGAGAGAAGCAACCAGCACCGAGACAATGCCAACTGACAAAGGTAGTCCAGGAATTCGGGTGAAGAGTGTGCTGCTGTAGGAGGTAAGAACAGGATCAAGAGTCCTGGCAGGCAGGACACAGGGGCGAGCAGGAGTCAGAGAAGGAACCTGGCAAAGGTACGAAAGGCCAAGGCCAAGATGCTGTGAAGCAAGAACTTGGTGATTTTGACACAGTCCTTCTAACTACAGCCTGGACTCACAGACATTCTATTCCCAGCCCCCCAACCTCCACCCCTACTCTTGGCCCCTCTCCCCCTCCCCACCTGACGGAGCATCCGTGCTCTGGTGTAAGCAGATGATCAGCCTGTATCTTTGGGTTCTGCGTGATGACCCAACAAGGCTCTCCAGAGCAGGGACAATATCTTAGTGTATTCTCTTTCCCTAGCTCCTGGCCCGCTGGGAAGGAGGGATCCAACTGCCATTTCCAGTGCACCCAGAGCATCCATGCAGGTTAAGAAAGCTGGACTGTGGGGTTGCCCGCTGGCCCAAGCCATGGCAGCAAAGACAGAGACCTCCAACTGCCACTTAGCCCACCTACAGCCTGATTGAACTCCTATAAATCAGAGACCCGGCTTAGTGCTGAAACAGATGAAGCAGACTTTAACTATCTGTGAAGAACAATTAGGCATCCCAGAACAGCCCCAAGTTTCCAGATCAGATTAGAAAGAGGAGCTGCCATCTGTACCGGGGACTAGTGGTTTTCCAAGCAAGAGATTAAAAAAAAAAATCATGGTCGAGTTTGGGTCTATCCATGGAGGGATCTCCTATTAAGTGTGGGTCACTATGCCAGGTACAAGGGAGTTAACAAAGGAGAAGACATGACTCAGAGTTTGTATGGGCTCCGAGTTAGGCCAGAGCAGAGAGAGGTTACAACTGGCTGGGAGTGTCGAGAGAGTCCCTGGAGAGGGGCGCCTGGGTGGCTCAGGAGGCTGAGCGTCTGGCTTCAGCTCACGTCATGATCTCATAAGTTCAAGACCCATGTCAGGCTCTGTGCTGACAGCTCAGAGCCTTGAGCCTGCTTCAGATTTTGTGTCTTCCTCTCTCTCTGCCCCTCCCTGTCATGCTCTCTCTCTCTCTCTATCTCTCTAAATAAATAAATATATAAAAACATTAAAAGAGAGAGAGAGATGGGTGCCTGGGTGGCTCAGTTGGTTGAGCATCCAGCTTTGGCTCATGTCATGATCTCACGGTTCATGGTTCAAGACTCACGTCAAGCTCTGTGCTGACAGCTAGCTCAGAACCTGGAGCCTGTCTTTAAATTCTCTGTCTCCCTCTCTCTCTGACCCTCCCCTGCTCACGCTGTCTCTCTCTCTCTCTCTCTCTCTTTCAAAAATAAATAAAACATTAAAAAAATTTTAAAGAGAGAGAGAGTTCCTGGGGAAAATGAGATCTGGAATGAGCTTTTCAGGATGAGCAGAATTCTTGTCAGTAGACAGGATGGAAGGGACAGGATCGATGCGAGAAGCCGAAGAGAGCCAAGGCACACACAGGAGAGCTACAGACAGAAGTTTGGAAGTTGAAGGATGGTCTAGAGCCTGAACATGGCAGCCTTGAATGTCAGTCTGAGGAATTAGGACCAAGAGCTATGTGCCAACAAAGACCAAACCAGAGACCCACAAGTCCAAACACTGTCACCACCCACATTTCTCTAAACATTTCTGTCCCTACATCGATGCTGAGACAATTTCCAGGTTACAGAGAATAACTAAAGACTGCTGTTCTCTGAGGTCTAGAAGCTGCATCTCTCATGGTAAAATTCAACCCAGTCCCTTTCTTGAGGGTTTTGAGAGGCATCAGCCCCTGGGGAAAGCTTCCAGGGAAAATGGCATATTCTTAGAAATAAGCCTGTCTTTGGACAAAACGGAACAAAAAAGAAAATCCTAAGAAAGGAGAAGAAAGAATCTTGTATCTCTGAAAGAAATAAAACAACATTACAAATTCACATAGCATATGCTCAAAGACAAAAGGAAAAAATTATGACCACAGTTGTGTAAAAATTGAAACAGGCCAGGGCTAAAGGGACCACAGTTGTCAAGAGATAACCTTAGAGAGTGAAAAAAGTGTATTAGTCTCCTCTGACTTCCATAGCAAATGATCACCAACCATGTGGCTTAAAACAGTAGAAGTTGATTCTTTCAGAGTTCTGGAAGCCAGAAGTCCAAAATCAAGGTGTTGGCGAGGTCCATCCCTCTCTGAATGCTATGGGGGAGGGAGGCCTTCTTCCTTGTCATTCCCAGCTCGGGGTGACCCCAGGGGTTCCTTGGCCCGTTGCTGTGGATACCAGTCTCTACATCCATCTTCACATAGGCTTTCCCTGGGTCTGCATCTACTCCTTTGTATCCTTTCAGAACATTGGTTATTGGATTTAAGACCCATCTAGATTACCCAGGATGATCTCATCTCAAGATCCTTAACTGAATTACTTAGACAATGGCCTGTTTTCCAGATAAGGTCACATTCACAAGTGCTCAGTTCTAGGGGTTAGGATATAGACATATTTTGGGGGGCCATCATTCAACCCACTACAGAAAATATAATTTAGCACCTTTCTTTCACTTTCTTGGTTTAAGCTAGATTGTACTTGGCTTTGTTTCCACCAATAGAGGAGAAAGATTAATAGGAAATATAATATTTTATTGCTGGCAGGCTCCTGATAGTCAGGGCACCCACTGAAGCCTGAACAATACGGTAAAACTTGGTTGCCCTTCCAGCTCATAGAAACTTATAGGGCGCCTGGGGGGCTCAGTCGGGTAAGCATCTGACTTCAGCTCAGGCTTTGATCACACAGTTTGTGTGTTTGAGCCCCGAGGCTCTGTGCTGACAGCTCAGAGCCTGGAGCTTGCTTCATATTCTGTGTCTCCCTCTCTTAGTCGGCCCCTACTTCCCCCTCAAAATTAAATTAAAAGAAAAAACATTAAAAAAGAAAGAAACTTGTGATACTTTGTGCTACTCCTGATGTCCAGCAGCATCTCAGGAACTGGCTGTTAAACTGTAAGCTTAACTCAAAGATTTACAACCGGGATTTCTAGTCTGCTACCTGCTCCCCTTCCCAATATTCCCCCCACTACCCTTTTTGATTCATCCACTTCTCCCCCCAAACCACTCATTAGAGCCATTATATGAAAGGGCAGAAAGGGGGCATGATTGTGTTTCTTGCCAGGATTTCTAGCTCCTGCTAACATCCTCAAAAGGCAATCTTTAAACTTTCATTGACCACAATGGCCCCCAAATACCAGTTTACAGAAGAGCTCTGGTGTGATTTCTTAAGACAGAAGGGCGCCTGGGGGCTCAGTCGGTTAAGCATCCAACTTCGGCTCAGGTCATGAACTCATGGTTCATGGGTTTGAGCCCTGCGTCGGGCTCTGTGCTGACAGCTCAGAGCCTGGAGCCTGTTTCCTCTATGTCTCCCTCTCTCTCTACCCCTCCTCCCCCACTTGTGCTCTGTCTCTGTCTCAAAAATAAAAAAAATTATTAAAAAAAAAAAAAGAGCCCCCAGAGAAGATTTTTAAATATTCAGTTTCTCAGGGCACCTGGGTGGCTCAGTCGGTTGAATGTCTGGCTTCAACTCAGGTCATGATTTCCCAGTTCGTGGGTTCAAGCCCTGTGTTGGGCTCTGTGCTGACAGCTAGCTCAGAGCCAGGAGCCTGTCTTCAGATTCTGTGTCTCTTTCCCTCTGACCCTCCCTGGCTCATGCTCTCTCTCTCAAAAACAAATAAAACATTAAAAATTTTTTAAAAATTTAGATTCTCAAGTCTATTGGAGATTATTATTAAACTATGGAGTGAAGCCCATGACTTTGTATTTTTAACCACCTCCCCAGGTTGTTTGGATGGGTACGATGAGGTTGCTGTCTTCCTGCAGTACACAGATGTTACATAAATCCTATGAAACAAATCAGGTGGGTCTTGTGGACCCCCAGATGTCACTCTCCCCCTTGCTTGGCTTGTTCCAGCCACACTGACCTCTTAGTGTCTCCAAGCCCTTCCTCCTCAGTGTTTCATCTGCCCAGGACACTATTCCCTGGTTATCTGCATTTATTACCCCCTCACCTGTTTCAGACCTCTGCTCCAACATCACCTCGTAAGGGACCCTTCTCTAACTACTCAATATGGCAAAATGCACACACGCAAATGCACAGTTGTGACTCCCTAGCTAATTACCCTGCTTTGCTTCTCAGAGCAATAATTAGTACCTACTGGTTGATATGTGTATTTATTTATGTTTGTCTGTCTCCCAAGAAAGGTGAGCTCTCTGAAAGCAGTGATATTGTTTGCTTAGTAGTTTGTTTTTCATTGCTATTTCCATGCAGTTCGGGTGTCTACAACAGCACCCAGAGGGTATTGTATTCAAGAAAAATTTGATGGATTCATGAATAGAAGAAAGCATCCCTGTCTCCCACAAAGAGTTGGTAAGAAGCCCAAAGTCTTAAAATATCTTCAGAAATTTAAGTAAGATAAAATGCTTTAGAAGGTTTCTAGCTTAAGAAATGGGAGGGAGAGAAGGCAAGCTAATGTTCTGTTTTCTTAACCTTAAGGAGCGGGGTCCCCCAATTCTGGCTGAGTTGTTAAACCTCCATCAGCAGAGTGAAACTGAAGGAACTCAGCTCTGAGATTCTGGGATTTCTCAACATATCCTGGGCAATGCTGCTGTTCATGGAAGAAAGGCCAAGAATAAGAAACAGAGAATTGGATAAGGCAAACATATCCATTCTCCCAAACTGTCCTATCGGCCTTCTGGAAGCATCCAGAATCTGTGAGGAAGGAGGCAGGGATATTAAGTCTTGGGATCTGGGGGCCAGTGCTAAGCCAAGAAGAAAGATTGATCCAACTTTCAAACTATGAAACTAAGAGGGTCACAAAAGCAACATTCAGGGATGGTGGGATGGGAGAATCAAAGAGACGCACAGACCAAATAAAGCATAATTCAAAGGGACCAAACAGAGAAGTAAGACCTACTCCAGGCTCTATGAATAAAGGAATGCCAAGAGAGAGCAAGCAGACTCAAAAGTGTGGAATGAGTAAGAGCCAAAAAGGTTCCCCAAGGGCCCTGGAAGGTAGAGGCAGGGACCTTTCATGGGGAGAAAAGAGGTTGTTAAAGCACTGCACAAATTTATCCATTGTAAAATGGAGCCCTGATGTGTTAGTAGACAATAGACAATTTTTACCAAATTAAAAGGGAGGCTTCTACAATAATTTCATCTGATGAAAATATTTTTGGAAAGAGAAGTGTGACTAAAAATGGAGGAAAGTTTGCAAAGAAATTTCATTCTAACAATTCTAAAATGGTACATATAAATCCATATATACTGGTACTCACATTAACTGTAAAGGAACTAAATTCTCAAGAGAAATTACTGTTAGAGTGTATTAAAAATAACAACAACAACAATAAATCAGTCACATGCTATTTACAAGAGACCCACCAAAAAACTGAATAAAATTAGAAAGGAAAGGATAGAAGAAGATATTTTAGGATTATTTCAGCCTAAAGGAAGCTGGGGAATTATTGTCCATAAGACATAAAATATCATCAGTCACAACATAGGCTAATTCAAAATGGAAAAAATGTCCTATTTATAAAAAAGATAATCCTCTTAATCTTCCCCAAAGTAGACCACCTGGAATAAGATTTTGAGGCTAATGGTTACTAAATTTCCCCAAAATTTACTGAATACTTTATTCGGGTCTATGTTGACAGAGACTATAATAGTTTTCTTAACAAATTGCTTTTGCCAAAAATTTATATATAATCTTAATATGAACAGAAAATGCTCTTATAGTAGATAAAACAATCTGGATCTATTTCTGCCACTAACCTTCTATCTTTAAGAAGCTAAACACCCAACAATAACAAGAACAAAGAAGCTAAAAACTGCTTTCAGGCTACAAATACTTCCTATCCTGGCTACTGATTATACAACAGAATCAGCATTTCAAGGTATTACTGACTTCAGTCAGACCAAAAAAAATGCATTATGTAGATATAAAATATTAGTAACAATTCTGTGGATTTTTACAAGCCTTTGTGAGAAAAACAGACACACACAGTCAATTTCACCAAGACCCGAGAGAACAATTAGATTCAGAGAAATCAATACAGTACAATTTGCTTTTGTGTAGTTTCTTTCATACACACTGCATGAGAGGTTTTTACCAAATTAAAATTTTTAAAATGGATGACAGTGTGTAACACAAATTACAAAAACTGCTGGTGTAATGCAAAGACATCTCATGATAACTAAATTAAACCACTCAATCATGAGGTTGATAATAAAGACAGAGAGGCAGGGCAATGAGGCAGATGGTCAAAAGATAGTTCGATGAGATCTGAAATGAGAGGTGCTTCCTAACAGCTCCAGCTAAAGAAGACTTCAGAGGGGCAGGTTCATTTACCAGTGTGCAAGAAGCTTCTAGAACAGCTCTGGCACTTATGCCAGACAGAATTTCCAAAGCAGCCTGGATCTGTAGAGTATCTGGATTTCCAACAATGAGATTCCTTAGACATATAATGAAACATGATTTCATTTTTATAGTTTGGTGAGAGTTTTTGTTAAACAATTCACAAATCAAAAAAGTAAACATAAATAAAATGCAGGCCAACCACAGCATCTAGATTTTATTTCAGAAGCTTTGGTTATTTTAAATCATAGTAAACAGTACCAGTGGTACATCTGTAAACTTAGATGTTTGGATCACTTTCAATACTCCTGTAAAAATGCAACCTTTACATTATTAGAGTGAAAGGTATCCAATTCTCCTATGTTTACCCTGATCTTCATCTATATCATCCAAGGCAACTAAGAGCCAATCCTTTTTTTTTTTCAGTTTTATTTATTTTGAGAGAGAGAGAGAGAGAGAGAGAGAGAGAGAACAAACAGAAGGAGGGCCATGGAGAGAGGGAGAGAAAGGATTCCAGGAAGGCTCCATGCTGTCAGGACAGAGCCCAATGTGGGGCTTGATCTCACAACCATAAGACCATGACCTGAGCCGAAGTCGGATGCTCAACCAACTGAGCCATCCAGGCACCCCAACTCCTCCACTTCTTGAGTGGTGTTTGTTCAGTGTGCATTTGTTTTAGAGTGAAAATTGCCATCCTATCTTCTTTTCATCCAGGCAAAACCAAGCCTGCACTTCCCCTTACATTTGATTTCAGGGCCATCCTTGATCCATAATTCTAATAGAATCATAAATAAAACATCTTTCATGGGTTATACCTGATGTTAAATGATTTTAGATGATCTCCTGAAAATCTGTGTATAAATTACTTACTTTTCAAATGGCAGCCATGTTTTAAATATACCAGGACAGGTGGTATTTAATGTACCCTACAGTAAATCACTTTTCAAAGCAAAGTGTTCCTCTCCAATATGATCATTCATTCCCTAACCTGTTTTATAAGACTGACTTTTTTATTTATCACACTTGCTTAAAGCATGACCTCTTTGTAGGTTTCATCATTTAATTGTATGTTATACTCAGATTATAAAGAACATTTACTTTTAAGTCTCTGCCTTAATGCCTTCTCTCTCCCTTGAGCTATGTTAGATGTCTACACCTCCATCTTTGACCAGCAGGGGTATTAGATAGACAGTTGAAACCATTGCCATTTCAGATGTGAAACCTACAATAGAAACCAGTTGAACAGACCATTCAAAAGGTTTGTCTCTGTTGATCAAAGCCAAGTTTTCAAAGAATTCTAATTCAGTCTTCAAAACACATTTCTTGGAGGAGAGCCAGCACTGTGATAGTATTTAAGAGTATGTTGATTGTGTCATTCCCATCTGTTTTGCATAAATTTGAATAATGCATTCAAGTGGCCCTAACCTCACATATGTAACAATTAGTGCAATTAATTAGTGCAGATGTATTCCAACTCTGTATTCCAGGCAAGACACACATGAAATGTATAACAGGGTATGAAATCTACCAAATAAATTACCCTGTGGATAATATTCCACAAAGACATACTGTGTGATATTGTCTTTTATTCCTGGACACTGAAGTATCACAGTAAATAGTCTGACACTTAAGATAAGACTACTCTGGCCAGAGGGTTGAGACTTTGAGAGCATGCCCAATGCAGCAACATCAGATTGGGGGTGCATGTGATTGGGGCAAAAGGGGGAGAAGATTGCTGATTTAAGTAGTGGTAAGTGGGTGCTCCAGTGCACATGTGGAATCTGGCATTTTCACAAGCTCAAGGATGCGCAGCCTCAGACCAGCCTGATAAAGGGTCCTTATGTGCATTAAGTTCCAACCCTGTGGAAAGCATTTTGTTAAGCACCAGCATGCATTATTGTCTCTACTGATGCTCACAACGCTCAGGAACAAACACTATCATCTCCACCACTCAGAGGAGGAAACTGAGGCTCAGAAAGTTTAGTTTGCCCAATCCCATGCTCCTTTACTTCCAGCATAGGGCCTGGCACACTGCTGACACCCCGTGACTATTTGTGGGAATGAATTGTCTCAATGCCTGGGTGCCAGATATTCTATTCATTCTTTTGAATTTCAGGTTTAGCTGTTTGTGAAAAGGTGTCCATACTGACCTGAGTCAATGGTCAAGTGGTCAGCATTTTCCCAAGAGATGGGAAGCCCTTATAAGCGTGACGAGTGTGCCTTAGAGATGCATCTCGCAAAGGGGCTGAAAACCAGCATGGGCTCTGAGGCTGTTGGGCTGGTCTGCCATTTCTTGGTCATGTAGCCTTAGGCTAGTGACTTCTCTATACTTTTTTGCCACTTTTTCTTTACTTGAAAATGTGTTCAGTAATAGTGCTTCCTTTGCAGGTTTGTTCTGAAAATTAAGTAAAATAGTCTTAGCAGGAAGTCGTCAAAATCCTAAAGGAGAAGACAGGCAAAAATCTCTATGACCAAGGGCACAGCAACTTCATACTCAGCCTGTCCCTGGAGGCAAGGGAAACAAAAACAAAAAGAAACTGTTGGGAACTCATCAAGATAAAAATCTTCTTCACTGGGAAGGAAACAATCAGCAAAACTAAAAGGCAACTGACAGAATGGGAGAAATATTTGCAAATAACATATCAGATAAAGGGTTGGTATCCAAAGTCTATAAAGAACCATCAAACTTAACAACCCAAAAAACAAATAATCCAGTGAATAAATGGGCAAAAGACATGAATAGACATTTTTCCAAAGAAGATATCCAGGGGTGCTTGGTTGGTTCAGTCAGTTAAGTGCCTGACTTCGGGTCAGGTCATGATCTCGCAGCTAGAGGATTCATGCCCTGCATCAGATGCTGTGCTGACAGCTCAGGCCCTGGAGCCTGCTTTGAATTCTCTCTCTGTCTCTCTTACTCTTTCTCTTTCTCTGCCTTTCCCTTGCTTATGCTCTGTCTCTCTCTGTCTCTCAAAAATAAATTAAACATTTAAAAAATGTTTCACAGAAGACATCCAGGTGACTAATAGACACATGAAAAAGTGCTCAACATCACTCATCATCAGGGAAGTACAAATTAAAACCACAATGAGATACCACCTCACACCTGTCAGAATGGCTAAAATGAACAACTCAGGCAACAACAGATGTTGGCAAAATGCAGAGAAAGTGGACCCTTTTGCACTGCTGGTGGGAATTCAAACTAGTATATCCACTCTGAGAAACAGTATGGAGGTTCCTCAAAAAACTAAAAATAGAACTACCCTGTAACCTAACAATTGCACTACTAGGTATTTATCCAAAGAATATAGGTGTGCTGTTTCAAAGGGACACATGCACCCCAATGTTTATAGCAGAACTATCAACAATAACCAAAGTATGGAAAGAGCCCAAATGTCCATCAACAGATGAATGGATAAAAAAGATATATATATACACACACACACACACACACGCACACACACACATACACACACACACACACACACACACACATATACACAGTGGAGTATTGCTTGGCAATCAAAAAGAATGAAATCTTGCCATTTGCAACAACGTGGATGGAACTAGAGTGCATTATGCTAAGCAAAATTAGTCAGAGGAAGGCAAGTATCATATGACTTCACTCATATGTGGAATTTAAGATACAAAACAGATGAATATAAGGGAAGGGAAACAAAACTAATATAAAAACAGGGAGGGGGACAAAACATGAGACTCTTAAATATAGAGAGAAAACAGGGTTGCTGGAGGGGTTTTGAGTGGGGGATGGGCTAAATGGGCAAGGGGCATTAAGAAGGACACTTGTTGGGATAAGCACTGGGTGTTATATATAGGGGATGAGTCAATGGATGGTACTCCTGAAATCATTATTGCACTATATGTTAACTAACTTGGGTGTAAATTTAAATTTTTTTTAATAATTAAATAAAATCATCTTAGAACAGTGCCCAGTTCATAATACATGTTCAAATAAATATTTAGTTTTTCCCAAAGAGAAGGTAAGGCTAACATTGACTTCAAAAAAGATTCTCAATCTCGAATGAAAGTAAAATTTTGATCTTCTAGTGTCTCTTTAGCTGCCAATGGAAATGACTAAAAATTAAAATTTTGCTAGGAAAATGGAAAACCTGACTGTAAAATGCGGAAAGATGTCAGTGCTGGCATGGTGGGGGCCGACTCTCCTCCAATGTGCCCACAAGCTGTCTCCACCACACACTTACCCCATTGAGCAACATTGCAGGTGTCTCCTAAGTTCGTATTCTTGCTGGTGTTTCCAGTATCCACCATGGAGCCCACTGGGACAGGCCTGCAAATACTTCATTTATTCATTCAGCCAACAAATGTCTTTTAACCTAGCTAGAATGCGTGAGACCCTGGACTAAATATGGAGATTAATACAATGAGCATGTGGATATAATTATACTAATGAAGGCATGTCAAAAGACTCGCAGTAAAATAGAATAGCTCTCACCCTCTCCTTCCCCTCTCCTTTTTCAGAACTTGACTATCACGTGCACACGCATGCACCACCACCACTGCCACCACCACCAGGAAGCTTTCTTGATTTGATGCTAGTTGAAATTAGAAATATGTGTTCATTTATGTGGCTTTCAAATTCTACAAATCAGAACAGGATGAAGACTGGCTTTGAGAAGAACAGCTCAGGGTGTGTCTCCACACACCTCTCTACCCAAGTCGGGTCCCTATGTTTCCTCATTCACCTGCAAATGCAGCTTAACCATTGAAAATGATTCCCTGTTTGACCAAACTTAAGTCAGTTTCCTCTAAGCTCCTCAGCTAAGCCTCATCCTTGACAAAGTCCTTCTCTTTAGTCCCCTCGCCCTGTGTGTCCAACCCAGCCCTTCTTCCTCCACCCTGGATATCTCCTCAAGTGCTTCTTCATACTCACGCTCAGCACCTACTCAGGTCCCCCTTTGTGATTTTCCATCCACTCCCGTACCCTCCCAGTTCACCAACTTATCCTGCTGTATGCAGAGTGAAGCTCACCCTCTTCGCCCAGTGCAACAACCTTGAATAGTGTCTTCCTTGCCTTTTCTAACAAGAGTCCAAACCATTTTCCAACATGGACTTCACTATGTGGTCCAGGCCCCAAGCCCGGTCCTGAGGATAAACAAGGCACAGGGCTCGAATCCACTCAGTGCCTGGAGACCCCCTGGTTGATCCACCATCTCTTGGTTGTATGGCCTTAGGCAAGTGGCTTATCCACACTCGTTTTGTCTCATTTCCTGCAGGATACAACCTGCCCAGCTTTCCTGCTGTGACTTGAGTGGCCAAAGCCAGAAGGCATGTGCTAGCACCCTGGGCTCCATCTTGGGCCATTCTACTGGGGTGAGGGTATTCTGGAATCACCAGCCCTGCGCACTGCTCCAAGTCCCAAATCAGCCCAGTTCCAAGAGAAAAGAAGACAATTCAGTAGAAGAACCCAGGATAAGATTTTTCTTCCACTTCATGCTTTTACATTATAACATCAAATGTGTCTGCTTTGACCCAAAAGTCCGAGGTTTGATGGCAGAACTTCCTTTATGTAGCAGCTGTTAATATCCAAAGTAACTCAGCAAAGGTGCTTCCTATACTATGAAACAGGGATCTTGATCATTTTTCTAGTGAATTGCCACCCTATACCGTGTAACAGTTAAGTTTCCTGTGTATTAAAGCCATTTTCCTTTTCATATGGGGAAAGCCAAATATCCAAAAATTCACTGCTTTCAGTGACTCTTTTCTCACTTCAAAATCTCTCCCATCTGACCAGGGAAGAAGGCAGTGGAGGCTAGAAGAGGCAAGAGTCTGGTTGGTAAAAGATGTGGGATCTGTGGTGTGACTGTCCCTCCCCCGTGCTGCCCTCCCTCCCCAGGGCACCACTGTCATTAACTCTGCATGATGAATCCCATTACCTTATAGGGCAAGAATTCAGCTTTACAAAATAGATTTCCCATTGGTTCCCATCCACCCCTGTACAGGATGGGGCCTCTGTTATATCCAGAGGCCCCAGGGACTGGAGTCAAAAGGGAAGGTTCAGGGAAATGTGTTCTAGCGCCAGCCTGAGCCCAGAGGCTCAGAACTCTGGGGCTGCTGGCTCCATGGGCAAGAAGAGAAGGGTCTTATTCTTGTGTTCACCTTGGTGTCCCTGAAGCCAGGACAGTGAGGGGGGCTGGCAGGTAATGGAGCCTCAAGGGAGTGCCAGACCAGGCCATTTCTCATCAGGTGTCAGATACCCATCTGGCCGGGCATCTGGTCCCCATGACTTTTGCCCTGTGATACTCCCCCTTGGCCTACCCCACAAGAAACTCAGGTCAATGACCCCTTTGGATAGACATCAACTACTCTGGTGTGTTCAGGGGGCATCCCCCTGATTTCTACAATCTCTCCTTTCCTGGGGATGAAATTTCAACCACAGACTCTGTCACAGAAAAACATATCAGCAGAGATTCTGAAAACCCCTACTGTGTCCCGTGGTGAGCACCCCTAGCAGGGTCATCTCGATGGAGAGCTGTCCACGGGGCCCTGCCAGCAGAGGCACTCAGACCCCACCTGCAGCAGCCCCCCACCTTTCTGGCACAAGTGCCGGGGCACCCCCACATCACTGCTTGGTCTGTGTGATATTGAGCATTTTATCCAGACCTGAGGATCCTCCTCTTGAATCAGAAAGTCATTTTCCTACTGGCTTTTTCCCCTGACAGTAGTCTGCAACTTCATCCCTTTAGAGTGTTTGGGCCGTGGCCAGTGTTCAGAGTATCCAGGGACTTACCTCTGTGTCTTTGCCCAAAGGGAGGTACCTCCTGGGGTACAGATGTCCAGCCTGATCCTCTGGGAGTGTCAGAAACTCTCAAAGCACGTGGAATTCTGTTTCTGCTTGTTGCTAAAGACTTAGCCCTTTCGAGCCTCCGTCTCCACATCTGTAAGGTGGGAAGAATGTCATTTACAAGGCTGCGTGGTAATCAAAAGCAAGATCACATTAGAAGGCAGCTAGCACAGTCCAGACATGCCACAGATACCAAGTAAATGTTACTTGACTCAAAACCCTGCTTCCTGGCCATCGGAGTGTGATTGGAGAGCCCCCGATGGAGCATGTGGTGGGGACACTGACGGGCTCTGCAGTGTCATCAGTTTACACACAGTAGGCTGTGAGCAGGTTCATAAATTTCCTCCGGACTTCATGTTTCAATCTTTCTGCATCATTCTTATTTATTTTTACCCATCATCACAGGTTTAAGAGAAAGCACTCGGTGAACATTTTCTTTACATTTATTTCATCACGACCCAGATCAGGAGCATCAAAAGTAGGAAAGAATTGTTTCATTGGAGCCTTTGTGACTTTCGCCTCCAACCTAAGTCATAGCCTTTTTACATATTATCACAGGCACCTTCCATTTACACAGAAAGATAATTCCTAAAGGCAGAAGAAGCTTTCCTTGATTACCCATTTGCCTCACATATGCATATAAACACACATTTATTTTTATATCTGTTTACAACATTAGGACTTAAGCATGTGCGATTCTTTCACTCAAGATAAAAGTTACATGTTTGAAATGGTTCGAAAACCAAGGCGCTTGCTTTTTGAGGCTGTGTCGCCACACCAGTGGGTGGGGAGACCCTTAAGAGGCTCCACCCCAAGCTGACCCTGCCCCTGCGTCTCCTGGGAGACCGAACCCTGAAGTCTGCAATCGGCAGTTCCTGCTGGATTTGAGCCATGGCTAATCCGTCCCCCAGGGATCCGCACCTGCGTCCTAGGGACATAGCATCTGCCTGTGTGTCTCATGGTTAAATTCAAACATCGGTAAGATGCGACGAAGGTGCCCTGGACCACTGAACCAGGAGGTTATCTAACGTCCCCAAGTGAGTTTGCCCACATAGAGGGAGGGGGAGGGGAGAGGTCTTACAGTAGACCCTTTGGGGCTCCTGGGCTTCCTCCCTCCCTTTCCAGAGCCCTCTTCGAAAAGGCTTTTCATAATATGGGGTTTTAAATATGTATAGGATTTGGATAATTGCAAAGAGCGTGGAAAGCATTCCACGCTGAGTTTCAAAAGCACAATTTAATAATTCAATGCCTGATCATTAATTTACATGTTCACCTTTACTGCCCAATAAAGCCGGTGAAGGAGGATCCTGGAGCAGAGGGGAGAGTCTAGCCCTACATGTCTTCTCTGGTCCCCAAAGCACCCAGCTCAGGGCTGGACACACAGAAAGTTCCTAATAAACATTTTTAATTATTGCTCTGCCCTTCACCATGTGGGACACATGTACACCCAGAAGAGGGGAATTTTGCGATTATCCACAAAGGGTGCTTAGCTGAGTGCACCTGGATGGCTCCATCGGTTGAACATCCGACTTTCATCTCATGGTCCATGAGTTTGAGCCCCAAATTCGGCTCACTGCTGTCAGTGCAAAACCTGCTCTAGGTCCTCTGTCTCCTCTCTCTCTGCCCCTCCCCTGCTTGTGTTCTCTCTCTCTCTCTTTTTCTCTCTCTCTCTCAAAAATAAACCCTTAAAAATGGATAATTTTAAAAAAGAGTGCTTAGTTGTTATATCAAATAAGCAATGTGAACACACTCAAATATAAGAGAATCAAATTATGTCCTGATAGCCCCCTATTCTCAAATGAAAAACCAGCAAAAAAAAGCAGATGACTCATCTTAAATCCACAATCAAAGGGACAACATTTCATTATTTTCCAAGCTCCACTCAGGAATTATAGGCCAAGATGGATGAGCATATTCAGACGGTATCAGACTAAAACTGAAGGACATCAGCCACCAAGACCGAATCTAGTGAACTGCATCTGGAAGTTTGCTGTTTGGGGTGGTGGGCTGGGGGCAGGGGGTGGGGAGCGGGGCGCCATCCCACGTTATTAACGTGGGGATCAGTTGCCGTGGAAATCAGATAACCCGATGTCTCCACATTTCAGATCTTGTCTGGTGTGCATTGCCCCTAACACATAGTGCCCTTTCCTTCTCGCAAAAGTCAATTTAGAAAGTGCCCCATAAATTAATAATATCTGTGCATGGCTGAGTACTTCACTATGCGCCTATCGTGATTCTAACATTTTAAGTGCATTTCCTTGTGTAAGCTTTTCGGCAGTCCTCGGATGCAGATGTCATTAGACCCAGTTTGTAGATTCAGAAATGGAGGCACAGCAAAGACCAGCAGTTTGCCCAATTTTGCCCTTGGGAGCCCACTTCCCCGAGCTCCTCCTGCCCTCACCCACGAGGCCACAGCCAGAGTGCCGGCAAGCCAGAGCAAAAAAAAGCCTTAACTTCATCTGCCTGACTTCACTCTTCATTCTCATGAGAATTCACACAGAAATTTGGGAGTTCCAGAAGCAAGCCTGGGCTTAATCCCCAAGCAGGGAGCAGTTAGGTTAACCGGAGAGCTTGGAACTTTCCAGTGTTCTCTGCAGGTACGGGCCGGGCTTTTACTGTTTGGTGCGGAAGTTCTCAAAGTGTGGTCCTGGGACCCGCAGAATCAGCATCCCCTGGGAACTTATTAAAAATGCACATTCTTGGGGCGCCCCGGGGGCTCAGTCAGTTGGGCTTCGGACTCTTGATCTCAGCTCAGGTCATGATTTCACCATTTGTGGGTTTAAGCTGCACTCTTCATTGACAGCGCAGAGCCTGCTTGGGATTCTCTCTCCCTTTTTCTGCCCCTCCCCAACTCCAGTGCGCGCTCTCCCTCTCTCTCTCTCTCTCTCTTAAAATAGATAAATAAACTTTTAAGAAATACACATTCTTGGGGCCTCCTCAAACCTACTGAATCTGAAATTCAGGAGGGAGAGCCCAGCAACCTGAGTTTTTAAAACCCTCCAGGTAACTCTGACACACGCCAAACTTGCGGAAACTCCGGGAAGCATAACAAACAAACCCAGAAAAAAGTTAGCAATGAAGTAGTGAAAACACTGGTGAATTTCATATTTGGAATCACAATATCCTAATATAAAATTGGACAGAGAATTTGGAGAGTTTCTAACTCAACCCATTCATTTTACACTTGGGAAAACCAAAGCCCAGAGAGGGAAAGCATGCTATTCTTTGTCACACAGCAAGGTCATGCCAGAACCTGGCCCAAACCCAGCCTCCTGCCCCCGATTCTGAGTCATCTTCCACAATTGAGCTTCCCTTCCAGTTTCCAAATACACCCTCCTCAACTGTTCCTTCTCCTAAGTTTGTGTTTAGAGATTGTCTAATAGTCTATTCGTGGGAAAAAGAACTTTCATCTTATTCTGAACATAAATTAAGGTACACTTTCTTTATATTTCTATTCTGCATCAATATTTATATACTCACCATTTTAAAGCAATTTATCAAACATTTTATTTAAATTAGCATAATAATTTTACTTCCTCTTTTATCTTATGGCTGGGCTACAATTGAGGTTGTTACATTTTTAGGTTTTTATTATGCATTTGCATAATATTTTCTGAAAAACTCTGAACTGTGTTTCTTTATCTCTCTGGCAGATAATCATCTCCGATTGCTCTAATCATGATGTGCTCAGCGACGCTGTTTGACTATCTTTGCTGAGCTGTGGGAAGCCATTTTTCTAAAACTCTTCATCCTTATAATCAAATCTACGTTTTCCCACTCCCATCCAGCAAACCAGATGGCCAAATGAAAATCCAGTCCAAGTCATTGGTTTGTGAAAATAACTAGGTAACTGTCATTCAGGGAATGGGCAGTTGTCAGATTTTTAATATTTCCATCAAATATTTGGGCTTTCACTGGTGAGTCATTTGCTGAGTTGTTTGCACTTAATATCCGTATTTCTTTTTTTAATGTTTAGTTATTGTTTTTTAAGTATATAATTTATCGTCCAATTGGCTTACATACAACACCCAGTGCTCATCCCAAAGAGTGCCCTCCTCCATGCCCGTCACCCATTTTCCCCTCTCCTCTACCCCCCCTATCCACCCTCAGTTTGTTCTCTGTATTGAAGAGTCTCTTGTGATTTGCCTCCCTCCCTCTCTGTTTGTAACTATTTTTCCCTCTTCTGTATCCATATTTCTTACTTTTTTTTGCTGAGTGTTTGAGAAACCAGCCTGTTTAGAGGTAACCTTCACCACAGTCAATGCTATAGATGCCCCTGAAACACAGAGAGCTGGGCACCCTCCCCCTCAGGTAGGAGTCTTCAGCAAGGTCATGGCTCTTTAGCAAGGTCACTGGAGCTTTATCTTCATAGAGGCCAGCAGCTTTGCTTTCCAATCTACTTAAAACTGCCTTCCTTTCAAAAAAAGCAATTAAGTACTTGCTCTCCAACTTTTTAGGAGGGAGTCACAGATATTCCTAAGGAAGTAAAATAATGTGTTATGACTCCGTGCTGTAAAAGCGTGGGTCCCAAAACCAGTAGCCACGATATGGACGTCAGCTGGAGCCACGCGAAGAATCCGGTGTTTAAAACAAGGACGCATTGTGCTGTTTTGCATAGGAGACAGTAGCCCAGCTCATATCAGAGCGCATCATTCTTACCTTGGAAACATCACCTCCTTGAGCACCCTTTGGTGAAAGAGGTTGCATCTGCCTTCAGACCATGACCTGGAACAAGAAGGAAGGAGGAGGTAAGAAGTAAGGCTAACCTCTTCTGCTGGTGGAAATTTGGAGTTTCAAAGCCCTTCATGAAGAGCAGAAGACATGAAGGAGGGAAGAACACATGAAAGGATTTGGGACTTGGAAGGGAGGGAGAAGAGACCCACACAAGGTGCCATCAGCCAGGCAGCCTGGTCCTGTGCTACTGGGCACCCAAGGATGAGACCAGTGTGGGGACACTGTGGGAGGGTTCAAGGATGTGGCCCAGGAAGCTCTTGTACTCAAGCAAGGCTGGTCACTCCTGTCCATCAGCTTGGGCTTTTCTGACACTAAATTCACATGACATCCTTAGGCAGAGAAGCAATGCCTTGGACCAGCTCAGCTAACACTATGATTAAGAACTATCTGTGAGTTGGGGCACCTGGGTGGCTCAGTCAGTTAATCATGGTATCTGACCCTTGATTTCAGCTCAGGTCATGATCTCATGGTTTGTGAGATCAAGCTCTGTGTCAGCCTCTGTGCTAACAGCACAGAGCCTGCTTGGGATTTTCTCTCTCTCTCTAAAAATAAATAAATAAAAATAAAATAAAATAAAAATAAATTTAAAAAAGAGCAATCTGTGAGTCAAAACCCCTAAAATACTTATGCCAGTATAAAGTCAGTGAGCCTAAAACCTGGTCTTACAAAGAATACTCAGGACACTTATTAAATATACAAAATACTGAGTCCAACACAGACATTCCTGGATCAGGGTTGACTACAAGACTATGTGTTTTAGAAGAAGAGAATTTTGATGCACATTTAGTGGTCTGTGCCAAGCAATTTAAAAAATATATTAAAAATTTTAAATTATTGAGGCTTTTTGTCAAAAATAGTGGCAAATTCTGATGTTTCCTCTTTATTAGGTCAACCACGCTCCTGCCTCCAGGCTTCTCAAATGGTTTCCATCTACTGATTAATTCAGGAAGAGAAAAGTATTTGCGGAGAAACCCCACATCTCCCCCCACATTGCTACTGAAAATAAAAAGAAAAGAAAAAATATAGAAACAAAAATGTATTCATTTCAATGAGTGCAGTGAGTGAAGAATCAAGGATCAGAGCAAATTATTAATAATCAACATGAAAGTCAAGACTTCACCCCCATCAAGGAATTCTATATGGGCTACAATGGTGCCCTGATCCCCTGCTGAGAACTTTGTTCTGGAAGACCAAGCCATGAATCAAATATACATCAATATCTCTTACAAACCATGCCAGGCATGTCGGGGCAAATGTGCCATCCATGCCCAGTGCCCAAAAAGGGCCCTGTCTTCCCTGCTAGCCTGAGCCTGACTCATATCCCACATACTGGGTGGCTGGAGAACTGGGGTTTTGAGAAGTGAGTCAAAGGCTCCAGATGCCCATGTATTGTTTCCATTGTAAGACAGGACACTCATCATTAGACTATCTTCCAAAAGGACTGTGTTGGTCAGTTGTTCATTTCGGGATCTATGATCTAAATCACAATCATTTTTAGAAAGTGTTTAAGCGGCCTATTAAAAACGTCAACCTCCAAAGTCATAATAGATTTAAGACTTCCGGTGTCAAACAGGTGCTCAGAAAATCAATCTATAGCAAGAACGAAAGAACTGAAGAAACAATTTTAATCGCCCCAGGCTATTTTTATTCAACGCACTTTTGCAATACGACCCCTGGGAGAATGAGATTTGCTTTTTTCTTTAAAGAAGACAACAGAGGCCAGGAAGAGCAGGCAAAAGGAGGAAACGAACTCACCAGGTTACTAAATTATCAGTCATATCGATTACCCATCATTATCAGTGAATGTTGATTAAACAGTTTGATTAGTACAGTACGAAGAACTATTCTCTCATTTCTTAGCCTTCTGTGTCTGGGCCTGTGGTCTTGAACCAGGGATGACCCTCTTCAACCAGAACAATGCTCATGAAGCGCAGGTCTGATTATCTCTCATTTGCTCAAAACTCCCGATCGTTTTTCCCTTGAAGACCAGAACCCCTCTCCCAGCATGCGGATTCCCCCATCCTTCCCCGCCCCCACTCCACTTCTTGGCTTTGTGCTCTGTGCTCTGGCTTCTTGGCATGGCTTACCATTGCCAACACAAGCTCTAGTATTTCTCCCTTGACCCTTTGATTTTTCTATTTTCTAAGCCTGGGATGCCCAAACTTTCTAATCATACTCCAACCCTCATAAACCTCACCCACTTCTAATGCTACTTTTTCCACTGTGTCTTCCATTCCTCTCCACTCTGCCCATGCAGACTAAAAACTAAATATCCATATTGTCTATGGTCTCCTCTTTATCCAAGACACATCACTTTTCCACTGTATTCTTTTTATCTTGTTTTGCTTACTAAACACTGGACTCCAGGGGACTGGTTGTGTAGGCTTTATCTTTGTTTTCTATGTCTTCGGTGCTTCTGGGACCTTAGTGCGTGTCTAACACACATTTGTGGATAGAAGGAATGGAAGAAGAAAGAGAAGGAAGGAAGTGTAGGAAGATGCCACGAAGGGAAGAGAGGAAGGAATTCAGTTTGCACCAGTGTAGTTGGCACTTAGAAAAGTCGTGTATGTGTCTAGAACTTTCTATATCTACTGTCTCACATCCTATTTTTTCCTCAATCACCTACACCTGAGCTTTCTTCCCACCCCTCCACTGAAAAGGCATGGCTAAAAGTCGTCCACAAAGCTCCTTTTGCCAAAATTGGCACTAACTTCTCAGGCCACCTTACTTAATCAACTTGCAGACATTGAACACATCCAGCATGCTTTTCTTGAAAATGTTGGAAATCCACATTTGATTCCTCTGACACCTTCACTCTTGCTTTTCCCTGTATCTCTTTTACCCTTGAATCTCAGTCCCTTTTACTACATTCATCTCCTCTGGCCATCCTTTAAATACTAGTAATTTCTGGTATTCTTCATCTTTCCCTTCTCCTTTCATGCTACACACTCTCTGATTTAACTTATTCTTCCTCCCGGCTTCAAATTAGTTCCTATCTGTTGATAATTCCCAATCTATATTTCTTGGCCTTCTTCCCCTTCTGAATTCCCTCCAG
The DNA here is from genome assembly GCF_006229205.1 of Suricata suricatta. Taxonomy (NCBI): domain Eukaryota; kingdom Metazoa; phylum Chordata; class Mammalia; order Carnivora; family Herpestidae; genus Suricata; species Suricata suricatta. The sequence goes on from NC_043702.1 coordinate 165,533,156, forward strand.
AATTATGTGGCTAACCTCCTACTGGATATCTCCCCTCAACAGCTACCTTAAATTCAGTGTGTCAGATCTAGAATATTCCATGCCCCCCCATCGGCTTATTCTTCATCTTGTATTTTTATGTGAATTAGTAATACCCCACACTTGGGGCACGTGGAGGGCTCAGTCAGTTAAAAACTTCCAACTTTGGCTCAGGTCATGATCTCACAGTTGGTGAGCTCAAGCTCCATGTGGGGCTCTGTGTTAACAGCTCTGAGCCTAGAGCCTGCTTTGGATTCTGTGTCTGCCCCCTCTCTGACTCTCCTCCGCTCGTGCTCTGTCTCTATCTCTCAAAAATAAATAAACATTTTTTTTAAATTTTATAAATAATAATAGCCCACACTTAACCAGCCCACAAGACCAGGAATGAAAGATCTTTTGAAAGACGCTCTATGCAGCACATCCAATCAGTTACTGAAGTTTCTTAACATCTTTCACATCCTCATATTATTTCATCTTGGTGCAGAACATTATTCCTTCATGTCACTGCAAAAACTTCCTGAGAGGCTTACCTGTCTTTGGTCTTTGTCATCCTCTAAACTTTAGCCAACTCAGCTACCTTCCTAAAATGTAAATAAGCTCGTTTCACAGCCTTCTTATAATCCTACAATAGTATACCATTGTCTTCAGGACAAAACCCAAACTTCTTAACTTCACGGGTATAACTCCATCTTACATTCTCTTGGCTGGTCCATGCAATGACTGATAACCATGGTGATTTGTGTCAAAATCACCGTCAGGGAATCGAGTCAAGTGCTGATGATCGTTTTTGCTCTCATTCTTTCAGTACACCCACACACACACACACACACACACACACACACACAAAATAAAATAAACAAACAAAAAAAAAAAACCACCTTACCTGGAAGGTGTTATCTCTTTCCTGACAAATAATAAACTACCCATCTCCCATGAAGGGTATTCTTCCAGTCATTCCACTGCCTCCCTGTTTACTCTTTTATCTTGGACTTTGGATGCAAACGTTTCAGTTAGTTGCATCCCCCTACCTCGTAGCCCCTCCCCATCATGAAACAATAAACCTTGATTTATTATTCTAAGAGTTTGCAACTCTCCTGAGTCTGACCTAAGGTACAAGACTCATATCACCAGCTGTAAATGTCCCCATGAGTGAATTCCCCTCTAATTTGTCCCCAACAATTCCACTTTAACTTTGCCTCCAGCAAATGAAAGGGTTGGAATATTTTCATTCACTCAACCCAACTACAGGACTTTACCAACCTAGCACCAACCAGTCCTTCAGACTCACCTTCCACAGCTCCACCCCACATGCCCCATGTATGAGAACTACTTGCAATTTTCCTAAAGCACACCATGTTCACTACTGCCTCTGTGCCTTGGCACATGCCATGATATTCAGCTTGGATCATCTCCTCCACATTTACCCCTACTCCTCCCATCCCCATTCTCTCACTCCCCACTCCTTGGGTATCTTGTACTCATTAAATCCTGGAATCTTACCTTACTCTATATTCCTCTTCCAGTTGGCCGGCCTTCCTCTGTAGTCTCACACTGACTGAATATAAAAACTCTGTCATAGCATTTATGCTATGTGGGATGTTTGTCTAGCTCAGCCATGAGACAGAAAGCTCCTTGAAATTGAAGACAATGTTGTTGTATGTTTCTTTGTATCTTTAGGGTTCCATAGAGTGTCTGGTTTAGGGCCATTGCTCCTCTGTTTTTGACAGAGGATTGATAGATGATAGATAGATAGATAGATAGATAGATAGATAGATAGATAGATAGATAGAAGACTGAGCCTTTTGTCAGAAGGAGTAGAATTTCTTTAAACATGTTTGATTTCATCTTCCATCCAAGTGGAGTAGCAGATGCCACTAGGAAGCAACCTCTTTCATTGCATGGAGCAGACACTCTCAGGGTTTTTGCTGGCATATTTACAAATGTGACTTGGAGGAAAATAAAACCCAACGATGGGGACAGAGGTGTGTGTGTCCGTGCACATGCGTGTGTGTGCGTGTTTGTGTGTGTGTGGTGTTAGAATGGAAGTGAACAGAAACATGGACCAGAGGGAAGTAAATCTTGAAAGAAGAGTGTGAGAGGGATGAAAACTTTTATTGGTAAGGGAATCATCTTAACCAACTAAGCGAATTCCTTTCTCAGAACAAAGGGCACAATAGAATCCATTTGATTGGCACTTTTGTTATTGGGCATCTCCTTCTAGCTGGCCAGTCCAATTTTTACTACTTTCCATCCCAGAAGGTAACACCAGGATTGTTCCTCCAGCACCCCCTTCTTTGGGTGTTCTGCCAGAAACAGGTTTCTCTGCAGAAAAAAGAAAAGGATCAAAAAGGAGAGGCTGAGAGCTTTGAATTTCATCTGGACTCTGTGCTTGTTTTCTTTGGACCCAATAATTAACATCTTTAGGAATTCTGGCTCAAAGGCTAATTAATGTCTCTATTCACAGATGATATAAATAAGACATCAGAAAAATCAGATTGGATCCATGTGCTAAAACTGAATAGAAATTGTCAGTACACTGGAACAGTGACTCCCAAACATTTTTTTTTCCAACACACACATGCACACATGGGCACACACACACACACACACACAGAACCAAATTGACACCGGTTTCACCAAGTAAGACAGGGTGTCCCAAATGTCCTAGTATAGTTCTAAGCCATGATAACCTCAGAAGGATAAATGCTACCAACTTAGAACAGCATCATTTGACTGTTGATTTAAATTTATTGTATATTTATTTAGTTTTGTGACCTTTGAAATTTACACCTTTAATTTTTTTAATTTTTGAAATGTTTATTATTTTTGAGAGAGAAACAGAGTGAGAGTTGGGGAGGGGCAGAGAGAGAGGGAGACACAGGCTCCCAGTTCTGAGCTTCAGCATAAAGCCCGATACGCGGCTCAAACTCATGAACCGTAAGATCATGACCTGAGCCCAAGTAAGATGCTTATCCGACTGAGCCACCCAGGAGCTCCACATTTATTTGTTTTCAGTCAGTATTTGGTATCTTCAATCAGAGGTACTGAAACAAAAATTAAAATTAAAAATGCATTTTTGAGAATACACCTAAAATTGAACTAAGACAAAAGTCTTAGTGCCCAAAAGGGGCACTATACATTTTTACTACTCTTTTATTCTCTGATGCTTTCTAGTCTGCTCAGTTACATTCTTCTCTATTTTATTAATTCTGGGATATTTTATCCTATTTGACCTTTCTACATGCTGATTTCACCTCAATAAATTAATTTCATGACCCGCTAACAAAAATCAAGATGGACTGAAGGAAAAGTCAGTCAGTCCTTCCTGGATCAAAAGCTCAGTCATCCTAGGCTTCGGGAAGATGCAGATCCATTCATTTTCTAGATAACCCAGTGAGTGAAAGCCATCCAAGCAAGGGTAGGATGAGGTGTGTGGAGCTCTTTGGTGACGAAAACAATCCCCATCACTACCCAGTGGTGCTGACAGTCCCCCCACGGCTGTGTCACTGCAGGAAGTCATCACTTTAACAAGGTCTGAAAGCAATGGATTCTTGGGATGAAATGACTCTGTAACATAATGTAACATTTTCTGCACCCAAGGAACATCTGAAAATATTTTACTTGTTAACAGTGAATCTTGCCCCCTGCCAACCCTCTCTGCTCCCCATTTCTCATTCTTGGTAACAGCATAATGGTCTTAATGAAAAACACACAGAGTGAAAATGACAAGCTTTTATGACAACAGTCACCGCATTTAGAAGCCCAGAACAGAGGAGAAACAAAATCACATCCTTCATGACGTATTCTCAGGATAAAGATGCCTGGTTCTGATCATTACAGTCATTACCAGCCACCCCAGCATATGATACAATAAGGCTGCTTATATTTCATTCATACACAACTATTTCTAGCCTTAATTTCTTAGTTCTAGTCATATGTACTTTACTTCTCACTTATATCAAACTGTAAGTATTTCAAGGGTTCTGTCTACTATCTCTTATATGTCTCTCTGTATTTTACAGTTCTGTCTACTATCTGTTACCTGTCTCTCTATATTTTTAGCCACAAGTAAGCAGATAACTAAATAATAAATGTTGGCTCTTAAGAACATTGTTATTATCTCATATAACAGAGATGTTCCCAAGATCAATTAACTCAGAGGCACAATGATGTCATCAAGAATCCAAGCGTTTCCAGTTCTCTTCTCTGCCATCTTCAGTATGGAACTCTTCATCTTGAGTCTTATGGCTTCATGGGCTCAAGATGGCTGCCAATGGCTAGTGCTCCATACCTCATATCCTCACACTGGCGTCATCCTGAGTCAAAAGACAGGGGAGGGATTTTCTTCTCGCACTTCCTGTTCTCGAAGCTTCCCAGCAGAATTCTTCTTAGGACCCATTGGCCAGGATTAGATGCCATGCTTATGCACGAGTAATAAGGGAAGCTGAGGCATGTGAGTCTCTGGTATTCTCAGTTTTTAGTGGAAGACAGTCTTTACCAGCAAGGAAGAAATATAGCACCTTGTGTTCCTCACTCAGTATTGCCCACTTCATTTTTAGGTTGATCACTCTATGATTGCTCTCTATGTGAGTGTGAACGCACAGATTTGGTCTCATCACTATGTGAATAGGTTGACTTAGCTCTGTTGAAGGGCCGTCGACTTCTCTTGCGGGGGGAGGAACCACTTCTCATAAAGCTGGTTACTGTCCATAGGGATCCTGCATGGGAGGGTCCACAGAAGGATCAGAATGAATCGGTTCCCCAAGCTTTTGAAACCAGTTATAACAACAGCTCTCTCCTGTTGGGCAGTTGACAACCAATAGTGTAGATTTCCCCCCACTTCTGTTACCCCCTGTTTTACATCTGAGAACACTAGCAATAAAGAGATGTCTTTAGACCCTTGACACCTCATCTCCAATTCATGCTGCATCTGAGAATCAGAATAACTTTTCTTTAAAAATTTTTTATGTTTTTTATTTATTTTTGAGAGACAGAGAGAGACAGCACAAGCAGGGGAGGGTCAGAGAGAGAGGGAGATACAGAATCTGAAGCAGGCTCCAGGCTCTGAGCTAGCTGTCAGCACAGAGCCCAACACAGGGCTCGAACCCACAAACCATGAGATCATGACCTGAGCCACCCAGGCACCCCCAGAATACTTTTTCTCAAAAACCATTTTCATCATGAGATCCAAATCAACAAAAATGTGTTGGAAGGAATGGCATCTTTAAATGTGTGTGTATGCATGAACCCTCATGTGTGAATGCATGCTAAACTTCTACCTCACATTTAGCTCCTATCTCTGTCCGGAAGTCCAATGTGTTATGCCAGACATAGCTCCTATCTCTGAATTTAGATTCAGAATTTTATTTGATGAATTATCCATTGATGTCTGTGACTTATTGTTGGCCTACGTGTGTTGGTCTTATATCTTAATATAGGAAATGTCTCTGTTTCCATCTTTGTACCTTCTTCACCCAGCCTGGCACCTGGCAGCTAATAGATACTTAAAGACTGTGGGGTGCCTGAGTGGCTCAGTCAGTTGGATTTCAGCTCAGGTCACAGTCTCGCGATTCATGAGATCATGCCCTGCTCTGGGCTCTGTGCTGAGAGCATGGAGCCTGTTTGGGACGCTCTCTCTCTCTCTCTCTCTCTCTCTCTCTCTCTCCTCCTTTCCTTCTTCCTCCCCTGTTTGTGCATACTTTCTCTCAAAATTAAATAAAAATAAATATTTAAGAAAGAATATATTGAATGTGTGAGTTCCTTGAGGGTACAGCACATATTATGTTAGGTTTTGATGCTCCTTTAGTTTCTATTCTAGAATAGATATAAAGTAAAAAAGAAAAGATATGGATAAGAGAAACCTCCTGCCTTCCTGGAAGCAATCTCAAAGAGGTATTCGCCCCAAAAGAAAATTTTAGAAAATGTATTCATTTTCTCCAGGCATAAGTATTCTGTGACAATCATGGAATAGCAAAGCACATTCAGGTGTCTGGAAATCTGGCCTGGGCAGATGGTTGGACTTTGAGAGAAAAGCGTGGAAAGCAGGCTCTCTCTGCTTTTTTCTCCCTTCACCTGAATCCCACTCACCCTACCTCCACTTCTTTCTACAATTCCAAACTTCACCTATTGCTTGCATTCCTTCTCTTCAACTAAACCAGAACTTCTAGAAGCTTCCCCTGGACATTCTCACAGACCACCTGGATCATCCCATCAGGAAGCCTGAGCCACACCTGGCTAACACGTTCACACTTTGTCCTCACTTTCTTTCCCACCCACCACTCCATTTATACCAGTTACGTTTTGCTTACACTCTTGCATTTCCCCAACAGCTGCTACTTGAGTCTTCATATGTGACAATCAGGCTTCCTCTCAGCCTTATCAGCTCAAGCATCACAGAGCAGAGGCTGCCGGGTATGAAGCTCCTTCTCACTATTCCCAGACATTTCTTCTACGGGATCACAAGGCTTCATTGCTTGTCAAATCCAACTGGAATTTCTCAGCAGATCACAGGTCTTCCCGGGAGTCCCCAGCTGGATTTTGGTGCCTTCTTCAAGTGCACTTCTCCTTAGTTTTCAAATCCTCTGCTTTGGTTCACTTTGCACTACTTGCCCAAGTATCTTACTTTACAGCCATCCCATAAGCTCAACTGCAGAGAGGGTTCTTTCCTTATTATTGAGGTATAATTGACGTACAATGTTATCTTTGTTTCGGGTGTACAACATGCTGATTCCACAACTCTATGCATTACACAATGCTCACCACAGTACGTGTACTCACTGCCACCAAACATTATTACAATATTATTGGCTTTATTCCCTTTGCTGTACTCTTCATCTCCATGACTTATTTATTTTATAACTGGAAGTTTGTGTCTCTCCCTTCCTTTCCTCTATTTTGCTCACTCCTCCTTCTGGAAACCACCAGTTTGTTGTCTGTGTTTAAGAACCTGTTTTTTGTCCGTTCATTTGTTTTGTTTTTTAAATTCCGTGTATAAGTGAAATCATATGGTGTTTGTCTCAGGGAGTGTTTCTTTTATGCTGGTATTGTTATTGACTTAAGTTCCCAGCTGTGTATCCATTCTTGCCTTGCCCAAAATAGTGTCACCCTGCCCCTTCTCCTGCTTTGTACTAATTGTGTGATCAGAACTGCTTTCACAGCCCAAGCTTCTATTAACTTTGAGCAGCAGGACATGGTTATGGGCATAAATCTACTTATCACAGACACTTTGTATATTAACTCTTATCTGGTTTTCCACCAAAGGCAACTTGCCAGGAAATATAGCTTTATTTTGAATGTCTTATCATTATTAATCAAGGTAATACCTTAAGAATACATCTATTTTTCTGTTGTTATTCAATTACAAGCTCCTTGGAGGCAGAAAGACAATATGACATTTGTAAGTTTATTCTTAGAACACAGCTCAGATCTGAAATAACATAAAATAAAATTGTTTAATTAAATTGAATCACTTTAAACTTTGAAAATAACTTTGAATTCAAATCACAAAGGTAACAATGTCCACTTCTGGCAATGGCAGATGGGGTGAAAAGAATTACAGATGTTCTTCAGAAAACAACCATAGACAAAATTTTGAAAAGATGTCTTTGAAAGCACAAAACAGTGATAAATGCCACATGAAATTGTGGGGACACTATCTAGAAGAAGATGGAAGAGAAGAGAGATAAGTCTCACAATCGGTCCACTTTTCACCTGAGGTATCTATAAATTGTGAAACTGTGGTTGAGGAACCTAGAAAAGACTCAAAAAATCTTGTGGGGACAATTAGAGTTTGTGGTCTTCCAATAAAGAAGAGCTCTGGCAAACTTTGCAACATTAGAGGGGAGACCCAAAAACTATATCCAAGGAAAAAAATGATGAATTAAAAGTAGAAAAGGACTTTTCTACTAGATATCAGCTTCAGGGAAGCTTATTCCTAAGTCTCCTCAGACCAATACCTTTGCAGAATGGAAAGAAGCAGGTTTGGACAGAGGGAGGAGTTGGACTCTGATGGAATCTCAACAAATGCTTCAGCAAATCCCACAGGAAGCTCTAAGCTTGGGCAGGCCTGTAGCACTTTCCCACATTGAAGGAACAGAGCCAGATCTTTGTACCCCTACATTTAGCAGTCATTGGATACAGGCTGCCTTTGGGAAGAGAGTATGATATTGGACAAAATGCTTCTCCTTAGCTGTAGATAATACCTGAGAGAACTAAGAGCTGAGGGCTGACTGCAGGCATCATTTCTAGCAATTTGGGGGAAGAAAGTCCTTCAGTCAAGAAAGTAGATCTGGGCAGTGTAACATAGCAACCACTAGAGGGACATAAACCCAGCTGTGAATCGGCTCAACTTCTCATTAGATTAAGGTGAGCTGTGTCTTCCTAGACTAGTTGCCTGATAGAGCACAAGTAAATCCACTCTGCAGGAAAATAATCTTATCAAGAGACTAAAACCATAACTGGCACAATGAAAAATAACAAGCCATACTAGAAGATATGCCCATATAACTGAAAACCAAGAGAAATAGAAAAAAGAAAAAAGAAAAACCCCACAGACATCCAGATAAAAAAAAGATATCAAATATGGACCTTCAGTAACTACACTTAATATACTCAAGAAATAAAAGGATAAGAAAATAATTTAAGGACAGAACTAAACACTAAAAAGGAAATCAAATAAAAATTATTGAACTTAAAGTATAATAACTGAAGTAATGGGCTTAAAGCAGTTTAGACACAACCAAAGAAAGAGAGGACTAGAAAATAAAAATATTCAGACTAAATCATGAAGAGATTAAAAAAAACATAAAAGAGAAAGAGGTAAATGGGACACGGGGGCAAAATCTAATATGTGTGTAATTACAAAGTCAGAGAATAGAAAAAGCTGTAAAGCAATATTTGAAGATAAGAGAATGAGAATTTTCCAAAACTTACGAAAGATTTCAAATTATAAATTTGGTTAACGTGAAGCATGATAAAAACAAAGAAAACCACGTGCAGGCCCATCAGAGGAAAATTACTGGAAGAAGAAAAAAGACAAAAATCATAAAAGAAGCCAGGATGTTTTTCCTTCAGAGGAGCAGCAAGTTCAGTAGCTCACTTCTCAATAGAAACCATGAAAGCCAGAAAATAATATACAAATGTCTTCAAAGCCATGAAAGAAAATAATGCCAAACAAAAATTCCATAACTATCAAAAATGCCTCCCAAAAATAAGGTTAAATTAAAAACATTCCAAGACAAAGACTGAGAGAATTGATCACTAGTGGACCAGTTCTCATGAAAATTTTAAAATGGTTCTTCAGTAAGAAGAAATATATTCCTAGACAGCAGCCTAGATATGTAAGGAAAAAATGTATAGCAATAGAAAGAGAAATTACATCTGTCGATCTAAATAAATACTGACTTTATAAAGCAGTAATAAAATAAAGTCTATAGGACTTAAAATTTAATTAAAATACACAAGAATAATAGCTCATAAATTTGGAGGGTATAAATGGAACTTGAATATTTTAAAGTCCTTAAATTGTTGAGGAAGAAGTAAAAGTATTAATGAATTTTGAACTTTAACAAGAATTTATGTTGTAATTAACCAATCATTTAAAAAATATATACCTCACAAGGTAATTATTTCTCAGAGGACAAGATGGAATCATTCCACGGTTATTAATTGTGTGAAAGACAGTGGCTAAAAGAGATTCCCTAGATTCATGAATATGAAGTCAAACATCAGGAGTTTGGAAATACAGAAGGCATGCCAAGTGATCCCATCAGAAACTTTGGAGGTGGTGAAAGAATATTTTGTATTGTCATCTATAGTGGGTCTCTAAATTATTTAAATTTCTATATAGTTGGAAAGCATTCTAAGTATCCAAGCCTCCTCCTTAAGTGTATTCCATTATTTAAAAGAGACCAGAGGATGAAAGAGGAAATTACTTTAGATCCTTGGTGTTCTGGGCTGAATTGTGTTTCGCAAAATCTATGTACTGAGATCTTCACCCTTATTTCCTCCAGGTGTGATGATGTTTGGAGAAAGGACCTTTAAAGTAATTAAAATTCAAATTAAGTTCAAATAAGATCATAGAAGTGGCCCTAATTCAATATGACCAATGTCCTTGTAAGAAGAGGAGATTAGGACACAGACACACACCTGGAAGACCAGGTGAGGACACAGAGGATGGCCATCTTCAAGCCAAGGAAAAAGATTTTCAGAGAAACTGACTCTGCCAACACCTTGATCTCAGATATCCACCCCCTGGAATTGGGACAACAGAAATTTCTGTTGTTGAAACCACCCAGTCTACGATGCTGAGTTATGGCAGCCCTAACTAAAGCACTGGTTAAAAAGCCTGTGTCTTCTTGCTGATGGAAATAAACTCTAGAAGGGATTCTTCTGAATCAAAAGAAAGACTCTCCTGTAAGCAAAATGAAGTCAACTTTAAGTCCCCAACCACACAGGTTCTCAGGTGTCTGAGATGAGTTCATCTTAGACAAAAGGAATGGAGCCTGGCTGCCTCCATGCTCTGTATTAATGTAATCAATGTGACATTGGGAAGCCCGTCTGCAGAATCTCCATTTCCTCCTCCGTGTTCTCTCCCCACCTTTTCTGCTTGTGGGTGGATCCAAGGACTCAGAGCTGCCATTCCACCCCACCCTCACCCCATCACAGCCTGCTCCTAACCTTGTGCTCACGCACAAGGTTTACACAACTAACAACACCCCCAAACACCCACGACTAAATCAATTACTGTTAATAATCTCTGCAGGGAACTTTCATTAGAAAAATATAAGAGGGGCACCTGAGTGGCTCAGTGGATTGAGTTTCCCACCCTCGGTTTCCACTCAGGTTGTGATCTCACAGTTGGTGCATTGGAGCCTTACATCAGGCTTTGTGCAGTCAGCACAGAGCCTGGTTGGGGATTCTCTCTTCCTCTCTCTCTGCCCTTCCCCTGCTCTCTCTCTCACTCTCTCTCTCTCTCTCACTCTCTTTCAAAAACAAATAAATAAACATTTTAAAAATTAAAGAAAAGAAAGAAGGGAGAAAGAAAGAATGGAAGGGTAGAAGGAAGAGAGGGAAGGAGGAGGGGAACAGAAAACAGTCCAGCTGAGCAAACATGCAGGTCCTACCACCCCTATAGACCCAGACAGCCCTTCTTTTATATCTGTCTCTGATGTTAACATTCTATACATGTTTTTATAACATTTTATTAACACGTGGACATATTAGCCCAGCTCTCTCACACTTCCCTACCCCCGGTGCCATCTTGGAGCCAAACCTTGTTCCCTTAACTCTATGGGAATATTGTTTATTGTTATGACTTTTCTGTAAACAGCCTCTTCTCATATTGAATATCTCATATCTCATCTTCTCATACTGAAAAGTCATTTAGAATAGCTTTGGGGGGTTCCTGGGGGTCTCAGTCAGTTAAGCGTCCGACTTTGGCTCAGGTCATGATCTCACCATTCCTGAGTTCCAGCCCTGCATTGGGCTCTGTGCTGACAGCTCAGAGCCTGGAGCCTGTTTCGGATTCTGTCTCTGTCCTTCCCCCGCTCATGCTCTGTCTCTTTCTCAAAAAAAATAAACATTAAAAAAAATTTTTTTTAATAGCTTTGGAATGGGTCATTGAGAACTGTCCTCTGTGTGCTGCTGAAAGCCCGAATCTAAAGACAGTGACCCTTTATGACTAGTGCAGGGCTCTACATCACCTAAACATACATAAGCAAATACAAAGACTACCTCCTCTAGGGTTTGTGAAGACTTCAAGTTGGAACCGCAGATGGACAGTCAGACCACTTAAGGAACGCCGGGCTCAGAGACACTCACACATGCTCAGTGTTACAGAAAGAGGAGAGTACTGGAAGATCCTGCTCCAACTGTAGGATTTGTGAAGGACTTGTGATGGGTGACAGGGTCTCTGTGTTGCAATCCTGGTGAACTTTCCTTTTGACTTCAAATTGAGTTAGTAGCCACCTTCCATATTTATAATTACACATTAGAGAATGTAGTTGGTATTTCAATCCCTATTTAAAATAAAACTGGTCAGGATTCCGTAAGCCAGTCAACTCACCACTACCCCAAATACAGAGTACCACATCCGCAAGCGGTCGTGTGCAAGTTCAACTTGGCGCCTGATTGTCACAGATCATCCTTGTTGTTTAAAACTGACTCAGCTCTTTTTCCCTCAAAGTGTTTTTCTTTTTTATCTTTTAAATACACATTGAGAAATTCTCTGAACCAACCTTTAAAGGAAAACGAAACATAAAGACATTTCCTAAAGTCACAGTTTAACTATAAACTGAGTCAGCTACTGATCCCAGAGCCCTCTTACTTTAAACTCATTACAACTATTGATTGGAATAGTAAAAAATAGGCACCTACGCTGTTGGGTTTTGCATATTAGTTGCATTTAAGTTCTCCAATTCAAGAATGTCTACTTGATGGTATCAAGAGAGAATAGTGTTTATGTATGGCCAAAAATTAATTAATAAACTTGAATTGTGTGTCATCTGAGACAAAAATGAAATAATTGGTAACGCCACTCTATGGGAAAAGGTAAGGGAATTTATGAATGCTGGTATGTCTGCAAAATGGTGCATAGGACATTGTAGAAAGAACAACCCCCACCCCATAAAAGCCTAGTGAACCTCCATCTTGCTCTGATTTATGCTTGGTTACATGTCCAACTCACAGCACCCTATGAATCAGAGTCCAAGTTAATTTGTGACAATAGAAAGAAGTCCCCTGAGGTCACTTAACAGGATTTTTGTCCCTCGCTGTGTCTTTTTAGACATTTTTACTTAATAGAACCTCTCCTCCGAAGGAAAATTCTCATAGAAAATGAAAAGAACCCTTTGTAATGCTTGTCCTTGTATGTCTACAATCAAGGCTAGCAAATATAATTGGGGGATCACAGAGGATGAGAGGGCTTGGCCTGAGGGCTCCTTTGGGCCAAAAAAATAAAAAAAACTTAAGGGGAAAAATGTTTCAAATTAAAAAAAATAATAATACAAAATTCTACTTTAATGAAAAACTCTTACCCACATAAAAACAACCTCCAGGGGCTTTCTTGAAAACTGTTAAGATAAAATATATCCCACATCTTACTCTTCACAAAAAAGCTTATTATGTTCTCCCCCATTAACTTTCTCCTCGGGGTATTTCTGATGTCTGCAAAACATATTACAGCCATTTCCTGCTGAACAGTTTCACAACGTTGTCACTGAATTAAAGTCAAGAAACGACTAACAGCGTGGACGGGCATAGGAGTATTTAAAATGAGGGGCCCATTAAATAATAGACGAAGGCAAATAGAAATATCTACCTGGTCATGTTAAGCGGCAGGCCCAAAATGAGGCTGAACACTGAGCCAAGGTGTCTGCAGAGGAACGGCTCACCCAGCTCACCAAATCCTGCCTGAACCCTTCACTGCACCCAACATCCTCAGCCAGCTCTTCTCAACCCGTCTTACAACGAACTCCCTTTCTCAAAATGCTGGCCATCTCCGCTCTCATAAAGGTAGGTGCTCCAGACAAGGGCAGAGATGCCTTGGCTATGGCCCCCTTAGCATTTCACATCCCTACGTGAATTCCATCTTCCAGTTTGGCTGGAGGGACAGGGTGGGGGAGGTGGTCTTCCTCTGGGGAAGGAAGGTGGCTGAGATCATCAACGTGCGGCTACAGGTTCAATCCCCTCTACCACGTGTGCGGATGTCCTGCCATGAGGCCTCAACTACACGTTTTAAGAGTCCATTCTATGGAAGTATTATGATCAAAAATTGGGAAGAAAAATCACCCATCATGTCACCTTCCTACCATGGAGTCACAAAGGGAGGAAAGACAGAAGGAGCAGAGACTCCGGCCTGGCTTCCCATTGACACCCAGACGGTGTTTCCCCAGGTGCCAAGGTCATAACCTGGGGCTGCTCAGGACCAGCCTACCCCCTCCCGTGTGATGGGTCGCCGTTGTGACCCATAGCAGAGCCTCCAGAGGCTGATCCTCAGACAAGATTGAGTGATTTTTTTTTCCATTTTTTCAAATTTTTTCACTGCATTTAAAACTCACTGTAATTGCATTTAAATTGTATTTAAAATTCATTTAAGGGATACACAGATATAGAATGTATTTGGTCAACTACTAATATATTTGGGCATCTCTTTACTTTTGCATCCAAGAGCCAGGTCATTTTTTTCTCCATCTTCAACACCTAGCTTTGGTAAAATTTTACCATGTTCTTTCTCACTGGCTTGATGAAATATGAGTAACTGTTTTCACCCTGTTGGGTTTAAGTTGCTCTTTCAGTCTTCTTCCCATGGGTATGTTTTGCAGGCCTCTGTTGGTTTTTTTTCTCAGCTTCAATGTTTGCATCCCTAATCATCTGCCCTTACCCTCCTCCAGTAAGCAGAGAATAGGTATGGGGCAGACCAAGGACTGAATGGACGTCACCTCCAGAGCTCAGATGCTCCACAGCTCCAGCCTAAATGTCCAGAGAAAAGGGCTGTCACCACAGAGGCCAGGAGAGGGAGATGACAGAACAAAGACCCGTGCTTATGTATCCAAGTCCCAGATCTCCCGTGTCCCCGAAGCCAGATACATACTCTCCCCACACACACCCAGAAGCCATCTCCACATGGACCAAGATGAGGGGCAAGAATGCGAGAATGTATTCCAAAGACATGGAGCCAAGGCAACCAGATGAGAGGACATTGCAATTTCCCCTTGACCCACAGGGTAGAGGGGAGGGGGGCGTGAGAGAAGGAGCTATCCTGAAGAAAATGAATTAAGTTCCTTATAGGAAGGAACATTTCCTTTGTGCATCAGAATACAGTAAACCCTTGGATTGCAAGTAACTTGTTCTGCAAGAGTTCTGCAAGAAAAGCAAACATTTCAATAAACTTTAACTTGATAAACAAGCGATGTCTCGCAATATGAGTAGTATGTGATGCCGAACGTCACAGGATCACAACTAAGTCAATGGTTCTTCGGCCTCTCTCTCTCTCTTTCTCTCTCTCTCTCTCTCTCTCTCTCTCTCTCTCTCTCTCTCTCTCTCTCTCTCTCTCTCTCTCTCTCTCTCTCTCTCTCTCTCTCTCCCTCCAGGATTGTGGGTGATTGTCTCCCATGCTCAGATGCTCCATCTCAGGCTGTGGTGCTTGGCAGGAGTCAGTGATTTTTCAGAACATTGGAAGGTGCCCACAACTGGCACTCATGTATTTTTTGTCACTTTAAAGCACCTATGGACAGTCCTTTGCTTTTCCATAGAAGAGTGAGCTTAGGAATGCTTTGCTTCCTTCTAGGTCAGGCTGCCTGCAGATATAGACCCTTTCCTCTGCTGCCTTATTGCCAGTGACATTAAATACAGTGTATGACAGGAGTTTATTACCACTTTACTGCAGTCAACATCCATACGAGCATATACAATGACTCCCATGCAGAAAAGGATTCCATTCAGCCATGAGATAGCAGTGATTCTGTTTGTGGTAGTGAAAGTCATCCTACATGATAACCCTCCTCTCTCTGGTCTCCTTCATACTGGCCATGAAGATTTTCAAAGCTAAGTCCAAGTTAATTTGTTTATTTTTCTTTATATTTTGTATTTTCTTCATTATTTTGTATTACATTAGAGTAGTCATTTTTACATGAATATTTTTGGGTTGTGGAACAAATCATCTGAGTTCCCATGATTTCTTAGCGGGGGATTTCACTTTGCTATACAAGTGCTTTGGATGACAAGCATGTTACCAAAACAAATTATGTGCTCACAAACCAAGGTTTTACTGTACTTATAAGCAAACTGTCTACTTCTCTCTGTTATGTTTCAGTGACTGCCACAGGCATAAAGTTTTTTCCATGTTTTGGATTCTGCCTTCAGAGAAAATTCCCAGAAGGGTTGTCATTGAGTTGGAAGTTTATAGTATCTTGATATAGTCTGCTAGACTGCTTTCCAAACACATGTTGCCGCTCCGACTCTTGGAACCACGTGTGTGAGGGTCACTTGTCCTCTTTGTCCTGCTTTCCGGGGATTCCTTTACTTTTGCAGGAGAGCAACTGAACAAGAGATGGGCACTAGGGTGAGGAAAATACACCCTGAATCACACTGCATTCTGAGCTTGGAATTGAGCCTTATTTGTAGTGGGAACCTGGTTCAGATTGACTCGATTATAGACCCAGCAAGCCCACCTCCAAGGTGTGAGAACCTGCCAAGTGCTTTTCTTCCTCATCTGTAAATGGGAATGGAAATACCTACTTCAGGGGCACCTGACTGGCTCATTCCATTAAGTGTCTGACTCTGGATCTCAGCTCAGGTCATGATTTCAGTCACCAAGTTTGAGCCCTGCATCAGGTTCTGCGCTAACAGCACAGAGCCTGCTTGGGATTCTCTCTCCCTCTCTCTCCTTTCCTCCCCCACTAGTTCTCTCTCTTTTTCTCTCTCTCAAAATACACACACTTAAATTTAAAAAAAGAAAGAAAATACCTACCTCATGGGTCATCGGTATGATTTTACAAAATACACTTAAAAAGCACACATTATCCAACACCTAGTAAATGCTCAATAAGTGTTAGCCATTTTATTTTTAAATTATAAACTCCTTCATGCTTCATCCATCTTTGTTCCCCAAGGACTAGTAAAATGTCAAGGCTATGGCAATGTTGAATACACATCTGTTGAACAAATGTTGAATGAATATGTGCACATATTTTTATGCTCAAGCACCCTCGCTCACGGGGCAGGAAGAGCCCCACAGGCAAATGGAGTGAATCCCATGTGAAGCCTTAAGCAGCAAGTGTTGGGCGCTCTTCCATTCTCACAGATGAGATAGAAACCAGTCCCCACAGGATGCTCATGAACCAACGAGTCAGTGGTGCAGAAGAAGACAAGGATGGGAGTGAGAGGGGTACACAGGGTACCGGGACAAAGATTCAGAGATGCACTGCATGGGGAGGAGAAATCAAGAATAAGGAAAGGAATTGGAGGAGAAAGAGGAGAAAGCACACACAGCTCCATGGCTGACATGGACAGAGAGAAGGACTTTTATGCAACCAACTGGCCACATAGCAATAGGTTCCTGGTAGTTAAGGACTTCAGTGTGTGAACATTCAAATGGCAGAAAACAGCCTGTCAGAGGCTGAGGATGGAGGCGAGCTGTCTCAAAGGGAACAAGTAGGACCTAGGAGAAGCTTGCACTGAGGAAAACTAGGACAGAGTTTTTCTAATGTTCACTGTCTTTTTGTGTAGGCATCAGCTTGAGGAAAATAAAAATGCTGCCCTAGGCAGACAGTGATCTGTACTATGCCCAGGTATGGCTGGGCCCTACCCCTTTCCCTCCTCAAACGTGTGAACATCTCCATATGGGGGCATTTGGGAAGATTACTCCCCAGTGCTCATTCTCATTCCTCAGATCTTCTGTGGCCCTTGGGCTATGGGTCTCTCTACTTCTGCCATTAGCCACAGGTGGTGCCCATCTCTGTCCACCTTACTTACACCTTCCTTTTCCTTCAGAGGCTGGAAGGTCAGCAGTGTTGTGGTAAGAAACAGTTCCTCCCAAGGATCCCCAGGTCCTCATCTCTGAAAGGTGTCAATGTTACAGGGTAAAAGGGACTATGCAAATGTGATAAGTTAAGGATCTTGAGATGGGGAGATACTCCTGGCTTGTCCAGGTGGCCCTAGATATAATCACAAATATCCTTAGAAGATGGAGGCACAAGGAGGCTAGACAATGGAAAAGGAGAAGGCCATGTGATGATGGAGGCAGAGTCTGGGGTGATGTGGCCACAAGCCAAGGCATGCCAACAGCCTCCAGAGGCTAGAGGAGGCAGCCACAGTGTCTCCCCCGGAGTCTCTAGAAAGAGTTGACTCTTATCTATATTTTTATTTTTAACCCCACAAAACAATTTGGGACTTCTGGTCTCCAGAACTGTAAAAGAATAAACTTCTGGGGTTGTTTGTTTTAAGCCACCAAACTTGTGGTAGTTTCTTACAAGAGCCCAAGGAAATGAACACAAAGGCCAAACCCTTTAATCATTTCCGGTGCACTCTACTCCTTCCGGCTCCCACCAGCCCCACCCACTAGGAAGTGCCCATCCACGAAGAATCTGCTGACAGGTTCACTCATCTCCATAGGATACCATGATGGTGTCAAGCTTGGACTCGACCTTGTGCCTCACAAGAGAAGAGTAGTCTGGGCCTAGCCTACACCTGGAAGGTGGGCCCATGAACATTTCCCTGAAGTTTTCCCTCTGCGGAAAACCTGCCCCCTTCCTGCAGGGAGAGGTTTTACCCCTGGGTTGCTCATTTCTGGCCCACTCTATGCCACAAAAGTGGCTCTGGGCCTCCTTGCAGGGGTGGAAATTGGTCCCCATTCCCACCTCAGACCCCCCCACTAGCGAGAACCATGCAATGTCACAGGGGGGCCTCCCTGACTCACCTGTGAAAAGGCACCCCTCCCAAGACAACAATAACTTTCCTGATACAGTCTAGGAACCTGTGGCTCTCTTATTTGGCCAGGATATTGCTGAAACACGTTTTGATTTGTTTTCTTTTCCTTTGTTAGCTACAGGTAGTTAAAGATCCAACCCTCCCACTTCTTTTGAACATTCAGGAGAGGTCCATCCTCTAGATCCAAGCCCAGGTGCCCCTCCAGAGCAGGTGAATGTCTCCTTTCTCCACCACTCCCTCAGGCTCTGACCTTCAGAAGGCGTCTCTCACTCGGTGGGGCCACCTGATGGAGGAACCTGGTTCTGGCCTCACTCTTTCCACACAACAGAGCCTCCAGTATTGTGCCGCTCAGGTTACAGGCCTGTCCTTCTAAGGCCTAGCAGCATGTGCCAAACCCCATCAGTTCCTTCTGGGTGCCGTCTTTGCCTAAGGGCAATAACACAAGTCTCCTCTCACAGTCTCATGGTGAGGGTGGGGCTGGTGGCAGTGGCTGGGTCTCCCTCTTCTGTGTGTAACAAGGAAAGGGGGTTGGGGAAAAAAGACTTGGCCAAGGGGGGTTTCTCTGGTCAATAATCTCAACCCAAAAAGTAACCCGAGACAAGAGGTGGGGGGAAAGCTCACATTCAGAAGATGCCAAAAACCAGATGCTTCCAGCTTTAGAGATCTTTCTGTTCCATCATGAATGCTCAGTGCCATTGGCTGTAGAGTCTCCATGATTCTGGCCATTCAAAGCAGAGGAGATAAAGCAGAGGCTGAACGAACCTGAGCAGAGGCTCCAACCACATCTTCCAGTTCACGGCTTCCTCCGTGGAGTTATCTCTACCCCCAGCCTCTGTGTTTCAGCTCTGCTCTGGTCCCAGCTCCGGAAGGGAGCTGCTCGGATGGTCACAAGCCCAGGGACCCCGAGGAAGCATATTCGTGGTGACAATTAAACTTCACTATGGCTTTCTGTTAAAAGTTTTGTTACTTTGGCATATTAAAATATGATATCCTGTGTTGGATTTGGATTTCTAGAGTGAAAAGCAAATTTGAACATCATAACAAACCTTTTCTATTTCTTTCGTAAATTGCCTATTTGTTGCTTTTGTATGTTTTACTATCTCATACACTGTTTTCTTTGGAGCTGTAAAACTTCTTTACAAATTAAGCACAACACTTTCCTACATTTATCAGGCCTTGTCTGCTTTGAGTTTTATGTGTACTGTTTATGATATGCAGAACTATGTAATTTAATTTGTCAGTTCTCTCAAATGTTTCACCTGTGATTTTTTTCAGTAGTTTTTATGCTGCGGGTTACTTTTTTGGTATTGTTCTAAGAGAAGACACATATTAATTTATTATTTCTTCTAGATATCTTTGGTTACAGTTTTATGCATTATTTCTAGCCTTCATCTGGAATTCAAAGTGAAGTATGTTATGAGGTAAAAATCTAATTTAACTTTTTCCAAGTGCTGATTTTGCACACATCCTCAGTTATGATAAGCTTTTCTCCTTCCCCCATTTGTTTCAAAAACTCGACACTTTTTTTTGTTTTTAATTGAAGTATAGTTGACATATAATATTAAATTAGTTTCAGGTGTACAACATAATGATTTAACAGTTTACTCATTACCAAGTGCTCACCACAATAAGTATATTATCATACTATTGACTATAAACATGTATTTTTTTACTATAAACCAGGTACTGTGTTGGGTGTAGATTATACTAGTTTGAACAAAATGGACATGGCCATGAATCTCACGGAGCTGACAGATATTAAACAGGCAATTATAATTATGCTGGAGACATTATGAGGACATCAGGAAGGGGAACCAAATTCATTCCAGATGGTCAGTGAGGCGAACTCGGCAGAAGTGATATTAAATGCTTCTTTCCTTGTATTAAGTTTCTGTACATATCAGTGTATGGTGTAGAGCCATACTGACTTTTTAAAAACCAATCTACCAATTTTTATGCTACTTCAACACCAATATAATTATTATAGTTTAGTAATATAAGTTAACATCTTTCACATCAAGCTCCCTTCCCAAGACCCTTCCCATTTCAAAGGGTTTTGTTCTATTTTGCTATTCCTGCTTGCCAAATTTAAATACATTTTAAAACCAAATCTTAGATTACCCTAGTAATCGTCACATTATTTTTATTTAGGATTCTGTTAAATATATTCATTTATTTGAGAAAAACATTGCTATCTTTGTAATAGTTAGTTTTACCACCCCGCAGTCTGATATTTCTCTTCATTTATACAATTTTCTTTCTCTTGAGGCACCTGGGTGGTTCAGTTGGTTAAGCCTCCGACTCTTGGTTCCAACTCAGGTCTCAGTCTCACAGCTTGTGGGTTCAAGATGTCGGGCTCTGTGCTGACAGCACGGAGCCTCACTGGGACTCTCTCTCTCTCTCTCTCTCTCTCTCTCTGCCCTTCCCTGCTGGCTCTTTCTGTCTCTCTCTCAAAATAAATAAATACACTTAAAAAAATATTTTTCGAAATGTTGACCATGACATTTTACAGTTCTGTTCATATACAGCCACCTACTTCTCATTAGCATTTTCCCTGTGCATTTGGTTTGGGGGTGCTGTTCGAAATAGAAGAGAGGACATCAGGCCGAGGGGAGTGTTTCAGCCGTTGCCCAGAGTCTGCTGACCATGCCTGCCTTCCACACATTGTCAGCTCAGGTATCAGAGGAACATTCCATGCAGTTTGTTCTGCCCTGCGTTTTTCCATTAGGATAATTCAGGAGAGGGGCCTCTATGTGTCGCAGTTACCAAATCTTTAAAAGAATCTGCTGATAAATGGAAGTTCCAACCATCTACTGTAAAATACATGATGGAGATACATGGGCCCTCATAAATCATTTTCTAAATTTAAATATTAATCTTGAAACACTATTTACATATTCCCTTCTGCAGTTTAGGAGACCCTGCTGGGGAGAAAAGAGAAATCCTCCATATGCTTCTAAGTGTTGAAATGTTAACTGATATCTTAACCGCTCTTGTCCATCTGAAAAGTAAAATTGTAGAGTCAAGCCGAGAAATAATAGAATCGAACGGCCTGCCTCTCCTGCCTACAATGCATACATTTTTTTTCTTCACACCTCTCTGTCAGAGGCAGGCTCTCCTTGTAAGAAACCTTTCTTTCCTCCAGGCCTCTCCCGGTGCTACTAATTCCCAAATGTGCACCCAGTCCTGAGAACATGCCCCTCCCTGTCCGGATTCCAAAGCGACCCCTCTTCCTGATTTCCCTTTGTCAATGTCATCACGACAACCCAATCAATGCCCCGACTGGAGCTCAGCGTCAGCCTTGACACTGCCTTTTCCTTCAGTCCTTGCTTCCAAATGGCCAGCGCTTCCTGTCGGAGGAGATCCATGGGAATTTATGGGGCGTCTCCTAATCCCTCTTCCCGCCACATCCCTACTTCTCACTCCAGACCTCTGCTTGTCCCTTTCACACTTCAGCAAGAAGGGCAGAATTTTCCTACATAATCACCTCACATCTGAAAAGCTTCTGCTCTCTTGCCAAAGGAAATAACCTAGTCTTCTTACTTCAACATAATTACTAGTGGTTTTTCTCTTTTTAATGTTGTATGCAACTTTATAGGACGTATCCAGGAAAAAACAGTAGTCCCTAAATTTCTCCACCACTGATGCTCAATGGCCATCATCACTTCCCGTCCTTTCTAGCTAGTTTAGTGTTTACCAAATACCAACTGTATACCTACATTACTCTCAACAGAATACTTCCATTACTTGACTTTTCAGACTTAGATATCATTGGATTCCTATAGTGGAAAATAAAGATTTAACTGTTTTCCTAACCACTATCTCCCAAACTCATACGGACATACACGCACACGTACAAATGCCCACACACATGCACACACACACTTGCCTCCCTCAACCTCTGAAACAATTGTATCGGTGAGATTGAATTCATAACTAGGGGAATGTGACAAGGACCATGTAAACATCATTCATAGAGAGCCATGCAGTGTACTAAAACAACATTTCCTTTCTTGTATAGTATTTTTCCTTGACTAAATAATTGTTTCAGTTTTAAGTGCTATGTATGGCAGGCTGAATTATGGCCCTCAAAGATAATCAGGTCCTAATCCCTGGAAGTGTACATGTAACCCTTTATGGCAAAAGAAACTTTGCCAACATGATTAAAGTAAGCATCCTGAGATAAGGAGAGTCTTCTGGATTAACCAGTTAGGTGCTGAAGTCAATCATAAGTACCTTTCTATGACAGAGATTCTACTATAGAAAAGAAAAGGCCTCTTGACCTCAGCCAAGAGGTTTGAAGATGGAGGAAGGCTCTGTGAGCCAAAGAAAGCAAGAGATGTAGTTCTATCAGTTAGAAAAGGCAAGGAGATGGATTCTGCCCCAAGTCCCTAGAGGGAGTGGGGCCCTTCCAATGCCTTAGCTTCGTGAAACCGATTTCAGACCCCTGGCCTCCAGAATGGTGAGAAAATAAATTTGTGTTGTTTTTTGTCACCAGGTTATGGTAACATCACTTTACCCATGAAAAACTAACAACACGCTTATTAAGTTTTCTAGGTACTTGTTCCCCATTTATTTCCAAATTCTCCACCAGCAAAGGAAATCTAGTCTCAGATCATTCATCAGCTTCCTCACTGAGTTCGCCTTCTTAGAGACTCTGCTCATAAGCCCTCCTTCACCTTGCTTAGTCCTGACTGCTTCTCTCCAGCTCTGATGCCGAGCAGACATCCCCAGGGCTCCCGACATCATCCAAGGGGACCTGACCACCTCCTTCCTGCCTTAGGCCCCTGGCTTTCTGTATCCCATTTCTCTCTCCCTCACTTGGGATTGTTCTGCACTCACTCCACTCATTCTCTGAGGAAATAAAACTTCTGCGGTCTTGCCTGTCTGAAATGCTGCATTGAAGCCTCTCACTTGATTTGTATTTTGTCTGAGAGTAGACTAATAGGTTGGGCATCACTGAATTTTGAAGGCATTCTTCCTTTGTTTCCCAGTCTTCATTTTTGCTCTTGAGATGTTGAAAACCATTCTTGTCTCTGATTGTATGTATGGGATCTCTTTTCTCCCTAGGGATGGTCTCAGGATCCTCTCTTTGCCCTCAGGGTTCTGAAACTTCACACTCAGTGTACCTTGTTATGGGTTCATTTGACCCATTATGCTGGGCTCCCAGCAGCCCTTTCAACCTAGAAGCTCATATTCCTTCATTCCAGAACATTTTCTTGAGTTAGTTCTTTGATCATTTCTTTCAATTTCTCTGTCCTAAAATTCATAATCTTAAAAGTTGAGCCTCCAGTCTTCTTACTATTCTTATTCTATTCTCAAATTCTTTCTTTTTTTCTTCTTGTTCTATTTTCTGGAACAATTCCTCATGTTGCCTTCCAAATCTTTTATTGAGCTTTTTTAGATCTTCTCTAATTATTTTTATTTCAAAGAAATCTTTTTGATCATCTTAATGTCCCTTTTTTTGTAGATTTGTCTATCCTTGTTTTACAGATGAGATGTCCTTTCTTATTTCTCTAAGGATATACTTTTTTTTAAAGTATTCTACTTTTTTATACTTTCTCTTTCTTCTGAAGTCCCCCCCCCCACCCCTGTCTATTTTGGATTCTGACTTTCAGGTCAAAGGCTCCCCTCAAATATATCTGTTGATGCTTGATCATGTCTTCATTTTTAAGGAGGCACTCAAAATTTAATTGGAAGTCTGTGCACAAATATGAGGTTTATCACCTACTGGGCTTCACCATAATGCAATATGACAGAGGCTGAGCTATTCCCTTGTAGATCCCTGAATTGTATCATTTGTAGTACTTTTCTATCATACAGATATTTTCCAGAAATAACTTTTTAAATTTCCTGCCAGAAGGTTGGGGCTGTGAGATAAGTGTAAATACAACTGTGACCATTTTGGAAGGCAAGTAGAGGAAAGGGTATGGATCTCACTGTTCAGGACATCAACCTTCAGTTAATTCTCCAGTTTTTATTAAAACCTCCAAACTTTACTGTGCCTTGTGTTCCCATAGATTTAATTTTTTCAGAGAGTTAGTTCCCAGTCTTATGCAGGAGTGTCCTAGTGATACTTCTAAGAAGGTTTTAGTATGGCTCCCTTTCATCACTCTTCAGTGAGTCATATTGCTATTTGGGAAAAATACAAGGTACTATGCATGGCCTCCCGATTTGGTCTCTGATAATCTTTTCACCCTTTTCATTGTATCACAAGACATCTTCTCCCTCCCCATGTCACCCAATCATTGCATTCCCCCTCCGCTCTATGCTCCTGGCACACTGGGCCTGTTTCCATTGCCTGCCTGGGACTTTTTCTTCCAGACTTGCAGACCTTCTCATTCTGCCAATGACCAATATGTTCTCCCTTCTTTGATGTGGTAACTCCTTCCTCTCCATTAGGTGTCAGCCTACATGTCACTGCCTATGAGGCCTCTTCTTCCAGCTCCCTGTGCCTTTGTCTTCATAGACTTCACCTGCTATGTTATCTTCACTTATAAGTTTGATCTTCCATTAGAGAAAAGTTCTCTGAGTCCAGGGACTCAGCACTGATCACAGTCCCTGGTCCATAGATGTGTTTTAATAAATATTAGTTAGATGAAGTAATTAAGGAAGAGAAGGAAGAAGGATGGAAGAGAGGAAGAGGAAAGGAGAAAACCTTGGGATCCTCTCTTTCATCTTCCAAGTACTTATTTGGAATAGAATAAACCTGAATTGTTGTAAGGCTTTATGGTTACTCTTCCCTTACATGTCACATGAACGCACATGTAAACATGTTACACTGATATAAAATATAAATATGTACATGACTGAATCTCTTTTATTTCAAGTACAGTATTTCCTTTTTTTAAGTTTGTTTATTTATTTTGAGAGAGACAGACACAACCTGATCAGGGGAGGGGCAGAGAAAGAGAGAAAGAGAATCTCAAGCAGGCTCTGTGCTCCCAGCTGTGGAGATCAACATGGGGCTCAAACTCATGAACCATGAGATCATGACCTGAGCCAAAACCAAGAGTTGGTTGCTTGGCCAACTGAGTCACCCAGGTGCCACTGCATCACTTTTATTTCAATCAAGTTGGACATCAAGTCAGTCTAGCTCCCTGTCTCCGATACATACCAAGGAACACCAGAAATATGGGCAAGACAATGCCTTGGGGAAGCCCAGATCCTTTTCCCCTACTATTTGGGGGTAGAAACCCTGTGGCCCACTGACAGTGAGTGAATGGCACTATAAATGAAAGATGACATGCAATTTAATTTTATAATACACCATTTTGGAAGACAGAAGGAGAAAGAATTTTCTGTATTGCTCTTAAATTCACATTTGGGTTTCCCAACCAATGTGACATGAAGCCTTCAGAGTATCAGCTACTCCTTCCCCTCCTCTATTATCCCCCCCCCCGCCCCCAGGCACTCACTCACTTCCTCTGCATCTACCACACCGCCTTTCTGAGTGCTCTTCTCCATGTCCCAGACTGAGGAATTTCACTTCATTCCTCCCCCAGAGGCCGTTGAGGCAGCTCCTTCCCTCCTAGTCACCATGAACATGTACTTTCTCTCATCAGTTGCAAGAAACAGCTCGTAGGCAGGAGACACAGGGACCTTCTCAGTGAAATTTCCAGCTTAATTAGATGGTAGCAGAGTCTTCTCAGAGACACACTACGGTGAGCCTGGCCCTGTTCAAACACTGGCAATTGAACAGAGAAGAGCCCAGATGCAAATTAGATGACCTAATAAGGTCTTTTTCATCTGCAGAATCTCTGATTCCAGGCGTGCTGTTTCTACTCCCATTCCGGAGATGATGTGTTACTATCTAAAGACTGAAAACGTCTGGTTTAGTTGTTTATGAGTCCAGAAATAGGGAAGTTAGAGGAATTCGGGTGTAATGACACACTTTGCATACTGTGTTTAGGGTCTCCATAGAAACAAACATGGCCGCAATGTCTGAATGCAGAATGTTAACAACTAACTCACACCCTTATGAAGAACCATCCCCCACATGGACACTTGCTGTGCAGCTTTGAAATGCTTACGTGTTCTGAGAGTCTCATAAGAATGTTACCTTTTTTTAAATATTTTTTCTAATGTTTTATTTATTTTTGAGAGAGGAGAAAGTCAATGTGATCAGGGGAGGGTCAGAGAGAAAGGGAGACACAGAATCTGAAGCAGGCTCCAGGTTCTGAGCTAGCGGTCAGCACAGAGCTCGATAAGGGGCTCAAACCCACAAACTGAGACATCGTGACCTGAGCCAAAGCCAGTCGGATGCTTAACCGACTGAGCCATTCAGGCGTCCCAAGAATGCTACATTTAAATAGCAGTTTTCCCCCCAATAGGCCAATGAATTTGCAAACGTTATCTCAGAAGAGACTTTTTCACGTGACTTTCCAGAGTTTATGTTCACATGACTTGTCCCGTCATACTCAAAGCAGAGATAGGGGCGGTAAGTGATGTGGCCACAGACCAGGAATTCTCACGGAAGTGGGAGGCGTTCTATCCCCTATCAGAGTTCTGTCTTATTGCATCAAGGGCCATTTTGATTTTGAGACTGTCTCCTCTCAGTAGATGCTAGCGAAACTCCAGAAATCCCATGGCTTGATTATCTATCCCAAGCCTATTTGTACATCAGCATTTCCCACTCAGTCATGTGACTTGCCAGTTGTTCAGAAAAGGGTTACCATAGCAACCCATCCTCAGAAAGACCTTCTTGGCCTTTACTTGGATTTCAGGGGGATTCCCCCTACCCTGACTTGTGTGTGGCTCCCTGTGCATATACGTGCCATTTATGCAAGCAAGATAATTTGTGCCAACACCTGCTACCACAGAAGTCTGGAATTTTGTGTATTTCCTTGACAACAGGTGCTCTTACGATGACCTCCCCAATAAAAACTCTAGGCACCGAGTCTTTAATGAGCTTCCCAAATGGCCGCATTTTACACATGTTGTCATGACTTGGTGCTGGGAGAGGAAGTGTGTCCTGTGTGATTCTGTAAGGATGCAGGTCCGATCCGGCCCTCACCACCAGGCCGTCCCAGCCTTCCCGGAGCTGAGCCGGTTGCCGCGCACCTCCGCGGTAGAGATGAGATGCACCCTGGGCCGTGAGGGGGGGAGGGGGGCATTCCCCTGCCGGCCGCAGGTCCGATCCAGCCTTCCCCTGTACTTAAAGGGGAAGGCACCCGCTTCTCCTGAAAGGGCGCGCATTAAGGAGGGACAACTCCTGCGGCGCCCAATCGGGGGAGGCCGGCAGATACCTTTGACCTTTCTAGAGGCGGGCCTAGTCATGCCCCACATGGGGCGGGGCGTCCTGAGCCCACTCTGATTGGTCAGTGCTCCAGATGGTGTAAATGGCTCCCACAACTGCCAGTATTGATGGGGGACAGGGATTGGATCACTGTAAACCTGTCATCATTTCCTGAAACTCCCCCTCCCAAAGGCATAAAAGGCCCTGCCCTGCCTTTGTGCCGGGCTCTCTCCACATGGCCAGCGGGTTGCTGGAGACTGTCAGTCTGAGCTTAAGCTTGTAATAAAGGGCCTTTGCTTTTGCAGGCATGACTTGGTCTCCCTAGCAGTCTCTGGTGTTTGTTTTGGGGTGATTTGGGGCAATTTTAAAAACTTGGGCACAATTCCACTGGGCGAGGACTCTTGAAAGTTTGCACCCAGTTTCCTCTGGGCTTCATTCATGTACCTTTTCCCTTTGCTGATTTTGCTTCTGATTCATTTTCTGAAAACAAAAAACTAGAGCTGAAAATACTATAAAAACAGCATGATGAGTCCTATGGGCACTCCTAGCAAATCACTGGAGTGAGGGTGGCCTTGGAGATCCCGACATACCACTGTAGTCACAGAATTCCACAATTAGAAGGCAGTATTCTCAATTACATTATGCTTCACATTGAAGTCGTCCCTTGTTTAAATTACTAAAAAGCAGCTCCCTCAAATGTGACATTCTTTTTTCTCCATTACTCCTAATCGAGACATACTGTAATTCTCATTACTTTATGATCATGATGCCATGTGTTATTCTGTCTTGTGGAGCCGACTTCCAGAAGTTACTTGCATCACCAGAAGCGAATGCATGGCTCACTGGTACTCTGGCGGTACTTTACATCCTTTGCTCCTGGTACTCTCCTTTTCTGGATTCTCTGTTTCTGCACAGGGACTGAAAACTTCGTCCTTTTCTTTGGTTTCAATGGCGGATGATACAAGTCCTACTTGCTGCTTTCACTCTCACGTGCAAAAAACTTGCTTCTGGTTACCCCAGGCTGTACTTTCATTGACCACAATCACTTCAAAGGCACTTGCTTTCCGAGGTAAGATGCTTTGAAGAGAAGATACTTTGTTTCCTCAGCAGGAGAATTACAAGTTTCTACTTGTTAGCTAATCTTATTTGACTAGATTTATTTTTAGAAAGTAGAGAAACATACATGGGACCCACAAATTCTAGGGGAAGACCACCTTCTTAGTGTTTGATACAAAGTCCAGATCACACTTTAAGAAATGTGATCAGAAGACCTATGATATATTTTGCTGCATTGGCGTCAGCCCACATCATTATTATAAGGCATGATAATATTGATGTATTATCAACAAATGTCTGGTTTTCTCTGAAAGCACATGAAAATTACACCAATAATGTTTTTGGAATCAGCAGCCAATAGTAGAAACCTAAGAATAAAGAACCTGTTAGATCAAAATGATTAGTCAATATATTCCCTTAAATCTTGCCAGTCAAGTAAACCCCGCAGCAAATAGGAATCAAGATATAGGAAATCCTAATCCTTCTGCTTAAATCCCTGAAACTTTATGTCAACCCCACATTGGCAGATGAGTCTGTCTCTCCAGTAGCCTCCCCAACGACATGCCCAGATTGGGCACACCATGAACCATTGTTATCCATCATCAAGTCACTGGATTCAAATCCCAAATTGAATACTTAGCCATGTGACACTGAACAAGTTAATTATGTACACTGGGCCTCAATTTCCTCATCGGTAAAATACACATGATAATAGCATCTACCTTATAATATTGTTATTAAGATTAAAGGAGCCCACGAATATTCAACACTTAAATCATTGCTTGGCATCTTAAAAGCACAGTACTCTAATGATTCATTATCATTAATATGATTGTAGCCACTTGAGGCCACAGTTTTCTTTCCAACAAAAAAAGAAATACCTTTATCCAAAGTTGGCAAAGGCTACCACTCTATTATGGTTGAGTCGTTAAAAGAATAAAATATTTAACATTGAATGTTCAAGAAGCGAAAAACAAGAATCAACCTGAGTTAGAGTGAAAGGGCAAGAATGATAGCTCATTCACCCAGGGAATCTCTCCTTTATTGAAGGGAGGAGGGGGAAGAAAGCAACATTTTAAAAGATGTTACATAATTCTTGAAAGTCCAAAATATTCTGTAATTATTTTTCCTCACCTCAGGACTCGCCTCTTCTTAGTTTTCTTTTGTCCACCCCACCCCACCCCAATGCCTGGGAATAAGTCCACATCCAGCCACGGTGGCCATCTTGATGCAATGTATTTACTCCCTCAGTTGAATAACCCGTTAAATCCTGCAACTGTTTTCTTGAGGCCCAACATCTGGGTATTTGGGAACATCTAGATACTAGGTGCTGTGAAAACCCAAACAGTGCTGCCTTTGAGAATATGCCGAATGGAGCTCAAGTTCCCAAGAGGTTATAAGAAATGGCAAAATGCATTTACTAGGGTTTGGGGAGGATTTCTTCCACATGAACTGCAAAATGTTTTGATTATCATTAGATTAGTCATTGCGTTTATTTAAACACATATTTGGGTGCAGTTTACTATTTTAGCTAGAAGAATTACCTTAGGCTTGGAACATAAATCTCTGAAACTGAACATAGCAGATAATATAAATTTTCTTTATTAGACTGGCAAAGGGCCACCCTTCATGAATTTTTGTTTGTTTGTTTCTTAAAGACAGACTCTCTTTGATTTTTGCTTCAAACTTTTATAGCTTGTTGACATAGTGTTAACTTCAACTCAAAACTCCCTGCTTGGATTGAAATTTCCAAAGATCATTTGCAGCTAAATGTCACTCTAAAAATTATAACATTCCAGTGACCCATTGGCCACTTTTCTCCAAAGGGATTTTTAATGAAATTTTTGAGTAGACATATTTGGGGAGGAAGGAGGATCTCTAACATGCATTTTGTCATCTCTTAATTCCCATTAATTTTTCCAGAAATTTTATATTCCTTCTAATCTAATTTAAAAAATCATTTATGGGTCCAGAGATCTAACAGTCAGACGCACTGCTCTTTTATTGGGTATTTTTATGTTTGGGGGGGTTTGTATAGGTTTTGGCACACAAGGAAATAGATATATTCTATCCTGCATATGTCAGGGAACAAATCTGAAGCTCAAACAGACAGCATGAAGGAATAAGAATACCCTTGCCTTTAAGGTAGGTTTAGTCTAGTAAGAAATATAGTATATAACACACGCATGTATGCATGCACAAATATACAAACATACTGGAAAGTGTCAAAGATCAGAACTTGAGAACATAAACTGGGTTGATGGGTATTAAAAAGGGTAACTAATGGCTACAAAAGGAGGGAAAAATCAGAGCGAATAAAAAGGAAATAGCATTGACTGAGTAACTACACAGTGCAGTGACTATGGTTTCCCATGTGTTTTCTCCCACGGTCTTCACACCAGTCCTGTAAAGTCAATAGTATTTTTTTAATGTTTTATTTATTATTGAGACAGAGAGAAACAGAGCATGAGAGGGGGAGGGGCGGAGAGAGAGGGAGACACAGAATCAGAAGCTCAGCTGAGCTGACAGCACAGAGCCCGATGCAGGGCTCGAACTCACAAACCGTGAGATCATGACCTGAGCTGAAGTCGGACACTTAACTGACTGAGCCACTCAGGTGCCCCAGTAGTATTTTAGAGATCAGGAGAAGCATGGACCTCAACCAACTGCAGCAGACCCCAAAATCCTAGCTTTTACTGAACATGGCCGACTAAATCACCACCTTTATGCCATTAATTTCCTTTCTTTTGAAGGTTGTCCTCTATATTTTGGAGATGTGGTGTATGCATACATGCTATATACTTTATATTCCCTCACATACAACATCTTGCAGACAAATGTATTTTCACTCCTTCATGGTGCCTATGCTAGCTCAGCATTGAGAGGCAAAAGCAATCTGTAGCAACATAAAGGAAAGTAAAATTTTAATCAATCAACGCATTGGAATTGACTTTTATCCCCACTAAAGTGGTTTAACATTAACTATCCACTTTGCCCAGTACAGGGAAAGTCTGACTCACTAAATAATGAACAAAATCTTTGAACACCCTCTGCCAATGAAAATCTTATGTTCAACTTGAATGTATAAAATGAATACAGGGGCACCTGGGTGGCTCAGTCAGTTAAGCATTTGACTCTTGCTTTTGGCTCAGGTCATGACCTCATGGTTTCATGGGTTCAAACCCCACATCAGGCTCTGTGCTAACAGCATGGAACCTGCTTGGGATTCTCTCTCTCCCTCTCTCTCTCTCTGCCCTTCCCTTGTTCATGCTGTATCTGTCTCTCTCAAAAATAAATAAATAAGCTTTAAAAAAATAAACAAAAGAAATAAATAAAATAAAATGAATAGAAGGATAGCACTGTTCTGGTAGAGGTAAGGCAGAGCAGACTGTCCCCACCTCAGCCCTGTCCTGAGCACATGACAATCCATGAGCCACTGCCTCTGAACCTCTTGGACTCCATGAAGTTCATGAACAGTTTAAAATTTTTCTTTTTAATGCTTGTCTATTATTGAGACAGGAACAGAGCATGAGCAGAGGAGGGGCACAGAGAGAGGGAGACACAGAATCCGAAGCAGGTTCCAAGCGATGAGCTCTGAGCTCTCAGCATAGAGCCCAATGCAGGGCTTGAACCCATGAACCATGAGACTATAACCTGAGCTGAAGCTGGACACCAAATCGACTGAGCCACCCAGGGGCTCTTATGAACAGTTTTAGAAACAACTAAACCAGAATACTTCAGCCTATAACCTCACTTTACCAAAGCAATACTCCCATTGTTTGGTCTTATTAGGAAAGATTGTTTTTTGAAAAAATAGTAGAGGTGCCTGGGTGGCTCCGTGGGTTAAGCATCCAGCTCAGGTCATGACCTCGCAGTTTGCAAGTTTGAGCCCCACGTCGGGCTCTGTCCTGACCACTCAGAGCCTGGAGCCTGCTTCTGATTCTGTGTCTCCTTCTTTTTCTACCCCTCTCCTGCTTGTGTTCTGTCTTTCTCTCTCTCTCAAAATTAAATAAACATTAAAAAAAATTTAATGATAATAATATGAGAGTAGATCCCAATCTCTTTTTCAACTGCCTCATAAATAAACATATGGCAGAGCCTGGGTCTATGCTAGAAGGTTATTGCCAAGGTGATTCCCTAAGAATCCAGAGAACAGACTCCAGGGAAAATTTCCAAGCCACTCAGTATAAGTAGGAACATAAAAACACCACAAATGTTTTCCTCATCAAAATATTAATCTAGAACATTCCACTTCAAGTGCAATGAAGCAGAGCTGAGACCAGGAAGTTAGTTTTGTCATCTGTATAATTATTCTGATTTGGACTTTACAACTGCTCAGAAATCAGAATAGAAGAATGGAAAATGGGGAGTTAGGATGGGGCAGGTGGCTTGAAAGCAGTCACTTTCCTCACATTCTAAGAAATACGATAAGAACTCCAATCCACAGAAGTCAGAAGTAGGGGTCTCCTTGGTGCATGGCTCTGACAGTTTTGAATAATCTGCTAAAGTTTGCCCACAAATGATCCAAGATAAATGAAAGCTATTAAAATGTTTTCTGTTCCCCCCCCCAAATAATTAATATAACTTTTTTCATAGTGAAGTCCGTTACCCTATCCTTTAAGAAATTTGAAATTCTGGGATACCTGGGTGGCTCAGTCAGTTAAGTGTCCAAGTCTTGAGGTATTTCAAGTCAAGGCATGAACTCACAGGCTCTGCACTGACATCAGAGAGCCTGCTTGGGATTCTCTCTCTCTTTCTCTCTGCCCCTCCCCAGTTTCTCGCAAGCACACACACTTGTGCTCTCTCTTTTACTATCAAAACAAATAAATAAACTTTAAAGAAATTTTTGAAATACTTCATCCTTAGATCAGACACTGAGTTCTCTACATGATAACATGAAATATTAGAGAACAAAAATAGCAACAATCCAAAAGAGAAAAAATGGATAGGCTATATGATTAGGCAATATGTCAGGTAATTTAAAAAAGTGAATAAATGGGCCCAAAATCATTAGTAATCATAGAATTAAAAATTAAAACAAAATAATAGCATTTTAGGCCAGATAGTCAGCAAAAACACTTTAAAAAGGAAACTGTTTCAAGATTTAGGCAAAATGGATCTTATGGCCAGTACATCAGGAAGAATGAAGTTTCTTTCATCTGAGATGGAGGAAAATCCTAGATAGAGCAGGTGCATGTGAGAAAAATCCAGAGCTCCATTTTTTAATTGTTAGTTTTGAGATGCTTTTTAGATAACCAAGTAGCAGTCAAGTAAGTGACTGGTTATACAAGACTGGAGTTTGGGTGAGGGATTTCAGCAGGAGGTATAAATTTGACTGTTAGGAATATTTGGTGTTTATCTAAATCCATGAACCTGGATGAGACCACCAGCGGAGTCGGAGATTACCAAGCATAAGGAAGAGAATAAGATCAAGAACTGACCCCGGAGCTCTCCGGCATGGGTATTAGTAATAAAAAGAGAACCGAGCCAAGGACACTGAGAAGGACTCATTGAATTCAGAGGACAGAGAAGTGGGGCCATTCCAGAAGATGAGGGGGTATGGCTAGTCATGTCAATGTCACTAAAGCTGCAATAGGACCAACAATTGGTCACTTAAAGGAGTAACATAGAGTGGATATCCAAAACTCAGTGGAAGGCTTGTAGGTGGCTAGGGAGTGGAAGTAGGTGGAAGACATTCCATGAGACGACTTTTTAATGCATTTTCAGTGAATGTATTGCCTGTTCAGGTTAAATAAACAAGCAAACAAGTAAATTTTCTTTGCCCATTAAAACTGCTACAACAAAACATTAAAGAGTTAGTGACTTAGAAACAGCAGAAATTTCTGGGTCATGGTCCTGAAGGCTGAAAATTTGAGATCAGGTGCCAGCATGATCAGGTGAGGACCTGCTTCTGTGTCACAGACTTCTTGTATCCTCACAAGGTGGAAAGAACTCGAGGTCTCTCTGGAGCCTTCTTTATAAGGTGCTACTCCCAACTATGAGGGTTCTGCCTTCATGACCTAAGCATCACCTGAAGACCCCTCTTCCTCAAACCATCATTTTGAGGGGTTAGGGTTTCAAAATATGAATTTTAGGGGGACACAAACATTCAGACCAGTGCATAAATAGAATTTGATTTTTTAAATCAAAGGATAGAGTTAAATCACAGATTAGGTATAACTGAAGAAAGAATTAGTAAAACATAATACATATATACACCTAAAAAGGGCCACATTAAAACATTAAAATATGAAAAACATGATCATGCATCTAATCAGTTTCTCAAAAAGAGAATAAAAACAATAAGGAGATGGAGTATTTTAAAATATTGTGGCTTTGAATGTATCTAGCTAATACATAACATGAATCTATAGATCCAGGAAATCCAAGATATTCGAAGCGGTTGGGGCTGGGGGAAGAAACATCCATGCTGGAAATATTGTTAAAAAGTTAAAAAAAAGAAAACAACACAAAGACAAGGTTGTGAAAGCAACCAGAAAGAAAGGAGGGATCACCTAACAAAACATGACAATAGGAACGACTGTAGACTTCTCAATGTCAAGAATAGACATTAGAAGACAGGGGAATAATATCTTTCAGGTGCTGAGATAAAATAATTGTCATTGGAAACCATTTTAGCCAGCAGAACTGCATCATGAACAAGTCTAAAATGAAGTCATTTACCAAGAAAAACTGAAAGTTTATCATCAAAAATCTTTTCCCAAAGGAAGTTATAATGGATTATGTCAAGCAAAGAAACATGATTTTAGGATAGTCAATATTAGAAAAAGGGGTCAAAGAGGAAATGCAAGTAAGGTTTTGAAGGTTTCTTCCCCTGGCTTTGAGGTCACCATATTCACTTCCAAGCACACAGTCCTCAGTTTAAAACCAGAGAGTGAAATGGGTTCCCATCCTTGGCTGTGTGGGTGACTTGCAGTAGTTAACAGCTCAGCTCCTGAGCCTCGGTGGCAAGGTACGTTGGCATGTTTGTCTGTTAACAAAATGTCAGTTGATGAAGGCATTTCAGGACTAGCTCTCAGGAAGTCTTTTCAGACTTTTCCTGTTACTACTTTTTGCTGTCTTCCTATAAAGTGACTCATTTGATTTCTTATGGTCTCATCTGGGTCAAAACACTTCACTCTTGTCTGCAACAACCGAGGGCGCTATTTAAAGAGTCACAGTGGTGGGCACTGATGCTAAGACTGAATCTGCTAGGACTGAATTGTAGCCTCATTAAGTCTATTTTCCTTTAAAGCAAAGTCATAAGAAGCTTTTTCCTGCAGAATCTTTCAACCTTTGCTCCTGGGCACTATCCAAGACAAAACAAAACAACACAAACAAACAAACAAAAAAAAAAAATACTTGTTTTCCCTCTCTTTGTTGTCACCCCTGGGGGCAAGTCCTCTACCCTTGGAGAAGCCAATTCCTTGAGCATCAAATTCTGGCTTGAGTCCAAGGTAAGATGTTTATTTTTACAAGTTTTTATGTTGTTGAATAGGTTAGGTGCTTGGAAAGAGAGATTGTGGGGTCCAGTGTAAAGCTGTTAACTTCACACAGTAAATGGATATATAAACCAATAGCTTAGAAATACCTGAAGAGGGGATTGGTACACTGAAAAGTAGCAGTTTTTGAGATCTGCCCCTCAACAGCACTCACTCCTTTTGTTTATCCAAACATAGAATTCCAGTGGTGCATAAAATTGAGCACTGACTTTAACCTGACACACAGGGAACAAGGACAAAGGCCAAAATAACATACAAGATAGACAAGAGATAAGTGGAGAGGTACCAACAACAACGACAACAAATAGCTACAAAAAATCAGGACATGTTGAACCTCAGTGGAATGAAGTCTCCAGGACTCCTTCCAAAAAGAAAAAAAAATGCTGAAAGCAGAAGTCAACCAACTTAGATTTCCTGAAAATGTCGAATCTGTCTGCTGTTCCACCAAATATCTAAGCTGTGACTCAGGCTGATAACACTTGGCACTTACAAGGGTTTTCCACTTCCACACTCTGTGCCTAGAATCTCAGTATTCAATGCCGACAGCTCGACTCCAAGGGGCACTGGGCAGGAGCCAGGGGGAGTGTGTGTCCACACGCTCATTGTGTAAGCTTTGCAGCCACTCCCTTCTCCCCCTGTGGGTTCTCAGCGCTCAGATTCTCCCCACAGGTTTCTGGCCATGTCCCAGCTTCAACGTGTCCTTCAGGAGCATATCGCCTTCAGAGCTCGCTGGCACTGATTTTACTCAGGTCATTTAAATGTATCCTGGGTTTAAGCCCCAAACTGAAGATGCTGTGATGAGCTCCAGCCTCCTCTGGGGTGAAGAGCGCATCCCTTCATGTTTCTGGAATGATGCTGAAAGTTTCTGTCTTCCAAGCTGTTTCCCACAGAATGAGGGAGAAAAAAACAAAATCAAATACAAGAAAAGGCAATTTCATGACTCCAAAGGAAATAGAGGAAAGGGAACCCCTCAAAAGAAGAACTGAAGGGGTGCCTGGGCAGCTCAGTCGGTTCAGAGTCCAACTTCGGCTGAAGTCATGATCTTGCAGTTCGTTAGTTTGAGCCCTGAATCAGGCTTCATGTTGACAGCTCAGAGCCTGGAGCCTGCTTCAGATTCTGTGTCTCTCTCTCTCTGTCTCTCTCTTGCTTGTGCTCTCTCTCTCTCTCTCAAAAATAAATAAACATTAAAAAAAAGAAAAAGAAGAACTAAAATATGATTCCCTTTCCTCTGTCCCACCATTCTTTCTAAAAGCTAGCCTTGAATGAGGTGGCCTCATTTGTCAAAGGCTAGACTGTCTCTCCATGTTTGGATGTGTGGTAAGTCAAATTGTACACAAGAGCCCACTGACATTGCAGAAAGGGTAAATATACATTGACAAGAAAAACTCCTGGGGTTTTCCCCCTTCTAGTATGTTCAGTCTCTGATAGAAACCGAGCCTGGGGTGTGCCACCTGCACTAATATCTAAACCCAAGTCTACGGGACTCAGCACGTGGCTTGGAGAATGGGCTGTGATAAGACTCCCAGCCTGACTCATGCTGTCCATTTCCTGATGAATTACTTGGATACTTGGCAATGGTTAAATGAAGTGTACCCTCCAAAAATATCTTAGAACACCTTTATGAACATCTAAGAAAAGATGGTCACATACACAACCATATGCAAAGAGGTGGGAAAAAATATCTTCTGAAAAATAACAGAAGTCTCATAATCCCACAACATTAATAATCAAATGTTCGTAATTATTCCTGAAAATCATCTGAGTGATTTGACATCAACCCAATGTAAGGCTAATAAAGTAAACCCATAAGAGCCAAGATTTTTAATTTAAGTGAAAATTTGGAGAACAGAGCAAGAAAGGGGAAAGGATTACATGGACCATTTTAACACTCCAGAAAATCTGATTTTACAAGTTCATCCATTCTACAAATATAACTTCTTGTTAATAGTTTAACCTTAACAGCTCCCAACTGTGGGTTTTAGGGAGCACAGTTAGTGATATATTTTCGATGGCTGTAAATCCTTCAAACAAGACACCAACCACTCAACATGTAAGTTACCAACTCTCTGAAGTGTAACCTAATCTTTGAAACATCACTATCTTGACATTCACTTAGTTCAATAAGACTCTCTGAAAACCCCAGGGGACTCTTCTCCATGGATAGGTCTTCCTTTAAGGTAGCAAAATTTTCAAAAGCCTGGGTGACTCCATCAGTTAAGCATCGAACTCCGGCTCAGGTCATGATCCCACGGTTCGTGGAGCCTGCTTTGGATTCTGTGTCTCCCTCTTTCTCTGCTGCTCCCTGCCTCAAGCTCTGTCTCTCTCTCTCTCTCTCTCTCTGTATCAAAAATAAACATTTAAAACAAAACGGTATCCAATTTTCAAAAGCCTGTTTGCTCCAATCACGTTCATCCCCAATGGGAATGAGTTTCCATTCCAGCCTTCCTGGACCTTCAGTTCGCATGAAACAGAGGGTATTGTGGGAAGATAAGTCCTTGGAAAACTAAGAGCCAAGGAAAACAAGGACTCCCGTGTAAACCCTTCCAAATGACTGGTCAGTACAGAGATGTCTTTACATGGCATCCACGCCCTTGCAAAATCCAATCTAATAAACATACATCAGGAGTGACCAGTATGCCAGCTGCAAGAGAGAAAAATGTTTTTCAGGTGGGAAAAAAAATGCTGGTAAGAGTCAAGTGAAATGATAAAATCCTAGTCATTAAGATCAAGGTCTAAGGCAACATGGAGTCCTAATATGAAGTTGAAGCTGGGTAAGAAACCAGCAGAACCCAGTGCAGCAGAACGGGAACCCACAGTCCAGCTTGGGAGAAGTTTACAGCATCATGAGCTGCACTACCCTCAGGTCGTCCCAGGCCACCAGAATTGCTACCAGACAATTGCCACGCTGTAAGGCTGGTGGATCCGAACTGAACGATACGTGAGCCTCCTGAGCCAGCCTGGCGTAGGTCCTAAAGCAGAGTGTAGGCTTCAGGGAGGAGATATGAGTATCTCACCTGGAACGGGCTAGGGCAGGAGATGACACAGGGTTCCCTGCCCCTCACTGAGTCTGTGAGATCAGTAACAAAGATGAGTATCAGGGTCCTTGTGTCCTAGGTGCCATCCCATGATTGGCGCTGGATGCATCACCAGCAACCCCCATGCTATGCCTCCTTTACAAATGAACTATTCAAGTCAGTATCTGATGTTTCTAATAGCTTACAGGAATCTATTTATCCTTTACTTTTTAAATACACTATTTCATTTACTACAAGAGATGGGGTATTTCTCACTTTTTAACATCTCTTAAATCAAGATTTTTTCCATGTTTATTATTTTGAGAGAAAGAGACAGAGCGCAATCAGGGGAGGGGCAGAGAGAGGGAGTCAGAGAATCCTAATCAGGCCCCCCACTATCAGCACAGAGCCCCGTGCGGGACTAGAACTCAGGAACTGTGAAATTATGACATGAGTCAAAATCAAGAGTCAGACACTTAACTGACTAAGCCACCCAGGGGCCCCTCAATTAACATTCCATCTAATAATCAGCAGTGTCTCCCAGCCACGGTTGGCCACTTGGTCACCATGACAGAGCTGTCATTGTCTGCACGCACGTGAACTTGGTTGTTATTCCTGGAACATGTTTGGACAACTATAAACCGGAAACATTTCAGTCAGCATAGCATTTAAAGACCACTTGAAGAAGCAAAATTATTTCTGGTTGTCATTTTCTTGTAAGTTCAAAAAAATGCTTCCTTCAAAACATGCAGGAATGGTGTAAGGATCCCAGAGGAAGACTGAAGAGACACTGCAAAGGACATTTTTAAAGAAAGCTCTTGATGGCAGAGAGGACAACAGTGAATGGAAAAACATGAACACTGACAACAGACCTGTAAAACGATCCAGAAAAATCAGGCTTTCCGTGTGAATAGACTTTAGGAACACAGTAACCAATTTATTTTGCTTTTCTTTCCCTTTCAAATTAGATGCACAATTGTGATGTACAATTTTATAATTTTTAAATGCCCAAATAAGTCTAAAAGAATTCTTCTGGGTAAGTTTTAAATGTAAATTCTAAGTGATAAACAAAAAGTAGAGTAACTACTTAATTCAAAGAAAATTTTCTCTATTACCACTATACAAAATACAGTAACTTACAGTCAAGAATTCAATGAAATACAGCA
Source organism: Suricata suricatta (assembly GCF_006229205.1). NCBI lineage: Eukaryota > Metazoa > Chordata > Mammalia > Carnivora > Herpestidae > Suricata > Suricata suricatta. The sequence continues at coordinate 165,573,576 of NC_043702.1, forward strand.
GTATGTCTTATTTTTATCTTTTTCCTTTACCCTTTCAACAACTTTTTCTTACAACTACCACCCAAACCACTGTGTTCCAGCCAAGCTGACTTTCCTAAAGGAATTCACACTGCAGCTGAGAATGTTTGTGCTCAGACTCCCCTGTTTTTCCTCCTCTCCCAGGGCCTACAGCTAGATTACAAATCCCAGAGCCCCTGAGTGAGACTGTGGGTACAAGCGCTGACCAAGGGAACATCGGTAGGAGTGACCATACCACCTCCAGATGTGGTCTGAAACCGCTCATGCAATTCTCTCTGCTCCCACTTTCCACACCCTGGGCAGAGATGGTACCATGAGCTAAAGATGCGCCCATGAGCTGGAGATGGTCCCATGGCTGGAGATGGTCCCGCGGTAACCTTGGGAGCCATAGTTAAAATGAGCAGAGCCTCTTCAGCCTGGATTCCTGACCAACTAAGTGGAACAGAACTCCCATAGCCACTGATGCCTGCTAGACTCTGCTGGAAATGAAAGACCAGCTCTAATTATATTAAACCCCTGAAATATGGCAGACGCCATTGCTGTTTGTTGTTACAACATTTTCTGATCCTGGCAAGCACATTTGCCCCTCAGGCTTTTCTACCTGCTGTTTCTTTCTTCTCCACGACGCTCATTGGCTCAGTCCCTCACTTCATTTAAGTCTACACTCAAATGTCACATCTTCAAAGATGCCACTCCTGACCTTCCTATCTGTTTAATCTATGCTGCTTTACTTTTCTTCATAACACTAATCACTATGTGATATTATAGGCTTACTGGTTTAACCTATAATATAGGCTTATTTATTTATTAATATTCAACAAGAACATGTAACTCTGTTTTGTTCAGTGGTGTTTCCCCCACCCCACCTCGTGCTCAGTACAAAGTAAGATCTCTATAAATATTTTTTAAATTAATTAATGACTTAATGAACTGTAAGTGAGAAGTAAAACAGGTTACATTTTTATGCTTATTACAGACAAAAAAGCTGAGTTACAAACAGAATGAGTGGCATTCTAGGGTCTGAAGCACTGGCAAAAAAAAAAAAATGAGATTAGGGAACTCCTTGGTGAGGTTCCAATTAGTTCAAGTCCAGGCGAAATGTAGAGATTACAAATGAGTAACTAAGCATTGTTCAATGACCTTCAAAACTCAAGATGCAAAAATAATTGACCATATTTCCTACCTTTTCATTCATCCCAGTCAATGATACGCTCCTGACATAAGGAAACTCTTCCCGAGTGCCTTCAACTTGCATTCCAGCCACACATGGGCCACCACTGTTTTCAGTTAGGTGAACAGCCACTCCAGGTTTATTACACCTGCGCGGACTCTTTCAGTCTCCTCCGCTCTACTCTAAAGGCACCTGATCCTCATAACTCCTAGAAAATACCTCCCAGAAACCAACTAATAAATAATCTTTTAACAAGTGGACCAAAATCTTAACCCTCACAGAATCCCTAAAGGCTGGGTTTAAATTTTGATATCTCCTTTCTTATGCACAGAGAACAGTTGAGCACTGCCCTCAGATACCACGTCACTGCATTTTTCTTGTAACTTTCATGCTCTAAGTACCAACACTGGACTTGGGTTTGGGAAAAGTCCTGAAGTTGGTAAACAATCATTTTTGTGCCCTTTTTTAGTCCCTTCTTCCCTGGCTGAAAAATCCAGAAATTAGAACTGTGCCTCCCTTTGGTCTGCATTCCCAGATAGTGTCGCCTGTGTTAGGCCAACGTTCCCCAAAATCCGTTTCCCAGAAGATCGCTTGTGTGCAATTGTCCACCATAAATATGTTGAGGAAATCTTGTGTGTCATCCACCAACCTCATAGACTCACATCGCATAAAAGTTTAGTAAAGGAGAAGCACTCAGGTGTTTAATTTTGTTTAAGCCAGAATTTCCTGGAATTATTTGAGTAAAGAGTCACTTTTTTTTCCCAATGACTACTAACTTCCCACTAAGTCAACGTTCCTTGAAAGACATTCTGAAAAAAATGTTGCTCCAGGTCTTCATAATCCTGTTTCACACACATCCTCCCGGTTGCCACTGCCTCTGAAGCCAAACAACGTTGGGAAAAAAAAATCAATTTACAATTTAAAATAATTTATGCTTCTCATCAAACATCTGCATTTGTGTCTCTGGGGCTACTGCACTTCTGGCCCAGTCTGGTCCTTGGAACCAGGTCTCAAGTCATGAAGTCCTTGAAGACTCTGCCTCCTCCTGCCCTTCCCCTTGGCTTTTGTTCAGTTCCTTTGGCCAGATCCAACCATCCTCGCTAAAGAGTCATGTAATGACTCTGACCTGAAGAGACCCAGCTTTCTGAATTCTCTCATTCTTTTCCACATGCTTCAGCCTTTCTCCCAGGCATTCTTCTCCAGGTTCCAAATGTTCCCTGCCATTTAAACAATTGCCTCATGAACTGGGATTAATTTGATGATGGGAAGAGTCAAGGGAGACAAGAGGCCAGGAAGACAATCACTTGCGGCAGTCCAGTCAACCGCAATTACTTCTGTAAGTGAAGGAGAGAAGTGATTTGGAGAATCCAAAGCACTCTCAAGCTGGAACCTCCAGAACTACACTGGTAAAATGGTAGACTACTCCCCTACCACCCCTCACCCCCACTCATGGCCATTCCAGTCTAAGGACCATCATGGAATCTCACTGACCTTCAGAGCTTCACGCACCCAACCATTTGGGCCAACTAATCTCATGAAAGGAAACAGCAAAAGTAATAGACAATTTCTCCTCAGCATCAGGGCAAATGTCAACTGACTGATCCCCATAGAAAGTTTCTGGGGGCTTCTAGATATACAAAAGGACTCTGTGGAATCACAACATAGAAACAGGAGGGCGCAGGTGCACTGAGTGAGTTCTACTTTCTGAATAAATAAATGCCAGGCACCTGCCCCAGACCCCATATTCTCTAAGGGATGCCAACTTGGATGATAACATGAACACAAGCCTCCAAGTTTTAGACCTTGGAAGTAGGCACAGCTTCAAGGACGTGAGAGATAAAAGCCACAATGACTTGTTTTTGCTGCTGGTTCTATTTCCAATCATTTTGAGGATGGATCAATATTCATCTTCAACCCCTTTAATGGTCTGTAACATGGCTGCTTTCAGGATGGCTGAGTCACATTCTATGACAGCTTGGCGAATGTTTCAGTGTTTCATAATCTTTAGAGGACATTCTTAGGCTGACGCTGACAACATAAGTCTGAAGCTAGTTAGACATGGAGTATAGTCAGATCACGGTGCTTGGCAGCTTCAGAAAGCTCCCCACGTATAACACATGGTACTCAGGAAGGTAACTAGGAGGAATGCAAGACACCAGTGAAGAAAGAGTTTAAAATGGTAGACAATAGGGGCTCCTGGGTGGCTCAGTCAACTGAGGGTCTCAAGTCATGATCTCATGGTTCATGGGTTTGAGCCCCGTGTTGGGCTCTGTGCTGACAGCTCAGAGCCTGGAGCCTGCTTCAGATTCTATGTCTCTCTCTCTATTCCTTCCCCACTCATACTCTCTTTCTGTTTCTCAAAAATGAATAAATGTAAAAAATAATTTAAATAATAGGGGTGCCTGGGTGGCTTCTTGGTTAAGCAGCTGATTTCAGCTCAGGTCATGGTCTCACTGTTCATAAGTTCAAGCCACACATCAGGCTCTGTGCTGACAGCTCAGAGCCTGGAGCCGGTTTCAGATTCTGTGTCTCCCTCTCTCTCTCTCTGCTCCTCTCCCACTCATGCTCTGTCTCTCTCTCTCTCAAAAATAAACATTAAAAAAAATTTTAAGTAATTAAGAACTGGTAGGTAATAGTAGTTAATACAGTAAAGTTTTTGCATGCATAATAAAAAAAAGACAAACTAGTTCGTAGACCTTGCAGATCTATGGAAACAATTAACAAATAAGAGGAGGCATGAAAAAGAACCATTATAAACTTTCATTCTTCCCCTATTGCACCCAACTGTCTGAAAGAAAAAGGACAAGAGAAGTAAGAGTGTTAAGAACCCTTTGAGCATAATCCTTTTCTTAAAATCTGTGTTATCATTTATACCTTTCAATACATTTCAATGTTTTAATTGGCCAACAGTATTCACTCTCTCATAATAAAAATGGATAGAAATAATTATATTTGCTTCCATTTTTATCTAATGCTAACTAAAACCATCCACCAATCATTCATATCCATAGCTTGCACTGAAAATGCTTCTACTGAATATGATTCTTGGGTATAAAAAATTCTAGCATGCATTCTCTCCATTGCCAGTGAAGCTAAATAAATCAGTGAGTGACCCACGCTTCTCAAGGTCATTTAATGTCCTTGATACTGCTTCAGCCTCTTCAGATACTCCTTCTGTGCTCCTCTGTCCCTGGACTCCTTTGTCTAGAACAAGAAAGATAGAGAGGGGGAAAATCCAGGAAGTAAAGAGTTTCAAACAGGTGTAAAATTGCAATCTCAGTCAGTATGAAATTAATTAAAGAGAAACTTAAAATTTTTAGAATTTTTACTATTTTTGAATATTACTGAGTCTTACTCGAAACATGAATGGAGCTTCCGTTTGTTAGCTTTTTAAATGTCATTGGATACGACCGTTTGACTCACAGGAAAACATTGGCAACGATCTATTTGAGAAGTAGCAACTCAAGTTTTCTCCTGAATCGCAATATGTGTGCTTTTTCCTCCTCCCCAGAGCAAACACATATATTGATATTGATCTGCTGTCAAAAGGTGATTCCTGTACAAAATTAGTCTGCAAATCATCTTGCACCTAACTGGATGTCTTTGAGTACAAACATGAGGATGATTCATCGTTTCAAAACGGAATCTAACTGGCAAAAATGTTGTATTGTTTTAATTTCGCCTTTGGATTTGAAAGAGGAAAAAAAAAAAAAGCAACTCAGCTATTACAGAATTACTCCGTCTTCAACACGGAGTCTGACTTGACCAGGAAGGCAAATAAACAGTCTGCTTGCTTTAAGAACAGCTGGTTGACTCTCTGATTACAGTCAGCAAATTTTCTAGCTGTGTCAGAGCCTGCTTGAGGTTGCAGCCAGGGAAGCAAAGATATTTCTTAGGCAGTTGGGACTTCTAAAATCAGTCGACATCTCTAGTAGCTCACAAGTTCAAGTCCCTCGGTGGCCAAAACTCATCATGTGGTCCGGATCAGCCTCTGCTCCCGATCTGAGAGTCCGCCAACTGAGAAAATGTCACTATTCTTCATTGCCATCAGTATCTTCATCGTCACTGTCATAATCATCACCCGAAAGAATTAACCAAGTTCCCACCTGCATAGAACCTGTGCTCTATACACAAGGAAGCTCTGCTCCCTGGGGCTCCCACTGGGCTTCATTTTGAATCTCATTTGCCCCCCGTTTCTGGAATTAATGGTGCAGGTGTGTGCAGGCAAGTACTTAGCCTGCAAGCCTCTGCACCACTCACTCATTCTTTTTTGCTCGCTACACCATCACCCTGCGCAGTGATTCTTAATCCAAAAGAGGATTCTAAACAGAATTTAAGTGGAACCAAAATTCAAAATTCATCATCCAATGTGAAGCCTCAAAATGATCACTTATCGGAAGATACTTTGAGACATCTCAATAACTACATGTTTATAAAAATGATGCAGATTAAAAATATATAAGCAAATCTCTGTTATTTTTGTTAATGAGGGGGGAAAAAGAGTGAAGTAGTTCATCCAAAGCAGAACTTAATCAAGACATCATGAATATTTGCCTTTAAAATGTTATGTGACTTTATTTTTTTATTGTATGTTTATTTCTGAGAGAGAGAGAGAGAGAGAGAGAGAGAATCCAGGTGCATACAAGCAGGAGAGGGGCAGAAAGAGAAGGGAACAGGGGATCTGAAACAAGCGGGGTGCTGACAGTAGAAAACCTGATGTGGGACTCAAACTCATGAATGGCAGGATCATGACCTGAGCCAAAGTCTGACACTTAACTGATTGAGCCACCTAGGTGTCCCTGTAATGTGATTTTTATACAGTGATTTGATATGAGCTCGGGTTCCACTAAAACTAGCTTGCATTCCCTAAGTGCTCTGAGCAAAGCCATAAGGAGTATAATTCATCGTGTCCCGGGCAACAAGGGAGAGTCAATGAGAAATGAATTAAACAGGGCCAGTGGCTGAGAGTATGATACATTGTGTGTGTGTGTGTGTGTGTGTGTGTGTGTGTGAGTGAGTGTGAGAGAGAGTGGATGGGGCAAGATGAGTGTGAGGGTCTCTGAGAATGTTTGTGTACCTGCATATGTTTATCCAGACCTCACTGGACTTACCTTAGGTAGAAAGCTGTGGCACAGAGTGTTCCATAATCATCTTTCAAAAATAACTCTTTCACATGGAACTTATTTAGTTCATTTAATTTATTGATACTTTTATACTGAGGAACCTGCGGGGCTCAGCCAGTTAAGCATCTGACTGTTGGTTTGGGCTCAGGTCATGATCTCACAGTTTGTGGGTTTGAGCCCCATGTCGGGCTCTGCATTGGCAGTGCAGACTCTGCTTGGATTCTCTCTCTCTACCCCTCCTCCCTTCTCTCTCTCCCTCTCTCAAAATAAATAAATAACCTTAAAAAATAGAAAACAAATACTTATATATCACTTCCTCTGTGTCAAGTTTTGTTCTAAGTCAAGGGCCAGCAAACTATGGCCAAAACCAAGCTGCTGCCTATTTTCATAAATAAAGTTTTATTAGAACACAATCACATGCTGTGAGATAACAGAAAATATGAATATCGCTCTCTACCCCAAGTTCCTGGCTCAGAGTTTCTAAAACTCCCTGTAATTTCCTACATGATAAGAATGCCAGGACCATCACCTTTTCTAATACTTGATCTTTGACCCTGTTTCTCACACAGGCTGCCCAAGCCCTTATAAATTCCTAAGTGATAAGAGCACTGGAAGTATCTCTTGTTCTAACGTGGTGGCTCCTGAGTGGCTCCCAGATCAGGGCAGGTCACCAGAAAGGCAAAGCCATGATTAGAAGCCTGGAATTTTCAGCCCCTTTCCTCCCACTATGCCCCACTTCTCCGGACAGGGGAGCAAGGCTAGAAATGGAGTTAATAACAGATCACGCCCCGGTGTGTAAGCCTCCATCAAGATCCCCATAGCGTGGGGGACCAGGTGGAGGTGTGGGGGCCCTGCACCCTGTCCCACATGCCCTGCCCTATGCATCTCTTCCATCTGGATGTTCACCTGTGGGTTTTTTTTAATTTATTTATTTTTAGAAAGGGGTTGGGGCAGAGACAGAGGAAGAGAGAAAATTCCAAGCTGACTGTGCTGTCAGCGAGGAGCCCGATGTGGGGCTCAAACTCACAAACCATGAGATCATGACCTGACCTGAAGTCAGACACTTAACCGACTGAGCCAGCCAGGTGCCCCTCACTTGTGTTCTTTATCATGTTTTTTATAATAGACTGGTTAACATTGAGTTAACAGTTTTCCTGAGTTCTATGAGCCATCTAGCAAATTCGTCAAACCTGAGGAGGAGGTATCGGAAACAACAGGGGACAATGAGAACATGCCATGGCCACTGAAGGGAAGGGGGCCAGCCCTGTGGGACGGAGCTCCTGCTCTGTGGGAAATGACGCTACTCCAAGTAGACAGTGCCAGAACAGAGCTAAACGGTAGGACACCCAGCTGGTGTCATTGAGATCTGCTTCATGAAGGGGAAAAAAGCCACACATTTGGTGACCAGACGTATCAGAAGTGAACTATTGTGTGAGTAGTAAAGGAGACCCATAAGAAGTGGAAAACTGAATTTTTCAGATACATACGCATTTACGTACATAATGTTTATGGCTGCTTTCATGCTAAAATAGTTGTGACAGACCATATGGCCCACTAACCCTGACAATATTTTACTGTCTGGCACTTTACAGAAAAAGGTGGCCAACATCTGTCCTAACCACTTACCAATTACCAACTCATTTAATGTTTATAACACTATAAAATAGATACTATTATTGGAAGAAATCATCCAGTCACACCCAGCCAATTAAAGACCTTCTGTTGACAGCTTCACTGGCCTTATAAAGGCGGAGAATTAGAAGAGAGTTCAGAATCCACTGCTAAGAACTAAGGTCCGATATCTTATTTCCCAACAATCCACATCACCCAGGATTTCTGTATCCAAACCATTCTATGTGGATAACAAACTCAGAAAAGAAATAGAAGAGGGAAAAAAAACAACAAAATCATATCAGAAAGGGAGACCAAATTACATGATACTCAAGAGAAGATAGTTTTGAATGAATACATCATAAAAAGCATTGAAGAAAGGTCTGAAAGCAACCATAGGATGAAAATGGAATACAGAAGAAGTATAAAGAGCCAAGAGAAAGTCTCTCAAAAGGAAGATATGAAAAGGAAGTTGACCATTTATTTTATTGATTTTCATAAAAAGAAATTTACAAAGGAAAGAAAACTAATATTTTACATAATAAGCCAACAACTCTTTCCATGCATTTAAAAAAAAAACCAGAATCTACACATTGAAAGGACCCATGAGATACAAGGAAAATTGACCCAGATTTGCTTTTATAAGACAAATTTATAAAACATCAGACCTGAAAGACCCTCCTGGGAAAAAAAGGAAATAACTTTCAAGGCAAAAAAAAAAAAAAAATTAGATAGGCATCAAACTCCCAGAAAACAACTTACAATGCAAGACAACAGTGGAACACTATTTTTAGGAAACTTTGAGAAAATATAAACTGAGGACATTACATCCAGACCAGGGTTTGAATGTGGCAGAACCAAGGAACTACTCTACACACGTGCCTTTTCTAAGGAACGTAGTAGAAAATGAGCTTCAGTAATCCAGAACTGACTGGGCAGACTTCTCAAAAGGACTGGCCGTGGGCATTCTGTGTAGCCAATTGTAGAGGTGGGAAGAAAAAGAGAATGAGTCATGGGCCCAGTCACAACGTGTAAGTCCTAGATGTTCTGACAATGTCAACGGAGGGCAAATAAAAAGTAGGAGAAGGAAGAAAGGAGAATGAGATCATTAACTGTTGTGCAGGCAATAGGTAGGGGTCAAATTTCACCACTTAAAACTTACACATACTAAACGTTAAATAAAAATAAAAGGGATTTAAAGGCACTATAAAAGGTATTCATACAAAACTACTAGAATAAAAATTAAAACTTTGCTAAATACCAAAAGTAAATTTTTTTGAAAAAAAAATCATAGAGGTTAAGCAAATAGAGACACACAGGGGCACCTGGATGGTTCAGCTGGTTAAGTGTCTAACTTTTGGGTTCAGGTCAGGTCATGATCTCACTGTTCATGGGATTGAGCCCTGCATCGGACTCCGTACAGTGTGGAGCTGGCTTGGGATTCTCTCTCCCTCCCTCTCTCTCTCTCTCTCTCTCTCTCTCTCTCTCTCTCTCTCTCTCAAAATAAACAAATAAATAAATAAATAAAGTATATTCAAAAAACAAATGAAGAGACACAGTAAATATAGAATAGTATACATAATAATCATAGCAAATATATCAGGCCAGAATTGTGACCAAACATTATTGTCATATCAATAAATGTGAATGGACTCAAATTACCTATTAATGGAAAAACACTTTAAATCAGCATAGAAAACAAACCCTAACTCTATACTATATACAAGAGATACACTTAAAAAGCAACTATTGAAAAAGAATTAAAAGGTGGCCAGAAAATTTTTTTAATTTAATATTTCTATATTTTGAGAGAGAGAGAGAGAGAGAGACAGCATGAGCAGGGGAGAGGCAGAGAGAAAGAGAGACACAGAATCTGAAGCTCAGGCTCCAGGCTCTGAGCTGTCACCACAGACCTTGATGTGGGACTCAAACTCACAGCCTGCAGTGAGATCATGACCTGAGCTGAAGTTGGACGCTCAACTGACTGAGCTACCCAGGTGCCCCAAGGGTTGGCCAGAAATTTTACCAGGCAAAAGAGAGCAGAGATTACAATTCTGGTAGCAGACAAAGTAGGCTTCAGGACAAAATGGATTCAATAAGACAAAGAATCCTGTTTTTCTTTTACTTTTTTTAATTTTTTTTTTACATTTATTTATTTTTGAGAGACAGAGAGAGACAGATTACAAGTGGAGGAAGGGCAGAGAGAGAAGGAGACACAGAATCCAAAGCAGGTTCCAGGTTCTGAGCTGCCAGCACAAAGCCTGACACAGGGCTCGAACTCACAAACTGTGAGATCATGACCTGAGCCAAAGTCGAACGCTTAACCAACTGAGCCACCCAGGCACCCCAAGAATCCTTTTTTAATCGAACATTATTAAAAAATTTTTTGAGAGAGAGGGAGGGAGAGAGAGAGAGAGAGAGAGAATCTTAAGTAGGCTCCATACTCAGCACAGAGTCCAACTCGAGGCTCAATCCCACAAACTGTAAGGTCATGACCTAAGCCAAAATCAAGAGTCGATGTTTCACCAACTGAGCCCTTCAGGCACCCCAAAACTGTTTTATAATGTCTTACATAATGTTAATGTTTTATAATGTTAAAATGGTGTTTATGATGTTAAAAGCCACATTCCACAATAAAAATTTAAAAGTTATGAATATCTAGGCACCTGATAACCCAGCAATCACCTACATAAAATAAAAATTACACCACTTATTTCTGCAAGGAGAAATAAGTAGAAGCGCTCTACAAGACAAATAGATCATAACGGTAAGGTTATAAAATATGTGAACAACATATGTCTTGTAGACATATACGGAACACTTATTTTGACAACAAAGAATATACCTCATCTCATATGCACATGAAATAAAAGTTGATCACATACTTCAGTTCAAATCAAAATCAGTAGGGTCCACACAGCAGAACTATTACAAACAGCACTCTGGTCACAATGCAAAAAAAGATAAACCATAAAATTAATGTCCGCAAAAAAGACCTTGCAATCTGAAAATTAAAAGCTCTTCTAGTGAAAAAATTCTTGGCCAAAGAGAAAGTACAAACAGCAATTACAGAACTTCTGAAAACTGGGGAGCTTGGCTGGCTTAGTCAGTTTAGTGTCTAGTTCTTGATTTCAGCTCAGGTCACAATCCCAGAGTCATGGAAGAGAGGGCAATGTCAGGCTCCGTGCTGGGTGCAGGGCCTGCTTAAGATGCTCGCTCTCTCTCTCTCTCTCTCTCTCTCTCCCACTTCCCCTCCCCCCCTCAAAGGATAAAAAATAATTTCTGAAAAATGATGATTATGAAAACATTATATATCAATGTGGGGGTGGGGATGCATTTAAAAGGATCAGAGGAAATACAAAGCTCTAAATATCTCTATCCATAAAAAATAAAAGAATAACAATAAGTTAAAACTAGAAAAAGAAAGAATAATATGGGAAATAAATGTAAAAGCAAAGATTAATGCATTACATATAGTTAATGAGATATCACAAACAACTTCACACCAAAAAAAATGAGAATTTAGATAAGTTCCTCACAAAATCCAACTCAAAAGAACTTACACACACACAAAAAAAAGTTAGTCACACATCAGCTTTTTTTAAAGTGTATTTATTTTGAGAAAGGGAGAGTGCACACACACGATAAGGGGAGGGGCAGAGAGAGAGGGAGAGAGAGAATGCCAAGCAGACTCTGGCCACACTGTCAGCACAGAGCCAGATGCCGGGATCAATCTCACAAACAATGAAATCATAACCTGAGTCAAAATCAAGAGTCAGATGTTTAACCCACTGAGCCACCCAGACACCCCAACACACCTCAACTTTTAAAAATGAATCTATAGTTTAGAATCTTCCCTCAAAAAAATATAGGTCCAGAAGTCCTTACTAATGAATCCATCCAAACATTTAAAAAGAAATAACAAAAATTTTATTAAAAATATTTCAGAGAATAAAAAATGAAAGGACACACTCTACTCGTTTTATGAGGCCAGCATGCTAATAACAAAACATAACAAGAATATTTCGAAAGCGAAAAGGTAAAGATACATCTTCCATTGTGCTATTGTAAAGCAAATTTACATCTAATGTCCCCCAAACGTGCTTACACAATAATATGTCCTTGCCATAAGTTCTTTTTCTGGGGAAGGTTTCTCTTAGTTCCCCTGACAAGGCAGGAGTCAAACATTTTAAGAGCTACAGATTTAGGTCTCTCATTTGCCAACTATGATTAAATGAATGGAAGCCCCTTGGATTATTGTATTTCAAGGAAACTGAGGGTCTCTCTCCAGCAAAAAGTGTACTTTGCTTCATAAGCATCTCACTAAGCTTATAGTTGCAACTAAAAGAAAACTTGAGGGGCGCCTGGGTGGCTCAGTCGGTTAAGCCTCCGGCTTCGGCTCAGGTCAGATCTCACGTTTGTGGGTTCGAGCCCCGCGTCAGGCTGTGTGCTAACAGCTAGCTCAGAGCCTGGAGCCTGCTTGCAGTTCTGTGTCTCCTTCTCTCTCTGCCCCTCCCCCTCTCATGCTCTGTCTCTCTCTGTATTAAAAATAAATAAAAACATTAAAAAAAAAGAAAACTTGAGCAAACTAACTTAATCAATATGGAAAAGTTATTGTTTCCCATGAACAAGAAGCGCTGACTTCAGTTGAAACTAATCCAGCAACCACCACACAATGTTGCCAATCTTTCTCTGTCGAAATTCTGCCTTCCAGGGGCACCTGAGTGGCTCAGTCGGTTAAGTGGTGACTTCGGTTCAGGTCATGATCTCACATTTCATGGGTTCGAGCCCCGTGTCAGGTTTTGTGCTGACAGCTAGCTCAGAGCCTGGAGCCTGCTTCTGATTCTGTGTCTCTCTTTCTCTCTGCCCCTCTCCTACTCACTCTTTCTCAAAATAAAATAAAGATAAAAAATAAAAAAAAAAAAAAAGAAATTCTGCCTTCCACTAGGGCCAACTTCATCCTGACTGCGGCTCCCCTTGTGATCCCAAGATGGCCGCCAGGTGGTCCTGGGACTACATGCTTCCTCATTCATATCCAGCAGATTAAAACCATATCATCTTTATCCCTGCTTCTCTCTGTGGTCCTGAGATCCACTAGCTTGAACTAGTATAGATCATATACACCATCTAAACTGCGATAGGTCAGCTTGGGTTAAACTACTTATGGAATGTAATGGGTTAACTTCTTATGGAATGTAATAGGTTAACTTACTGAATGACTTGTTGCAAACCGTTCCCTTACCCCTTTTCTATGATCTGATTAAGGCCACACCTACAGAAAAATTGCTTAGTCACTGCCCCACTAGGATTGGTCATCCTAGAAGAACAAAGAACTAAATTGATAGGTTCCTGCCAAAACTGGTGATCAGCATGTCACAATGTAATTGGCTATCATGGAATCATACATATGTCTATATAATCTCACTGCAAACTTTGTTCGGGATCATTCTCTGCTCCTTACCATCTGAAGTTCGGGTTTGGCCCAGCTGTAAAGTTTTGCCTTGCTTCAATTTGGTGTTTGGTGGTCTTTTCAACATCAGCCTACAACATAAACCTACGGGATATGAGAAAGAATGCTTTAACCTAGGTCACATACTACCTGCCTCAAAGTGTGTTGGATTAGCTCTCCCAGAATTGCAGGTGGGGCTGATAAGATGGAGATGTTTGGAGTGAATACTAAAGGGGCAAACTACCAATGTCTTCTAAGCTTAGCAAGGGCTCCATAGGCATAGAACAGGCAGTGGCAACAGTATACCAGGTATTTGCCTTCCCTACTCACTGTTTCACCTCAGATCCCAGTGTGAGAGAAAGGAGGTGAGCAGGGACTGAGGAGAAACCACTGTCCCCCCTCTGGGGAATGGAGCAAAGTGGGGAAATTACCTCATGCTTCAAAGACATTTTGTTGGAAAGTCTGATAGCTGGCCCATCTCTTAATGACCATGGGTAACTGGAACTAAATCACCACATGCCAAGGATTTCTCTCCCCTAGTGATGGGAACCTGCTGGGTCCCACTCCACCTTCAAAAGCAGGAGACAGCAGCCATTTTGTCTGTGTGGCAGAAACAACGAGGAGCAAATGCCTCACAGATCATAAACAACCTAGCCCATGCTAAAGAGCTGCAGTGTCTGGGTGCCCAACGGGAAGCCCAGTTGGACATGCTAACATTGCTCTCCAGGGGACAGCATGGGAGGGAGACACAGAGGAGAAAACAGGGACTGAGAGAAATACAAAGAGACAGAGAAGGAGCATGCAGGCAAGATAGAGTCAAAGCATGATTGGTTCTTTATACAGGACACCTCCAAGGGGCAAGGAAGTGTGGAGCCCTTCATCTGACCACAAGACAGACGTCACTTTCACTTCTTATTAGGTTCGTGACCCCTGGAAAGACTTCTTAGAAACTACGGAGACCTCCAGGGCACAGATTTCAGTATTTAGCACATTCTCCTCTAACTCTAACTCTAAGGTAGAGCCATTCTCCCAAAACAAATTGCAAACAGGGAACCCCACTGTATACCCAGGAAATGCATCCAAATAGATTAGGACATTGCTGAACATTCAGTCTTGTGCTCCATCATCCAGGAGGGAAAAAATGCTCATCTGTGACAAAGACTCAATAATGTTCTGCAAGCTCTCTTCCAATTGTCCTCCCTTCTTACCCCTCCCCTAATCTCTCTCCATCCAGTCTTCAACCTCTCCACCCTGCCTTGTATCTGGGGAAGGCTGACTTAATACAGATGGCATCAATAGGCTTTGTGGCTTCTGGTTGAGTCCAGCCAATGGAAACATTTGCATGGAGTGGGGAGAGACAGGGTCAGGGGCCCGTGACCTCCTTCCCTGTGGAGTCATGACTGATTCTTAAGAAGGAAGTGCCATGTTCAGAGCACATAGCCTTTTCCACACAACTCTCTCTCTCTCTGGGTTCCAAGGACCCCTTCTCTCCTCATCTCTGCAGACCTCTGCCCACCCCCTACATCCTCCATAACTTCCTCTGAGGAAGTGGCTTTTCATGCCCTGCCTTCTGCTTTGAAAAGAGATCGTTGACTGAACTCTCCTCAAATACCTGCTGTCCCCTCACATTCTGCTATTGAGTGTCTGACTCTACCAGCCAAGAAAACAAACTCTCAGAACAGAACAGTGGTAGCCTGGAGGCCAGGACCATGCTGCAATCAAAGTGCAAGGCCATGATAGTAAGGACATGTCCCTAATAGTCACTCCAGGATGTTCTAAATTGGAAAATAAAAAGAAACACTGGTGTCCATCTTTGTTGGACATGGGAAACCGAAACTGAAGATCATTTCATTTCCATGCAGTATTTGCACAATAAAGGTTTGCATTTCAGAGCATTCTTCAAACATATTAGGGAAAAAACTTTCCTCCCCAGCAAGCATTCGAAATCATTAATAAGACTGTGTTTATTTTCTTGTTTATTTTTTCCTTTGTTTTTATTTTTTTAAGTCAAAAAAAATTAGCCCCTACTTGGCTATACTATTAAGGCTCAACTCCTCTGAAGGAATGTCTAAGAGGAAAGAAAATGCTTGCCAACATCCTGTGGTCAGTTTGGCTTTGACCTGGAAGTCCAAGAGGGCTTGGACGACATGGTTCAACTCTATCTGTACTGCTTTTTCATTGAAATCCTGATTTCTACCCCTCCTGAACATGCCAGCCTTAACTCCCTAAACCAGCATCTCCAACAAGAAACAAGAGGAAAATGTGTCAAGTAAATGACTGTCAGCTGCTTGGCTGAATCTAAATTGACCACACATTTCCACTGAAGTGGGAAAGTTGCTCAATGTTGGAGTCAGAAGACCTGGGTTCAAAGTTCTAAAAAGTACCATATCGCTTATATTCTCAGATGTTCGTATTAGTCTTCTGTAAATGGAGTGTAATAACATGTTCTCACCTGCACAGTGTCATTGTGAAATGTAAATAAGGTAATTGACATGCAAGCATGTAAAAATCTAATATGCCAGGGGTGCCTGGTGGCTCGGTTGGTTAAGCATTGGACTTCAGTTCAGGTCATGACTTCGCGGTTTGTGGGCTTGAGCCCCACATGGGTTCTCTACTGTCAGTGCAAAGCCTACATTGGATCCTCTGTCCCCTGCTCTCTGTGTCCCTCCCCCACTCAAGCGCTCGCTCTCTCTCTCTTTCTCTCGCTCTCTCTCTCTCTCTCAAAAATAAACGTTTAGGGGCGCCTGGGTGGTTCAGTCGGTTGAGCGTCCAACTTTAGCTCAGGTCATGATCTAGTGGTTCCTGGGTTGAAGCCCCATGTCAGGCTCTGTGCTGACAGCTAGCTCAGATCCTGGAGCCTGTCTTCAGATTCTGTGTCTCCCTCTCTCTCTGACCCTTCCCTGCTCACACTGTGTCTCTCTCTGTCTCAAAAATAAAGTAAAAAACATTTTAAAAAATTTTTAAATAAAAATAAACATTTAAAAAAATAAAAGTCTAATATGCCAGGCAAATTTATGTTTTTCAAATAATCTCTGATGAGGACTACTGTAGGAGAGGTGGGGTGGGGGGATGGGAGAAATAGGTGAAGAGGATGAAGAGCACACTTCTCATGAGGAGCACTGAGTAATGTATGGAAGTGTTGAGTCACTGAATGGTATACCTAAGACTAGTAACGCTGTATGTTCAGTATATTGGAATTAACATTTTTAGAAAATAAATATGTTGATTTTCAAAGTACACAATTCTATAAAAGCTATAAAACAAGACACAAGTAGGGGCGACTGGGTGGCTCAGTCGGCTAAGTGTCTAACTCGATTTCAGCTCAGGTCGTGACAACGAGCCCCACATCGCGATCTGCACTGACAGCAGGGCAGAGCCTGCTTGGGATTTTCTCTCTGTCTCTCTGTCTCTCTGTCTCTCTGTCTCTCTCTCTCTCTCTCTCTCTGTCTCTCTCTCTCACTGTCCCTCTCTGGCTTGCACTCGTTCTCTCTCACTCTCAAAATAAATAAATAAACATTAAAAAAAATTAAAAAACAAGACACAAGTAAATGAAAACACATGTTGTTGGTAGATAATAAAACTCAGTATCATGAAAAGAATAATAATCCCTGAAAAAATAGTGGAAACAAAGCAATTTTATACAAAGGTTACTCATCCAAATATTAATTAAGGACTTGGCAGTGATTCAGAAGATGTATACAACATCGAGTCTGCCTCTAGAGTTTGGAACATAATTAGGGAGCTAAGCTTAACACACGTTTAAAAGTATTAGGGGCACCTGGATGGCTTAGTCCATTGAGCATCCAACTCTGGCTCAGGTCACGATCTCACAGTTTGTGGGTTCAAGCCACGATTCCTGACAGCTCAGAGCCTGGAGCCTGCTTCAGATTCTGTCTCTGCCTCTCTCACTCTTCCCCTCCCCTGCTCTCTCTCTCTCTCAAATATAAATACTTAAAGAATTTTTAAAACTTATTGAAAAATACTAGCAAGTCCATTCCAAAATGCTAAGTTATATCATTAAAAAATATTAAATCTTGGGCACCTGAGTGGCTCAGTTGGTTAAATGCCTGACTTCAGCTCAGGTTATGATCTCACAGTTTGTAGGTTCAAGCCCTGCTTCGGGCTCTGTACTGACAGCTCAGAGCCTGGAGCCTGCTTTGGATTCTGTGTCTCCTGCTCTCTCTCTGCCCCTCCCCCACTCATCTTTCTCCCCCTCTCTCTCTCTCTCTCTCTCATGCTCTGTCTCTGTCTCAAAAATAAACATTAAAAAATTTTTTAATATTAAGTCTTTCATGATTAGGGTTCAGAGAAGAAAGGCTAATGCAGTCAATGGTATTATCAGAGAAGTCTTCATAGAGGAATGTTGAGTGTAATAATGGTAAGAGTTAACATTTATTGAGTACCTCCTATTCCCAGCATAATTTTAGGCTCTCTACATATTGACTTGTAAGTTAAGCCTCCTAACAACCACCTGAGATGTTGAGTACAATTTTTCTCACTTACAGAAAAGAAAACTAAGATTCACAGAGTTTAAGCAACTTTCTCAGGACATACAGGTTAGAAAGAAAAAGAGCCAACGCTCAAATCTGGACAGCCTGACCCAGAGCCCCTGCTTTGAACTTCTCTATCCTATGGCATCCATGTGGCGGCACCTGCTAACACCAGTGCACGTCCACTCTGCGTGCACCACTGAGTAATCTGCCATCTGGCCCTTCTTTCTAGGCTCCTTCTTTAAAAAAAAAATGTTTATTTATTTTTGAGAGAGCATGAGCAGAGGAGGAGCAGAGAGGGGGGCGGCCAGAGGATCTGAAGCAGGCTCTGCTCTGACAGCAGGGAGCCCGTCGTGGGGCTCAGATCCATGAACCTCGAGATCATGATCTGAGCTAAAATTCGACACTCAACCAACTGAACCACCCAGGCAGCCCTTGGCTCTTTCTTATTCAGAAACTAAGTTAGAAATAGATCTGCTCCAGGTCCTGGGCTGACTCACTATGTCATCTTGGGAAACCCAAGAGTTCCATAGCTTCCTTACGGATAAGGTTGAAAGCATGACACTTTCACCAATACACCCCAACACCCTACGGGCTATTCAGAATTTTTAAAATGTGAAAATAAAAAGGAAAGCTTATTGAAAAATATGAAACACCTACATAATGAAATGAACTTTCATCATCATTTTAATTTGTTATTTGGATCCTTGTTCTTTCCAAACTCCTGGCCAGTAGGTACCCAGGGAACCACAATCTGGGATGAGAAGGGAAGAGGGCAGAAGCCTGTGGCTGGTGTCTGGACCGGCGTGGTGCCAACCCCGCTGGATGAACGCCGGTGACCACACGTCCTGCAGCAGTCACTCTGGGAACCGATCTTGTGTCTGCTTGTGTCATTTTGCACAGCACTACTCAACGTCTCACTTTTAAATTTCTCTGAATATACATTCCTTCAATATGTCCAAGCAGAACACGGGACTCTTAAATACAGGAGAAAACAGGAATATGGGCAAATGGTATTAAGATGTATTTCATTCCTCTTTAAATACATGCTTTTATCCTGGCAGCGGATGAAAGTCCTAGAGGAGCAGTGAGGAGAATTTTTAAAAGTACTTCCACTGATTCTGTCAATATTCACTTCACGAGGAAATCTGAGCAAGCCGAGATGAATGAGCCCACAGGTCAGAGTCAGAAATCAATCAGACTCCGCTGCCACCCAACTCACAGATGAAGACTGGCCCTTGCACCAAGTGTAGGGGCGTTTAAGTTGGTTTTTTAATTTTTATTAAAGTTTATTAATTTTGAGAGACAGAGAGTGAGGAGGGAGGGGCAGAGAGAGAGAGAATTCCAAGACAGGCTCCGTGCTGTCAGCCTGGAACCCTGAGACCATGACCTGAGCCAAAATCAAGAGCCAGATGCTTAACTGGCTGAGCCAACCAGCTGCCCCCATGTCTGATGAATTAAAGGGAAATTTTATTTGTCCTAAAAGAATGCGGAATTAGACCCATAGATATGACAGAACCATTGACGAATATTAATACATTTATTATTTCATTCCCTCATGAATCATTCAATGATTGTCAAATAACTGACTACCTACCAAGGGCTCAAACACCAGACGAGGTGCTGTGGATGCAGAGATAAGGGAAGCACACTCCCTAATAAAAGCTCAGGATCTACTGGCAGAAACACGTATATGTGGATAAATATAATGTGATGAGTTTATGTTTAATTATGGAGATGAGCACAAGGTACCACAGGAGCCTCTAAGGGGGTCCAGGGGCGGGGGACAGTCTGGAAGATCACTTCCTGGGGAAATGACACTGAGGCTGCCTGTTCAACTACCAGTGAGGGCTGTTCAGGTGAGGGGCGGGAAGATTGCCCCCATAGGGGACCTCCTGGAGCAAACAACTCCAAATGAGCGGGAGAATAGTTTACATTTTCTCTGCAGGCATCTGCAGACAGCCCCTCATCCCTGTGATGGAAAAATGCAATCAGGAGAGACTCTTGAACACTGAAAATGAACTATGGGCTAAAGGGGGAGGGGGAGAGGGGAAAAGGGGTGATGGACATGGAGGAGGGCACTTGTGGGGAAGAGCACTGGCTGTTATATGGAAATCAACTTGACAATAAACTATATGAAAAAAAAGAATAAAAAAAGAAGAAAGAAAAAGAAAAATGCAAGGCAGGAAATAGGGAAGAGGACTGTGGAGAGGCAGGTGGGGACCAGAGCCGAGCAAGCTTTCTCAGGACAAGGAGCTTATGTTTATCCCACTGGCTGGTGGTTCTCAAACATGAGCAAGCTCCAGAATTCTCCGATGTGTTGTTTAGTTTTGATTTTTAACATAAATTGCTGGCCTTCACCCCCAGGGTTTCCAATTCAGGCAGGTTTGGGCTAGGACCCGAGAGTGTGCATTTCTAACGGGTTCCCACATGCTGTGGCTGCTGTCACTGCTCTGAAACCACACACCTTGGACCACCGAAGGCACACACATGGATTTTCAGGCAGGTCAGTGGTCAAGTGAGCTGTTCCCTTGCAGCCTCAGGCTCCTGGTGCAAGGTGAAGAGGGGGGTGCCTGCTGGAGGCTGTGGCCAGGTTGGGGAGGGGGTGCGGGGAGTAGGAGGGAGACAAAGCAAACCATAACCCTGCTCATTAGCGATTCCATCAGCTGTTCCCCACAGAACATCATAATGGACAAATCTGTGTATCATATTTGCAACGTCTGGCTCTTTTGTTTTATTAGGACATGGAGACTAAGCAGCCTGTAAAGAAAATATATTCGAGAGCAAAGTGGTAGAACTGGAGATAATCACATCTCCTATCCAGAAACAAGACCTGCTGTGGAAAACCAGAAAATTCAGATGACTCTTCTATGTTGGAGTCCTGCCTAGTCCCTTAGGATGAGCTAGTAAGGGATGTCTCAACATCTCCTTCAGAAAGGAGAAGTCCTACCTTGAAAGAAGAAAGAAAAGCTAAGGTTTTGGACTTAGAAAGCAAGGAGTGAAGCAAAAGTGGAGGTGAGGTAAGCGAGCGCAGACACAACAACCTGGAATCCAGCTTCTTAAGTGCCCCTCCCCCACCCGTGAAACCACTGGACCTTTCGAGCTGCTTTTCCCCAGAGTGAGCTCATCAGAGTCTGCTGTGCTCTAAAAATCAATTACAGAGGCACAGAGACTAAAAGATGCTGGAGAAAAGTCATTAGAGCAAAAGTCCTGGCACGGGGGAGCCCCCAGAATCCAGTCTTCCTGGACCTACCTTTCCCTAGGTCATTCAGAACACTCTCAGTTTGAGTGACCCAGGATCAGGGGAGGGGCGTTTCCTCAACCACGTGAGAAGACACTGCTTGTTTGTGATTTACAGTCTACCACACACCAGTGCTTTTGCAATGTATGACAAAAATGCATTACTATAATGCCAGTCTTATCATGAGAAAAACATCAGACAAATCTCAATTGGGGGATGTTCTACAAAATACCTGACCAGTACCCCTCAAAGTCTCCAAGGGCATCAAAAACAAGGAACATTCGAGAAACTAACACAGCGAAGAGGAGACTAAGGAGACACAATAATTAAATTTAATATGCTATCTCAAATGACATTCTGGAACAGAAAAAGAACGTTAAGAAAAACTATGGGAAGGTCTAGCAGGAAAACAGGAGAGACCTAATGGAGAACCAGGGGGAGCGGAGGAGGGAGAGAGAGTTGGGGAGAGAGAGGGATGCAGAACTTGAGAGACTATTGAATGCTGAGAATGAACTGAGGGTTGGGGGGGAAGGGGGAGGGGGGAAGAGAGGTGGTGGTGATGGTGGAGGGCACTTGTGGGGAAGAGCACTGGGGGTTGTATGGAAAACAATTTGACAATAAAATATTATGGAAAAAATAAATAAATAAATAAATAAATAAATAAATAAATAAATAAATGTATTATTACTTTTTAAAAAACTATGGGAACCTGATAAATGTATGAACTTTAATCAATAATAATGTATTGATATTAGTTCACTAGTAGTAATAAATGTACCATAGTAATGGAAGGTGTTTGTGTAAGATGTTAGTAATAGGGGAAACTGAGTAGGACATATAAGAACCTGAACTATCTTTATGATTTTTCTATAAATCTAAAGGTGTTCCAAAAAGTAAAATTTACATTTAAAAAATATTTCAGAAAAAAATATAAAAAATATTATAAACCAGATATAAGCTCAAATTTTATTATGATATTCAGCATACATAAAATTACACTTCAATAAACATAACATATATTATCTAGAGAAAAAAAAGAATGGCAAAGATTGTACACTTTATTTACTCAAGTGTGAGTATAGGTGAATAAATAATGAGTTGCTGCTCTCCTGTCATTCAGCTATAACTAAGTGCTTAATGCACCCTTTGAAGGAAGATCATATTTATCAATATCAAAGTTTTAAACATGACAAATGAATGAGCTTTGTGCTTGCTAATGCATCTAATCTAGTTCAGATTGATTACAGTGCTTCTCACTGGCGATAATGTATATCTAAATTGTTTCTGTGTTTTGTTTCAGTAACAATGACGGTATAGAAACCAGTCTCACAAGCAAATGGAAAGATATTCTACGCTCGTGAAATGGAAGAATTCATATTGTCAAAATGTCCATATTAGCTAAAACAATCTGTAGATTCAATGCAAACCCTATCAAAATACCGACATCATTTTTTACAAGACTAGAGCAAATAATACTAAATTTTTTATGGAGCTGCAAAAGACCCCGAATAGCCAAAACTGTCCTGAAAGAGAAGAAAGCTGGAGATATTACAATTCTAGATTTCAAGATATACTCCAAATTGGTAGTAATCAAAACAGTATGGGATTGGCACAAAAAAGACACATAGATCAATGGACAGAATAGAGACCCCAGAAATAAACCCACATTTATATGGTTAATTAGTCTATGACAAAGGAGGAAAGAATATACAGTTGGGAAAAAGCAGTCTTTTCAATAAATGATGTTGGGATACTGAACAGTTACATCTAAAAGAATGAAACCAGACTCCTTTCTAACACCATACACAAAAACAAACTCAAAATGGATTAAAGACATAAATGTGAGACCTGAAACCATAAAAATCCTAGAAGAAAATAGGCAGTAATTTCACTGACATCAACCATAGCAACCTTTTTCTAGATATGTCTCCTGAAACATGGGAAACAAAAGCAAAAATAAACTATTGGGAGGAAACAAAAGCAAACATGAAATATTGGGACTTCAGCAGGATAAAAAGCTTCTGCACAGCAAAGGAAACAATAAATAAAACTGAAAGACAACCTGAAGAATGGGAAAAGACATTTGCAAATGACATGTATGATAAAGGTTTAGTATCCAAAATCTATAAAGAACTTATTGAACTCAACATACCTCCCCCCCCAAAAAAACCAATAACCCAATTAAGAAATGGACAGAAGACATGAAAAGACACTTTTCCAAAGAAGACATCCATATGGCCAACAGACACATGAAAAAATGCTCAACATCACTCATCATCACGGAAATAGAAATCAAAACCATGATGAGATACCACCTCACACCTGTCAGAATGGCTAAAATTAACAACAAAAGAAACAACGGGTGTTGGCAAGGATGTGGAGAAAGGGAGAACCTCTTGTGGGAATGCAAACTGGTGCAGCTACTCTGGAGAACAGTGTAGAGGTTCCTCAAAAACTAAAAATAGAACTACCCTACTATCTAGAAATTGCACTATAAGGTATTTACCCAAAGGATACAAAAATACAGATTCAAAAGGTTACATGCATCACAATGTTTATAACAGCATTACCAACAATACTTAAACTATGGAGAAAATTCAAATGTCCATCGACTGATGAATGGATAAAGAAGATGTGGTATATATACATATATATATATTACATTTATATATAATGGAATATTACTCAGCCATAAAAAGAATGACCTCTTGCCATTCGCAATGGCATGTATAGAGCTAGAATGTAATATGCTAAGTGAAATAAGTCAATTAGAGAAGAACAAATACAATATGATTTACTCATATGTGGAATTTATGAAACAAAACAGATGAACATATATATGGGAAGGGGAGGGGAGGTGAGAGAGGGAAACAAACTACAAGAGAATAAAATGGGGGTTGATGGGAGGAGGTGAGTGGGACACGGGCTAGATGGGTCATGGGTACTAAAGAGGGCACTTGTTATGATGAGCACTGGATGTTGTATGTAAGTGATGAATCACTGAACTCTGCTCCTGAAACTAATATTGCACTGTATGTTTAACTAGAATTTAAATTTAAAATAAATAAATAAAAATACAAAACAAACTTTAGGAAACATCAAAATAAAGAGCTTTTACATAGCAAACAAAACTGTCAATAAAACAAAAAGACAACATACTGGATGAGAGAAGATATTTGGAAATGATATATCTGATAAGGCGTTAATATCCAAAATATATAAAGAACTCATACAACTCAACACCAAAAAAACAAGCAATCTGATTAAAAAATTGGCAGAGGTCCTAAATAGACATTTTTCCAAAGAAGGTATGCAGATGGCCAACAGACGCATGAAAAGATGCCCAACATCATTCATCATCGGGGACATGCAAATCAAAACCCCAATGAAATAGTACCTCACTCTTGTTAGAATGGCTGAAATCAAGAAGACAAGAAACGACAAACATTGGAAGGATATGGAGAAAAAGGAACTTTTAGGCGCTGTTGGTGGGAATGTAACTTGATACAGGCAATGTGAAAAATAGTATGGCAATTCCTCAAAAATTAAAAATAAAAATACCTTATGATCTAATAGTTTCATCACTGAGTTTTTATGCAGGGGAAACAAAAACATTAACTCAAAAAAATATATGCATCCATATGTTTACTGCGCCCTTATGTACAATAGCCAAAACACAGAAGCAACCTAAGTCTCTGTCAATAGGCAAATGGATAAGGAAAATGTATATATATATGCACAACAGAATATTAGACATCCATTAAAAAGGACGAAATTGTGCCATTTGAGACAACATGATGGACCTAGAGGGTATTATGCTAAGTGAAATAAGTCAGACAGAGAAAGATGAATGCTGTACAATTGCACTCATAAATGGAATCTTTAAATAATGAATAAACACACAAAGAGAAGAAGAACTAGAAATACAGAGAACAAACTGATGATTGCCAAAAGAAAGGTGGGGGGTGAAGGGCCGGGAAAAATGGGTTAAGAGGAAAGGGAGATATGGGCCTACAGTTATGCAATGAGTAAATAATAGGAATAAAAGGAATATTATCCTTATAATATACTATAAATATATAACATATATTTATATAATCTAATCCTTATATTAAAATAGCAATGTAACAGGACAGATAGTAACTATATTTGTAAACACAGCATGATGTTTAAACTTACAAAATCACTAAATTGTGTATCTAAAGCTAAGGTAACATTGTATGTCAACTATATTCAAATAAAAACAAAATAAATCTATTCAATCACTCTTAAAAAAAAGAGGGGACCCATCAGACTTTCTATCTTGCAGAAACATTGAGTTTCTATAAATCAAGCATTCTCAACTTTTCTATGATCATTGGGCCTCAATATTCAATGAAAGTCCTTTATAATTCATTTTCCATATTATCACATAGTCTGTAAAGAATAATATAAAGTTTATGCGTGACACTTCACTTAATTTACAATTTTTGTTATATCACTTGGCGCAATGTTTAGTTTGGCTGACAGCTTTTTCATAGCAAGACTTTCTTAGTAAAGAAAGTGGTGCATGGATTTCCATCTGCCCAACTTCCTTGATGTGGGCAAATACTCCAGAAAGTTTCCTTTTCACTGTAACTGTGACATCAAAACATATTCTTACACTGAAGGAACTCCCAGACACACCTGTTAATATTGTAACGCTTCACAATTTGTTAATAGCTCGATTTTAGTTGACAATGAAGGTGAAAAACCTGAATTTTCAAACTCCCATCATGTTCTAACTACATATATGTAAAGAGAATTGCAAGGTTAACAATATCTGTGCATAAGTGAAGTTGCGATAAGAGCTACACTGCTAGCACACTTCCATGTATAAAAAGTGGTTAATACAGCATGGCCAGTTGGAGTTTATTCCGGGAAGTCAAAGTTGGTTCAACATTCCAAAAGCACAATATAAATAAACTTAGAAAAATCATATTATCATCTCAATAGATGAATAAAAAGCATTTGATAAATTCCAACATTAATGCCTGATAAATACTCCCAGCAAACGAAGAACAGATGGAAGATGCTAGAACTTGATAATAGGCGGCTACCAGAAACCGACAGCTAGGGTCAGGCTTACTGATGAAAGATTGGATGTTATCTTCCTGTTGGGGGCTGAAATGCGTCCCTCAACATTCCTATGTTAAAGTCCTAGCCCTTGTACCTCAGAATGTGACTTTATTTGGAGACAGGACCTTTAAGAGGTAATCAAGGTAAAATGAAATCATGTGAGTGGGCCCTAATCCAATATGACTGCTGTCCTTATATTTAAAAAAAAAAAAAGGTAATTAGGACACAGACATGCACAGGCACAGAGGAAAGACCATGTGGGGACACAGTGAGGAGGCGACCATCTGTAAGCCAGGGCAAGGAGTCCCAGAAGAAACCATACCCGCCAATACCTTGATCTTAGATTTCTAATCTTCAGAAATACATTTCTATTATTTAGGCCACCCAATCTATAGTATTTTGTTCTAGCCGCCCTACCAATACACTGCCTACCACCAAGAAAAAGTTAAGTGTGCCTTCTCTCATTCCTTCTTTTTGACATTGTCCTAGAGGTTAGAGCCCCTTCAAGAAAAAAAATAAAAGTTCAGCATGGGAAGGAAAAAATTAAAACTATCAAGCTGCAGAAGACAAGATCATCTACATAAGAAATTTTGTGAAATATACCCCAAAAAATCAGAATTATTGGGTTTAGCAAGGTTGCCATTTACAAAATCACTGTACATGGGGCGCCTGGGTGGCTCAGTTGGTTAAGGGTCTGACTTCCGCTCAGGTCATGATCTCATGGTTCGTGGGTTCGAGCCCCGTGTCGGGCTCTGTGCTGACAGCTCAGAGCCTGAAGCCTGCTTGAGATTCTGTATCTCCCTCTCTCTCTGACCCTCCCCTGCCCATGCTGTATCTCTCTGTCTCTCAAATATAATTAAAAAACTTTTTTTTTAAATCAACATACAGAGTTCTGCTTGATTTCCATACACTGGCAACAAAAAAAGGTCGAAATTGAAATTTCAAAATGCTGGGAAGTCTGTAAGTACCATTTACAGCACTTGAGCAACCAGCCAAGCTAAGAGAAAGGGCAGCTTTGGCCTTATTTCTCACCCTTTACGGACAATTCCATTTGTCATTAGACCTCGTCTCTGGGCTGCTCTGTCTTCACTGTGCTATCACATGAGGGGTTAAAATAGTGGGTCCCTGGGAGGGAAGACACATGCCTTGTGATTTCCTATGGGAACTTTTTCTTCTATTACCTTAAAAAATCTCACAATTAAAGAAATAAGGGTACTTCACATAAATCCTTTGGTTATCATAAAAATCTCTATGTTGGCCTTGCACAGACTCTAAGGCATCTTCACATCTATGATCACACTTAATTTTCACAACAGCCCCATGGAAGAGGCTGTACAATACCATTGTGCACATTGAATAGATGAGGAAGACGAGAGTTCTGTTGACCCATGAAACTGGAAAATCCAAGGATTTTCTGACTAAAAGTATAGTTGAATCCAGGTTTCAAATTACATCACTTGGATGTCCAATACCCATCTCAGAGAAGGTAAATGTTTTGCCCAAGTTCATAATTAGTAAGATCAGGACCTGAACAGTGGTCTCCAAACTCCAAATCTAATGCTTTCTCAGTTTCTTCTGTTGAAAAGAGAAAGGGGACAGAAGTCCTCTGCTCAGGACCAGTTATCCTTGTATCTTTATTTCCATACTTCTATCATGGTTCATGTCACATTGCATTATAGCTATTTGCTAATGTATCTGTCTTCTTTGCCCAGGAAGGCAGACACTGTCTCATTCACCACTTGATTGAAGTCTTTTAAATTGAATTGTCATCAAAAATCACTTATTGGGGCACCTGGGTGACTCAGTCCATTGAGCATCCAACTTCAGCTCAGGTCGTGATCTCACGGTTAGTGGGTTCAAGCCCCGCATCAGGCTCTGTGCTGACCCCTAGCTCAGAGCCTGGAGCCTGCTTTGGATTCTTTGTCTCCTTCTCTTTGCCCCTCCCCTATTCATGCTTTGTCTCTCTCTCTGTCTCTCAAAAATAAATGTAAAAGAAACTTTAAAAAATCACTTATTAATTCTTTGTCTCAAAACATACTCTCTCTAACCACAACACACACACACACACACACACACACACACACAGGAAAACTTTAGTGGAGCTTTGAAGGTCACAGAATTAGTCTTGCTAGTTGTGGATTATAACCTAAGCCAGACAATAACAGAGAGACATGGATGGGTACAGTGAAATTTCACGGGATAGACATGAAAAAGACATGGCCAATGAATTAACAAGAGGGTGAGTGACTCAGGATTTTGGCTGTCAGTCATTGAGGAAGAAAGCCCAGCACAAAAAAATTATACTAGTTCATAGACCTGGAATATCCAAGAGATATTATCTGGCTAAAGACATAGCTGAATCCAGAGTTTCAAATTCTATCATTTGAGTGTCCAATGCCCAGTCCATGCCTGAAAGGTCAAAACCTGAGCTCCTAATCTCCCTCCAAAATCTGCTAATCCCATATCTATATCTTCTGCATCTCAGTAAATGGCACCCTTCAGTGGATCCCCCTTTCAGTCATTCAGGCGAAAATCCCTAGAGTCCTTCTTGACTCTTCTCTTTCTCTGACCCCCTACATTCAATTATTCAGACTACTGTTCCCCCACCATGAAAATACATCCTGAATGCAGCCTTCTTGCTATGAGTCCTAAACAAAATCATCATCATTATCCCTCATCTAAAGAATGATAACAGCCCTTGCCTTCCTAGGGCCAATTTTCAACACCGAGGGTGATCATATGTGACAAGTAAGTCATATCATGTCACTCCTCATCTCAAAACCCTTCAGGGCCTTCTTTTCTCTCTTCACATAAAAACTAAACCCCTTACAATGGCCTACAAGTCCCTACACAATCTGTTCCCCTTACCTCTCTGACCTCACCTCCACTGTCCCCTCCCTTAATCTGCTTCAGCCACACTGGCCTCCCTGCCCTTCTTCAAACACATAGGACATGCACTCACCTCAAGGCCTTTCCATGTGCTCCTCCCTTTGCCCAGATGCACTTCCTCCGAGCACCATCATACTCTCTGGATCTTTACACAAAGATTCTCAGAGGGGTTTCTCAGAGGGGTCTTTCCAAGATATTCTTTCAAAATTGCAACAATCCCTACCACCACCACCCAATGTTCCCTATTGCCCTTCTTCAGTATTTATCTCCACAGCACTTACCCAAATGCTATACAGTTTGCTAAAGTGTATTGTTTCACACCTGTCTCTCCCTACCAGAATGGAAATTCCTTTCTCCACTGGAGGACACCAGTGTGTTCCATGCAGAAATGGTGGGCAATTGCCTCTTTCTCCTCCATCTGCATTGAGCTCTATTATCAGAGTCCTAGTTCTCATAAGGTTCCTGTCAAAAAAGGGCCTTTAGCTTTTTCCAGTGTTCTCTTTACCACTGAGGGTCAGACCTTATCCTGGAGCCAGACTACAGAATACAATATGATAGTGTCCCCTGTTGGGAAAGCTGAAGACATTTTCTTGTTGTGGACCACCAGGTGCCCACAGCCAACTTGTTTTTCCCCCTCCTTCATCAAAATGCAGAAATTCTCAGGCATATCAGCTCAGCCAAAGAGACCCAAAAGTTTCATGTATGTCATCATGGGAGAGGATGAGGGTGAAGGGGCAGAAGGAGATGTCCGCCTCCTGACCCAGCATCTGCTTGGACTCAGTTGGGACTGGACAATCCTCAACTGTGAAAAAAGACTGCTGGTTGGCCAGGGATACCCATTTTGCTTTCCTTAATAATAGAATTCCTGAGCTTTAGCCAGCAGTCAGTGGGATTATGTGGACAAACTCTGGTCAACGGCCTGTGAGCAGCAGTGATGTGTGCCACCTACAGATCATGTACCAAAAAAGAAATGTGCATGTGCTTCTCCTGACTGTTTTTCTCCCCTCTGGCTAAGGGAAATGACAAGAATTCATTATCTGCTTTGGACTCAGAGCTGGAAGTTCTACACAGAGGACCCCCTTGCTTCTCTTCAAGTCCCAGACCACTTCCCTCTGAGCTGTCATAGGAGGAAGAGATAAACTTCTATCTCACTTGGGCCATTCTGCCTTGAGTTTTCTTTGTTACAGCAACCTGGCTGATACATTAACTAATACAACGATCCCACTGACAATGTCTTTCTTGCCATGGAGTATTTCTGGATCGAAGAAAAACAATAGAGACTTATGGGAACAGAACAGAGAGGAAATTAAAGACTCTACATTCCAGATCCAATTCTGCACAGAATTCTGGGGCTTGTGATATAAAATGTTAGACCTGCTATTTATACAGGTATAAAGGAATCTCAAGGCAAATAGCTTATAGGCTATCACTAGCTAATTTTTTAAAGGTTTATATACAGTTGATGCTTGAACAACACAGGTCTGAACTGCCTGGGTCCTCTTATATGTGGGCTTTATACACTAAAGTATTGTCTGTGTATTTTCTCTTTCTTATGATTTTTTCCCCAATTTGTTTTATTCCCACAGAACAGACAGGGGTGAGGGGTCCCCAGTCACCATCTGAACAGAGGACATTCCTCCAGCAGGACGTGCAGCCCTGGCTCTCTGCTGCCCTCACCAGTGAGCTGGTTTTCAGGCAGGTGTCATGAGTGCCAACTGGGAGGCTCCAAGGGCTGGAGGTAGCGGATTCGGGTGGGGGTGGGGGACACATTGGTGGGGCCACAGGTAGTTAGGCAAGTCCTTCTCTATTCCCAGGAGCTCCTCCATGGGACAGTGCCACTTCACCAGACAACCATTCTTGTCAAGAAGAATTTGATGAAGTTCCATTTAGTGACATTTCTCAGGAAGCCTCACCCCTTAAGTTGGACCTTCTTTTCCTTTCACAGTGCAGGGAGGCATTCCCCACTCTCACAGATCGAATTTGATAGCCAGCCTTAACTCTTTGAATTTGGCATCACTCCCTGGCTCCAGCCTCCAGAACCAGTTCCGAGGGAAAGCCAGTATCCATAAACTACTACATATATTGCACGTGCAGGTCCACAAGTTGAGTATTGCTTATGTCTGGTTTGTGTTGTTGCAAAGCCATTTTGGTGAGGATGCACATGAAGCCCCAAACATTATCCCGAAGCCCCAAACGTTATCCCAGGTATTTGTTCAGGTTAACCATGCACCCTTCCATGTCCTTGGCTGACAACTCGTGCATGCAGTGACCAAGTGCCATTCATGGCTCAGGGGGACACAGTGTTTGCTAAACCAGTACCCCAGGGCCCTGCACAGCAGCCCTGCTCCCTTCCATATAATTTTTCTTAATAACTTTTTTCTCTAGCTCACTTTATTATAAGAATACAGTATCTAATATATATAATACATGAAATATGCGTTCATGCACTGTTATCACTAAGACTACCGGGCAACAGTAGGGTCTTAAATTTGAGGTGAGGTAAGATTTATATGTGGATTTTCAACTGCATGGGGAGTCAGTGACCCAAACCTCTGTGTTGTTCAAGGGTTAACTGTATCTATAAGGTTAACAAGCATAGAGTATTTCTTGAAAAATACCAATGAAATTAAGAGTGGCTGGCTCTGGAGATAGGAACTAACAAGGCAGATAGACTGCTAGAAGATGAAAACTTGAATTTGGTGTCTCTTGAATGTTACCATTTGCAACTATTCAAAAATAATCATCTTTAAACCTTAAGAAAAGGTGAACCAAGCCAAAATAATGTGCTAGCAATGGCTAGAATTTCAGCTATTAACTTCAAACGAATGAATTTCACCATCTTTGGGGGACATAGCCCACAATTGAACAATGAAGGGAAAGACTCTAGTATTTGTTAAAGCTATTGTTATCAATAGATGTGAAAGAAAAGTCACTTTTGGATATACACATCCATAGCTTTAAAATAAGGTGCAAAAAGAAGCAGAGCTGTCCCCAGTGTATTTTGTGTTTGCTGCAGTAGAGGCAGGAATTGGCAGCATCCTTGAAACTCCTACCCTATCCCCCCCCCCACACACACACACGTTCACATCATCATTTTGTAAAGGTCATCCCACAATGAAGGTGTTGTCAAGTCAGGGTGGAGAGAGCCCAGCCACGGCCCTCATTACACTGACCCATGCTGTCTTCCATCCCTCCTCAGCACCGAAGTCAATATTTCATCTGGAAGAGAAAATTAAGTCATCACCCCTCCTGTGAGCAACGCTACTCCTGAAATAAAAATTTTACAACACTAGGTTGGAGGAGGATCACTTAGCATTTGAAAACACTTCCCCTGTGACCTTGAGCTTTTAGCGCTTGGGAGCCAAAATAAAATCTCTGAGGCAAGATTTATGAATAAATAATTAACCGTGAAAATAAAATCAGCAGTGAGAAAGAAGTGGGTCCTTTCCACTTACAACAAAAGTTTCTTCTGTGGATATCACACTCTGTTTTGTGCACACAGCATTTTTAAGGGGAAAAAACATTCCAAGATGTGCGGGTCTGATCTAACCACAGGAACAATGAAAACGTAAGGGCACTTTCTTCCATGTGTGTTCCTGAATCCTCAGTGGCAATGGTAACACTCAGTGTTCATCCTGGGTGCTTTGTCCTTTTCAGGGTTGATTCCTCTCCACCCCACTCCACCCTTCTCCACAGGACCACAGGGTACATTCCTAAGGGTCTGCCAACCAGCCCGAAGTCTTCCCCAAAGAGGGGGTGAGGAGGGAGAGTAGCAAAGTTGAGGTCTTCAGAGAAGACCCATAGCCCTACAACCCCACCTCGGACTAAAATTCTGTAAGAGCAACTCACCCAATGAGACACAGTGATGACATTGGAAAAAGTTCAACTCACTTTCCAGGCAACTTGGAAAAAATATCACGAAGAGAGAGCTCCCTCTCTCCTTTAAATGAAAACTCAGCATTAAGAGAGAGCCAGCCCGTTGCCTTTGACTCTGATCTTCCCAACAGTTCTTGAAGACCAGCAAGTGACTCTCCCTCCCCTGAAGGGCTCACCTCCTAATGAGCCGCCCATCCTCATCCTCTTTCAAGCAACCAAAACGTTCCCAGTGTGATGAGAGAAACACAAATAGAAGAGGCCCTGCTGCTTCAGGTGAAAGAACAGGGGTGTCAGACCTTCTGCAGAGTGGCACGGAGCCAAGGGACCTTGGGAGCACTTCCGGGGCTCACAGTCCACAAAGACATGTAAAATAAGGCTAAAAATCTACTCTTCGTGCTCTTTTATTTCCTATTGTTTTCCTTTAACCTCCTCTAATCTGCCTCCCTGCTAACTCATTTTAGTGAGGTATTCTCTGAAGAAAGATAACAGACCAAATTATCCTTGAAGCCCAACCAGATGCCAAGAATCAGAAGAGGCCGTTCCCAGCTTCCTGCCTGTGCATCAGGCAATGTCTCCATCCCAATTGGGAGTCGGGTTGGAGGGAAGCTGAGTCCTCCTGGAGCAGCCTAGTCCGGGAAGTCCAACATTGCATCCTGCAGCCAACGGGGAGCCTGGGGATGAAAACAGCAAAAAGACTCTTCACACCAAAGGAATCCAAACTGAGATGAATGCCCTTCCATCTCCCAAACTTCCCCTCAGAAGTGAGGCTCATTTTAAGAAGAATTCTCCAATGGTTGTGTTTGAGGAAACCCTCAGGGGTTTTCTACCTTCAGGATTCCAGGATTCCCATGCTCCCTGCTTTGAGCAGGGGGTTTTGGTGAGTTTGTGCCTGCATGACGTTCCCTTTACACTGACGTTCCCTTGCCACCTGGAAGAATCTGTGGGATTATATTCTCAAAAGCACCTTGGAAACCCTACAGTATGATGCTGGTGGCACTTCGTTTGAGTGTTTAACAAACGGCTCACTTCCGTTCTTCCATATTTCTGATGAACTTAAACTGCTGTGATCTTATTTTTTTATTTTATGTTTTTTTAATTTTTTTTTATTTTGAGAGAGAGTGTTGGGGTGTGAGTGGGGGAGGGGCAGAGAGATTGGGAGACACCGAATCTGAAACAGGCTCTGGGCTCTGAGCCGTCAGCACAAAGACCAATGCGGAACTCCAACTCTTCAGCTGGCTAGAGCATGGAGGGGTAGAGGTCTACATCCTGCTGTCATTGTCCCAAGCAGGGGTAGGATTGGGGAGAGACACCCATTCTATGGCAGCTTGAGACAGGCTAAGACAGCATCCATCCTGCCGCCAGCTGGCAGCGCCACCGCACATTTGATAGGCAACTGGGGGCGAAGAAGTTGGGAGAGTCCACTTCAACCCAGGTGCCAGGCGCAGCCCAGCTGGCACGGGTTAGGGCAGCCAGCATATGGGAATGGAGACTAACTCCGAGCCCCACCTGCCCCCACAATTTTATTTTGCACTGACACCCTCAAAGTATGTGCTCTCCAAGACCATGTTTTATGAATAGAAATTGCCTGATGTAGTCTAGGAATCAATAGGACAGTGCTTCATCTCTGCTGTGTCAAGAGGTAATGCAGGAAATGACATTTCATGGTGCTTAAAGTAATGATTAGTTGATGACCCTCTGCCCTGGTCATCGTGTCACGCAGGGGCAGACAGAGACAGCTAGCTCAAGAAGCAGCACAAAATGGTGTTAACCAAGCCAGAACTGAACTGTAACAAACACCAGGTCGAATGATTGTCCCAGATTGCTGGGTACAAGCCTATGAATAGATGGTAGACCTCCCTGGTCTGCTCTTAGGTTGAGGCTCTGTCCACCCTCTTCCAGATGCCTCTCCCACCACCTCACTGCTGCCGAAGATAGATTCAATAGAAATCTATCACCAGCACCTCACAATAGAAATCTATTATCTAGCACCTCCAGGCACCTGGGTGGCTCAGTCGATTAAGAATCCAACTCTTTTTTTTTAATGCTTATTTATTTTTGAAGGAGAGAGGCAGAGTGTGAGCAGGGGAGGGGCAGAGAGAGAGAGAGAGACACAGAATCTGGAGCAGGCTCCAGGCTCCAAGCTGTGAGCACAGAACCCGACATGGGGCTCAAACTCATGAACCATGAGATCATGACCTGAGCTGAAGTTGGATGCCTAACCAACTAAGCCACCTAGGTGTCCCTAAGCATCCAACTCTTGGTTTCGGCTCAGGTCATGATCTCACAGTTCATGGGATCAAGCCTGGCGTCAATTTCTGCACTGACAGTACAGAGCCTGCTCGGAATTCTCTCTCTTTTTTTCTCTTTGCCTCTCCCCCTGCTCTCACGCTTGCATGCTCTCTCTCTCTCTCTAAATAATTAAACTTAAAAAGCAGAAAAGATAAGAACGCCTCAGTAGTTTGCTAGGGCTGGCATAGCAAAGTACCATAAATTGAGTGGCTTAGATGGACAAAAGGACACTGTCTCACAGTTCCAGGTGCTAGAAGTCCAAGATCAAGGGGCCAGCAGAGCTGGCTCCTTCTGAGGGCTGTGAGGGAGAATACATCTCTTCCTCCTCTCTGGCTTCTTCTAGTTGCTGACAACCTTGGGTGTCCTTTGGCCCATACACACATCACGCTGACCTCTGCTCCTGTGTTCACATGGCGTTCTCCTTCTGTGTGTGTCTACGTCCA
Organism: Suricata suricatta; assembly: GCF_006229205.1. Classification (NCBI taxonomy): domain Eukaryota; kingdom Metazoa; phylum Chordata; class Mammalia; order Carnivora; family Herpestidae; genus Suricata; species Suricata suricatta. Next base: position 165,609,273 of record NC_043702.1, read on the forward strand.
GATTTCCCCTTTTCTAAAGGCCCTCCCTGGTCCAGTGTCACATCGTCATAACTTCACTAATTACATCTGCAAAACAGTACTTCCAAACAAGGTCACATACTCTTTCCTTATTACTTTATGTTATTTATTAAGGTCACATTCTGGAGTACTGGGGTTAGAAATTCAACATGAACTTCAGGGGGAAACACAATTCGACCCATAACAGCAGCCATGAGTCTGCTTCAACAACAATTGCTCCCAGGAGAGGAAGAATATTGACCAGCCCCAAATTCACAGTAAGGGTGAGCAAGTTTTGACTAAAAAGGAGAGAGAGAAATCTGAGGTCTTTTTGGCTCCAGAATGCAGCTGGGGTTTAGGACAGACAGTTACAGGGAGGCTGGAGGAGAGAAAATGAAGGATCATCATAAAATAAGGGGCTAAAAGAACATAGAAGGAGTGACAGAGCCAAAAGACTGATTTGACACCTCCTCACAGAGACCCAGGCTGAGGAGGAGCTGCTTTGGTTAAAAGGTTGCCTGTTCTGGGGTTCTGAGGTAGCTAGTGGGTTAAGTGTCTGAATCTAGGTTTCAGCTCAGGTCATGATCCCATAGTTTGTGGGTTCGAGCCCTACACTGAGCTCTGCACTGACGATCTTCTCTTTGTTGCAGGAAGGGCCCGTTTCTCTTCCAAAGCAAGTTATTCCAGGAATGGGTCCTTCATCTCCAACTGTGCCCAGACCTGGATCAACACTTCTTAACCATGTTGAGCAAAATTCTGCAGCATCTGCAAGTCTAGCTATCAAAAGCCTGTAAAAAAGAAGAAGAAGAAGAAGAAGAAGAAGAAGAAGAAGAAGAAGAAGAAGAAGAAGAAGAAGAAGAAGAAGAAGAAGAAGCAGCAGCAGCAGCAGAAGCAGCAGGAGGAGGAGGAGGAGGAGGAGGAGGAGGAGGAGGAGGAGGAGGAGGAGGAGGAGAAAAGAAGTCGCAATTGCTTCACCTTCCTGGAAAAAAGCAATCATTTTAATTCGTCTTCAAATATATTCAAGTGTATTATAATGTACATACCAAATGGCAGATGGGTATTTAAAATCCTATTAAGAGCCTCTGCCTTATCACCAGTCAACCTCAGCACCTGGAATCTGTTCTCCAATCCTGCTTTCCTAACAGCGTGCTGTGGGTTAGCTAACTGCTTGTATGCAGAGGAAAGGTAAATGTATGTTCTCACGAACATGCACTTATTAATGGCCCTGAATGTTCAACAAATTAGCAGATTTTAAAAATTCATTAACACTTCTGCTCCTAATCCATGGATATGTTCATTTAATAAATGTGAGCTGCTGGTAAGGAGCTATTAGCATTTCATAATTGCTCTTTGAGGGGAATCTGGAAAGGTGGTGAATTAGATGGGGTTTTACTTTTTTTTGAACCCATGTGTGTTGAAATCCTCTGCCAGGCCTTGTCCAGGCCTTGTCCAGCCTGAAATAGCCAGGCCTTGTCCAGGGGTGGAGCCACATGGGTTTGAAGGGCCCTGGCACACCACAATAATGATTGGCATCCATTCTCAACTCTTTGAGTTATTCTCTGAGTTTCCAGTTCATTCCTCCATTTCTAAATTCTAGATTCACAAAAGCTTCTGCATTCTATTCCATGTGCCTTCTTACTTGACAAAGAGATTCTCAGCTTATAATTAGGGTAATTAGAAGCTTTTAAATAGTAGTTACTTAATGAATAAGGCAGCCTCAAAGTGATGGTCAGTGCAAGTCCAGTGTACTCATTTGCCGAATGCTGCTGGACATTGGTGAACTTCATAGAAATTAGCACTGGCTATATGCACATACACAAAACACCTTGACTGAAGACCCAAATAAAAAAGGATAG